>NC_045155.1:7331420-7423196 GCF_900700415.2 Clupea harengus | reverse complement strand
CTCCTCCTGTGACCTGACAGTGGCTATGTCCTGCTTTGACCGTGTGATGAGCTTCACATTCGGGGAGAGCAGGACATCCATCTGCCAGGGCTGAGCCATGTGATGAAGCAGCTCAACAGTTGGAGGATGAGTCCCAGTGAGTAGACACTGAGGGGTGGAGGACTGATGCATGGGTACCTTGAAAGGGCCTTGCAGTGTCCAACCCAGGCGTGTGTTCAGTGCAGCCGGTCCACCTGGTGGGCCTAGGTGCACTCGCTCAACTGGGGTGATGAGATGAGGGTAGTCAGACCCGATGAGGAGCAGTGGTTGGGCCTGACTGAATGACTGCAGGGGCAGACCTATGAGGTGATGATAGGCCTTCTGCAGGGCTTTGACTGGATATGAGTGGGTGGATAAGCTACGCTGTGTTGAGGTGAAAGCTTGCTCTATCCAGAACCGCTTATGAGGTTGACTGGCTGATGCCACGGAAAAGGAAACTGACCTCCCTGGCACAGACTTGCCGTCCTGACGGATAGTCCGGAGTGCCAGATCCTCCTTCCGTCCTTGAAGGCCCAGCTGCTGAGCTGCACTCTGTAGCTGCACTGTGTAGCAGCATTGTGCGCTCGGAACCGTCGTCCAAGATGGCGTACGTCTCCATCTTCCTGTTGCCATTGTACAGGCACACCTTCACCAGCTTCAGCAGCACACTACTACCCCTCCTGGCAGGATCAAGGTAGTACGTCACTGGCTGATGAATGGCGGGGGCTGGCTTCTCCGGTCTGATGTTCAACTCGTGCAGCACTTCCAGATGTGTCAGATTGCATGTCTGACATCTGGCCTTGAGGTAGCACTGCACTGTTTGATGATCCCTTCCACACCTCCAGCACCGTTTCCCTTTCTTGATCCAGCTGACCTTCTGATCCTTTGACAGCTCTCTGAAGGCTGTGCACTGGTTGAAGTAGTGCTGGATGCTGTTGCAGAACGGACAGTACTTCGGTGGCTGCTCTGGCTTCCGTGCTGGGGGCTGTGCTGTCTTGGTGGGCTCGACTGCCTTAACAGGGGAGTCACACCCAAGCAGGACAGTGGTGGAATGCACGGCTGGGCTCTGATTCGCCCTGACGCCTCCCTGGCGGTCAGGTGGCTCTTCCAGCGGTGCTCTGGAGTGGATGAATGGCACCTCATCCTGCTGCGTTGGCACCTCACCTGGCGGTGCGTGATCAGCCGGGCTGTGCCCTGGACCCCCCAGCTCCCCCCTCCCCCCTCTCCCCTCCCCCCTCCTCCACGAGATGCGCTCGCCTAGCTGTTGCCTGCCCAGCTAGCCATTACCTTTTTAGAAATATGGCTACTGCAGATGAAGATAGCGTTGTGCAACCATATCGTTTTGAACCAGAGTCAGACCCTGAACAAGAAGAGGCTCCCGAACAAGTTCGAGAAGTTAGGGCTCAACAGGACGTTTCTGAATGGTAAGTTACCTTTGTCACTTCTACATTTTTTGTTTGTTTGTACATTGGCTAAGGTCTCACAGTCTTGTTAGCGGTTTTGAGAGCATAGTGGTGCTAGAGATTCGAGATACGTGAATAATTTGTGCATGTATGAGTAGGCTCTGTAGCAAATACAGTGTGTTTATGTAAGTTACTGTTTGTGTAAATGCAAGTAACGGGAACGCCATAAAGATATAAATACTACATGAGTAAAGTTCCATCTGTAAACTAAAGTGTTATCTGACAACAATAATGGACCAAGCAGGTTGTAGTGGCTAAAGTTCCCTTCTTGTTATCAGGAATTCATTTTCAACATATTCATTCACCTAACCACTCTAGACGGAAAGAACGAGTCTCTACTCGTGTTTAGTGCGTTTAACAACGGTAGAAAACAGTGTTTTCGCTCCGTCTTTACTGAACAATGAAATAAATCGCACAGTTCTTATACATTCCATCAATGCGCGAGCAGACTACGTCGTAGCTCACTACCACGCGCACTCCAAAGCAACTCTTATGTCCCATGCATATCTGGTTATTCTAAGCAATGCATGTACACTAAACATATATTAAACTGAAATGCAAAACTATAAAATACAATTATGCAATCATTATAATGAGCAATCACTAAATATGAATCTAAACAACATAATATCTTAATCTGAGTCTAAATTACAATGTGGAAAATGGCACTAACACAGATGTAGAACATAACGTAACGTGTTTACCTCCGTTCATTAGCGTTCAAACATTGTTTTCTCATTATATCGTTGTATTTGTCAACTTGTGTCTGTAATTGTAACACAACATTCAAATACACTTCACCTGCAATGTTGTCATTTTTTAAAACTCTTTATCTATACAGGCGTATTTGTGCCAAGTGTGAGCAAATGCTTACAGAGCCTGAGAATGGATGCTGCAGAGAGATGCCACAGGTAAAATTATTTGTGAATGACATGGTAATTATGCAGTCATCTTGTTTCATATTCCATGATACTTACACTTTCAATATTCAAGGTAACAAGAAGACTACTGCAGCTTCCAAACCAACCAACGTGCATCATCCGGGACTTTTAGCTGTGTGATTGAATGTGTTCTCACTACAGAATGCATTCAACATCTATAGAGCAGACTATGGGCCTTATGTCTAAGGGGAATATAGCAGTAAGTTGTTTTGTTTTTTATGCATATGAGTCATCAGTGATTTCTGCAATACAAATATAACTGGGGAAGAAAATACAATAAATTAATCTTCCCTCTGTCTTACTTTGCTTACTGCTCATCTTGCATGTGTCCTGTTGACATGTTACATACCAAAACTGTTTCTATAGACTTGCTTCAAAGAATGCCACAGAGCTTTTTAAACATAGTTATTAAATGTACTGGCTAGTACATGGGTAATAAATACAAAAAAGACCAATTATAATAAAAACATTGATTACAAAATCACACTTTGTGCCATCAGTAGCCATACTGTTAACAAAGGAAGACTCAATAGATGTGTGTCACCATTTATTCTCTAAATACAATGTAAACTTTGCTCAGACGTTACAGGTATTTGGTGTACAGAAGCTTTGTTAGCTGGTCTTGGGGCTTTCTGGGACGGAGAATCTGGGTGGTCCTGCTCTCCTGCTCCAGATGCTGCTTTGGAGGATCTGTCTGACAGGCCACATGATCTAGCCTAGGACACTGTTCAGATGTTCTTCCTTAACCACAAGAGCAGCAATGTTATTCATGTATTTTCCTGAATGTAATAAAAGGAAAATACTCCATACTGTAAATAAAATGTCATCTCACTGAACTGTTATCCTTGCACTGCAATGCATGAAACATGAGCTAAAAGCCAATACATCTCTAGCATTTGAAGAAATGTTGTATTCCATTACACCTAATATCAGTTTCACAACACAGAAAAATAGGTACAATAACATTGGCATACTACCAACCCGGCATTTTTCTCATAAATCATTATGAAATAATCATACAGTGAACAGTATTTTTAACTTGTGCTGTACTATACACAAATGCCCCACATTGACAAACTGTTTTGGTAACTGCAGGTGAGTCTAAGTTGCTTATCAAGTCGTTTATGAATGATGCCTTTTTAGTGCGAGAATTCTCTAACCTTAACAACGGGAATCATACATTTTAGCGATACATTATTAACCACTTGGTTATCAACTACTATTATTAGCTATGATACTGTCTTGAGCAATCTACAGCGCTAATAGCTAGCGAGCTGTTTACAGCCACAACCCACACAAAGTTCTAAATGCCCGTGATATGTTGTGCTGTTGGACGTGACAACAGACGCCAAAGAAACCTAGATGTACAATTGATACAATTGTGAATAATTGCTGTGTCTTCTCTCTGCAGCTAAACTCTCCTGAGCAAGCTAGAGTGCTAATAGCTAGCGAGCTGTATAGCTCTTTTCTATGGGCTTTAGCTACAACTCGTTAGCCCATATTGGCACTCTTGCTGGCTCAGGAGATTAGTTTTGATAAGACACAGCACTTATTCACGATTGTATCAATTAACCACCACTAAAATAACACGGTTCATAAATCGCTGTTTGAATTAGTCCCCCTACAACATGCTAACGTCGTTAACCACCACACTGAATGGGCAAGTAACAGAATTTTTTTTAAAAATACTTACATTTCAGTGGCGGCTCCTGAAAAAATTCTCAGGGGGGGCAATTTTTTTTATAATGATTAAGGCGACCCATTCAGTAAGTACATTAAGTTAGCTGATTAACTCATACAGCAATACCTTTTTGTCCACTATTGGCAGCACACAACAGTAATATGTCCCCTCTTGCTACATAGCTAGAGTAGCAAGTTACAGGTGGAAAGCTATGGAAGAAAGTTGCATCCAGGAGCCTTCATAAGCAAACATGATGTGGCTCCACATTAAATTATCCCACTTTTTCATTATCCACGTGTCTCAAATGTTGTATGATGTAACATAGCTTAACAGGACACATGATATGTCCAGTAACATCATAAAGAAGGGGTAACATAAGTCAAAAACTACAATATTTATTGACTGATCTTGAAAGTATTGGCTTACAAAAGCAAAATAAGTCATCACATAAAAAATTATTCAGTGTTAGTGCAAGAAGCGAACTGTGAAACACACTGTAAAACCTATGAAAAGTGACAGTGGTATATGAAATACAGACCGCATTAGCCACGCGATTTTCTTTCGTTCCAATTCTTGGATGTAGGATTTCCCTCCCTTTGTAGAAACCTGTTGAATGGATACATTTGGTCTAGGAGGTCCTAATTGTTTTGTTGTCAATTTATCTTCATTAGTACGCCGACTAAAAAGGAGTTTCTGTCAAAAGAGCGAATCGAGTTATTGCACTGGACAGGGCAGCCATCTTGACAGAATATGCCTCCGTCGAAGCTGTATGACGTTCGTATAGGCTTTTACGTCCACTACTTATGACAAGACCAGGAGGGGCGAGCCCTCCCGGAAGCCATAGAGAATGCATTGAGAGCTCTGTTTTGTGAAAAAAATGGATTTAACATGGGAGTCAATGGGAGAGGTCTGGGGCGATTTTCATTTCGCCCCAAATCGCCCCAGAAGGGGTGGGGCCATTTGAAGCACGACTTTAGGCTGACTGAACGACTGTTACCTGATTCGACAATGACATAGAGAGGCAGATCAGACGGTGTAGTGGTAGAATCCGACAGAAAAAAAATTATTACATTTAAATGTAGGTGTCATTTACGCGACTTAGAAGGATATTGCGTTTATACATAAGGAGTTTTTTTTTTTTTTTTCCCTTTTCCCTTTTCCCTTTTCCCCTAGGCAGTGCGTCGCCCCAATCGTCCTTATGGACGAGCCGCCCCTGTTACATTTCCCTCGCCTGAAGTTCATTCAGGGACATTGAATTCAAATATGAATTCAATCCATTTCGCTCGTGTCTTCTGAGGCTGGAACGTGATGTAGAGATCTGTGCAGCCCACCACAGCGCATCCTACTTAGTTTGCTTCATGCTGCTAGCTAGCTAGCTAGCTATTCAAAGTATATCCGAGCTTTGCAATAATGGCGTGCGCTCTGGCAAATATGTAATGAGTGTGGGGGGGGGGGGGGGGGCTGGGGATGGGGTGGGGGTGGGCCAAGGCCATGTAGGGAACCTCCCGATGTGTTGTGACAGGCCAACACACGGGAATCTCATTTGCAGACTCAATCATGACGTTTCTGACCTAGAGGAACCATAACAAAGATCGCCAATATATAATAGTCTGTCCATTCTTAATTAAAAGCTCTGTTTTCGCTGTCTACTTTTCTCTTTTTAGAGCACGCAATGTGAAATTACTTTTCTCTCTAAATTATTTCTCTGACTACTGTCTCTCGTCTCGTCTCTCCACTGTGTTTATCTCACTCACTGCCTCGAGTGGCAATGCTTATCGGGATGCGCAGACTTGATTGCCTGAGTAGCATCACGCAGTGGCGGTGCCAGAGATTTTTTTCTGCAGGTGCTATGGGGGTGCTCAGCGTTTTACCGAGGGTGCTATGAAATTAGGGTGATAGCATATGTGTCACATGGTTCTCTACTACAACAACTCCCCACCATATCGTCATATCTGTTTACATGTTTGCTCTCTGAAGCGTCTTTGTAGTCCATGAAAAGCGCCTTACAAATCGATCGTATTATTATTATCATTAGGCTGCTTCCGACGGACGCGCACATAGCCGTGTTCCTCTGCGACGGTCACTGACAAAATGCATGCAGCATGTTATAGATTCTGCAATCCCAAATACTTCACTTACTTCAGTGGGGGTTAAAGTTGGCGCCAGATGACCACCAGGTCACCACTACCATGTCTGACAAATTAAACTAAACATAAATAGTTCAATACATTCTAAACTAAAGAGGGCAAATTAGAATAGCAGATAGAATTAACTAAAACAGTCAAAGAGTCAGAAATGCTTTCAAAAAGTATATTATTTCAGGTCACAATCAATAAAAACATAGAAGCTTATGTATACCTGGCTAGCACAGATAGACTGCTCGTCCTAGGCTAGAATCTGATTTTTTAAGGCGGATCCAGAAAAATCCCCAAAAGAGACCGCATTCATTAATGTTACACATCTAACAAGACCGTTCCACCTTAAATCTTAAACGGTGTAAAGATGCAGGCCCCTTTTAAAAGTGAATGAAACAAAACGGTAGGCACTCAAAACCACAATAATCAGAGCTAGATCATTGTATCATTGTACAATAAAACTCTTAAAGAACAGGCAAAAATGCAAACAAAACTATGCTGGAAAAGACATAAGCAAAACCAAAATCCGGCCAAGCCAGCAGACCAGGTGTAGCATGGCTAGCACCCTCAGTAGAGGTGTAGGGTTGATCTCTTTGACCACGACGTTCCTCTTCTTCTAAATCAGATTCAGATCTTGCATTTCTTCTTCTTCTTCAACGTCACATGATTCTTCTACTCGTGGAATTGTGGGTATCAAAAACCGATCCATTATTGTGAATTTGTTGATACTTCAACTCTTTCTCCTTCAATCGTCAGGAAACGTCAAAGTTCACGACTTCACGCATGCAAGTGCGACGTGTCTGTGTCATGCTACGTGAACAATCTGTTCATTTTAATCTGTTATTATTTTCTTTTGTGATTGAAATATTATTATCACACAATAAATTAAATTGAGAACGCAGAATTAAATTAAATAACAATAATAAATAAACCATTATTTTCATGGGGGTGCTCTATGGCTAATCCAGGGGGAGCTATAGCACCCCCTAGCCCCCCCCTGGCGCCGCCCCTGGCATCACGTGAGATTATTTACAACGAATTTAAATTGTTCTGTGAGTTTCCTGAGCTGCTAAACCAGTGCCTGTTTAACTAGAAACGCTCCGTCAAAATGTAATAATTCTCAGTAATGTATCGGTTATAGGTCCGGGTCCGGATAGGATAGCGTCTGCTTCACACATTCCAAAATGTTCATATCCCCCCTCTCCCATCTCTAAGGTTGACATGGCCTATGAAGTGTTGTTGACAGGCCACTAGGCGGCTTCTTGAGTTTGCAGTCACATGACCTTTGGTGTGTGTTCAGAGAGTGTGAATCAAAGTTCTTATTGGCTCTTTTAATGTCTCTAAACGGCTGCCTCAAACTTCAAACATCAATCTAAAGACAGCTAATTATCATGAGTGAATGTTGGTTCTTTTGTCTTTTTTCGCTAGTTCGCTCAATTCCATGGAAACTGCTGATGCACGCATGTACCATAAACAATATGACGAACATGCCCTGATCTCCATCTCTTGTGTGATAATGACAACACCATTTGTTCAGTCAATGATTTAAATAATATATGAGGGGGTTTACCCATTCAGTTTCAATGTGATCAGAGTAGTGAGTGATGCTATTATGTTATTTTTCAAGAATTATGTTTGACTGAATGTTTCATGAGCGTAAGTTTACAGTCATAACACTGCTTGTTTATACTGTGAGTCACTCCATACTGTCTGTCAAAGCTATCAGTGGGTAATGGCTCGAATTCACAAACACTTGAAAAAGAACACTGATCAATGTGGTACTGTCTTTTTGTAACGAAAGTTGAAGCAACAGCAAGAATAGTAAACATTTGTACCTTCATACACTTTCTATGTAGCCTGCCTATATTCCTGTACACTGGTGACATCATGGCCCCTTTATTGGTTGGAACTGAACCTGCTTGGCAATACTTATTTTTAGTTTCCCCTTCATCTGCTGTTGCTCTCGTTGTACCCGACATTTCAGTCATTTTGGGAAACACTTGTTTCAACTAGGTTACCATAGTTATGTCGGATGGGCTATGAAAGCTGGAGCTCATTTTAATTGACTGGATGACCGAACAGCTAAGTCCACCTTTTGTCAACTGACCTGATCATTCTAAACCTTGCCACTATTATTGTCTCCTTTGGAGCAATAGGGCTAAAAATAACTTCTATGTTTTGGTTATGTAGTTTGTGTGTGCCTGTCTGATGTTCCTCTCAGTAGGGTTTCTTTGAGGATAAGAGCCATGAGCCTTTCTTGTGATTGCATTTAGAGTTCCATAGGCTTGTCAGTATACTATCTTAAGATCTAAGGTCCAAGCATGGAACTACTAGAGACTAGACATTCACAATCCTCCTCAATTGGTTTCCTATGGTTTGTGGTGCCATTTCATGGTTGCCTCACGCAAAAATAATTGAAGCGGTCTATACTCAAGGTCTTCCCCACAAACTGTCCTGCTGTTTATTTTTCACCAGTAAAACCGGACATCAGAGCCATTTAAAAAGTTGTGGGTACTGAGCCGTGGTTGTCCCACTGCTTAGTTTCCATGTGTCACTGCTTTGCAGACATTACTGAAATCAACAGTGGCACTCCTGGTTAGCTGAACACACCTGATTTAGCTAACAAGGACTAGTCGTGTGTGTGCGTGGAACAGGGATCCCAGATAAAGAGAATGATGATTGAGTAAGTTGTTTAATGATTTAATGATTTAAACGTTTTTTATTTAATTGCTTGCACTTTTTCCTTTCTCAGACCATCTTCACTGACAGATTTGTGTTATTATGTGAAAGGGTGAAAGCTTTTGTTCTGCAGGAGGGACCAAAGGACTGTGGTGAGTTCATAATGAAGACAGGGGCCTTATTCTGCCCCTCTCCTTATTTAGTTAAAGATGTTTCTGGTTGGTCCCCAGTTTGCAGCTGTGTCTCTAGAAAGAATGTCTAAGAATAAAGTGTAGAAAAGGGGAGGGGCCTTCAAGGAATAGATAGAGAGATTGTGTAGGAGACAGAGAACTCAGACAGAAAGCGAGTGAGAAAGAGAGAGACAGAGAGAGAGAGAGAGAAAGAAAGAAAGAAACTACCGCCTGTTACTTTCCATCAGCTCACCTTGGATTAACAGTATGGCGAAGTACAAATGACATCAGCAACTCAGTATGAGAAGATAGCAAATGTCTAGGTGTTGACCTATGGACCAGCTGATCTTTGCTTCTGAACCCTGATTGGATGGCACCTCAGGGAACAGGCAACAGTAACAGTGGCTTATTAAACAGTAAGAGGGTTCAATAAAGCCATCTGATTGCGCGAGTGTGGGAATATACTATACGAGTGTATGCAAACATGTGACCTCATGTTTTCCGAGGGCATATGCAATGCTGGGTGAAGCAGGCATTTATATGCTTGGTTAATTGAGTCAGTGATGACAGTGTCGACTGTCACAGCGGACCTGCAAAGTACTGTGATAACTTTTCTCCAGACTCATGTTTCTCTCAGACACAGAGATGTGATGTTGGGTATTCTGAGAATAACAGGATATTCTTCCAGAATAACAATATAATCTCCATTATATTCAGATACCCTCAGTAGACACCCAATGTGTGCAAACTTCCTTTATATAAGGTTTTTTAATGTAATTTAATTTAATTCTGTCATTTATTTCATGCAGATAGATATGTTCACATAGAAGATCGAATACATATTTTGACACCAGGAAATGCATATTCAAATTAATCCCAAGCAAGCAAGATAGCAATTATTTATATATATATTTATTAATATATCTATTGATCACTCCAGCTATCTAATAGTCTACCTATCCTTACCTACCTACCTATCCAAGAGGATCTCACTGACACACAAAATAATTTATTCCAGAGAGTCCTGGTCAAGATTACACCAAGGGCTATACATACTATCACCTCAGACTGATTGACATTTGATTAGGGATCTATCACTGGGGGCCACATCAAATCCCAGAGGAAAGTTTGGGAAACTAGCCTAGAATGGAAGTTTAGATGGAGGAGCACATCTGAAAGTACACATATAAATGGCGTAAAGATTTGATGACAGCCACATTGCACTGCAATGGCAGGCTTATTGTCTTATTTAGCAAAAGAAAGTGAGCCACTCACGCAAAGTATGTCCGAAGGAGTTTGGAAAGATACTGTGGTGTGATGCTGCCATTTACATACTAAACATATGTCCTATGACGTAATTTATTTATTATCACAAATTTGTATTCATCTATTGACAGGCTCTCACAACCCAGTATTTTCATTCAAAGGCTTCGCTTTCATTTATGAGCTGTCAACTTTGACAATGAAAGAGTTCAGCAGAGGGTAATGCTTACAATACAGCCTCCAACTAATACAGAACGCCGCTGCTCACACACTTGCTAGAACTAAAAAAAAACTGTACTTGCCACTCTACACTGACTCCCTATTAAAAGTAAAATGGATTTCAAAGTACACCTTCTAGCACACAAAAGTCTAAACGGCCTAGCTCTAAATTACCTCAAGGAATGAACTGTCCCCTACTACCCACCAAGACCCTTTCATTCCCAGAGTGCAGGTCTTCTAATTCCGAGTATCAGAAAGCGCAATAGAATGCAGAGCCTTTTGCTATCGTGGCCATATTAGGTAATGACAAGAAAAGCAATTTTCCATCAGGACATTTCAGTTTTTGGACAACTGGTAGTTCTGATGTCCCGAACTGGGTAGAGCATAAAAGCCCTCTCATTCAGCCATTGTCTTGTGTGTATTAACATCTGAACATTAAATCACTAGTTCTAAGATATTGTCATTGTGGTGTATACAGCGGCAGAAGGCCAACGGCCTCTTCCTGCTGTGAGTGGATGTGGATTAGGAGATGGAGATATATATGGAGTCTATGTCTTGGATAGACGGCGTGGTCAGATGCTTGTTTGGTCTTGTCGGTATGCGGGGAATAATGATCCCTTCTTAATGACAAACACTTGAGTGTTCTGGCGGTCACACAAATCGCCTCTTATGACCCCCGCCAACCCCAGAGGGGTTTGTCCTCGTGCTCTACTGATGAACACCTCAGTGTGGAAATAGATATGATGCCTTTTGCCATAGGCTGTAAATCAGTGGACCCTATTGGCTGAAATCACAGGTAGCTGTGTTAAAAAGGGGATCCCAGCCACTATAGTTTCTCTTAGGGCTTTTGTACATGCAGTGTATGGTGTTGTGAGAGTTTGATTTTGGATGGGGGAGGGCTGTGGTTTTGTCTGTCACACTTGTCAGGTGGCAGTGTTTATGCAAGGCTGTTTGACGACAGGAAATGTATTTAACAGTAGATGTAGAAGAGAAAAATAAGTGTCTGTTTTGAAGCAGCTCAGAGAGATTTAGATTAAAGAGTTTCAGTAAAGAGGCACACACACTTACGGAGGGTATGCAACCTTTTATTATACGTCACTTTCCGATGAATGCACCGGCTGAATACATTTTACGTAAAAGTGTTTACTATGTGTGACTTTCAAAGCATAGGAGCAACAGATTTAGCCAAACCTTTCAACCCTATCAAAGTAATATACATATTAGATGTATTATTTATGTGTTCTGAGGTTTGGCTACCAGGAAGGATCCCCTAATCTTTCAGTGCCTAGCTTGACATATGAGCCCACCACTGTTTAGTCTCCCTGTTGCTTAGTAACCCTTGGTTTAGCCATGGAGCTGCAACAAACCTAACATCAGGAATATATTCTCTTTGGTGTTATTTAGATTTATGCAATGATGTTACTTCAGCACATCAGTAAACCATCAAAACACTTTATACTTAACCAAAAAGTGACTAATGCTGCTATAACTAATGCATATTCTCTCTCCCATTAAACTACGTTATCACTCAATGTACAATTAACTAAAAAACACAAAACTGTGTGTACTTGAAGCATTGAAAAATGTATATTTTTATGTGTTGCTGTATCCTAGTTTGGTGTTACTCTGCAAAAGAAAAGAAAAACATATGACATCTCTTACAACATATGACATCTCTTGTAATACAATCAAATACAGTAAATACAAAATTCAGCTATATGCCTCAAGACAGCTCTTTGCTAAAGTATCTGTGGTACACTATAGTACAAAAAAGTGTGCTGACATTTTTTCATGGTACAGTAAGTGAAACAATAACACATGACACTACCACTAGAAGAGTTCTGCAGCCCTAATGCTGATCCATGGTGTCTTCTGAATGTTTTTAGCACATCTAATCCACCCCTAAAATCCCACATATTCCACAAATATTTCAAGGCAAGCAGTTGTCGTGACATCAACAACAAACCTTTTTGAATGGTTGGTTTGTCACAATACTGTAAATACCACTTTTGAGTGTGGTATAATTAACATGTGTGATAAAAAGTGTCACAGAAGTGGTACAGTGGTACAGATGTTTAACAAGTATCTGACCTGTATTCAATTCCTGGGCAATGCAAGATGCTTTTGTATGTCACTTTGGACGAATATTTCTGACAGTACCAGACCTTTGTTGCATTTTTGGGTCACATTGTCTCATTGATAGCCCATGATATATACAGCAGTAATAGTGGGAAAATGTCTTCAGCGACAACTGCCTCTACATTTTTCCTTCATACATGCACATTTCAACGTAAATGCTGTATTACCACTTTCATATTACTGCAAACAAACAAAACAATGCAGAAAACTGAATAAATGTTCTGCAAAAATCAGAATTACCTATCCTATTTCAAGTATATAAATGTCTGCAAAAATTGCTGCAGTGCGTATGGGTGTGTGTGTGTGTGTTGTGTTTGTGTGCATGAAATCATCACTAGCCTAGCACACACACACACAAAAGTATTTTAACTTTGACAAATCGCCTAGGCTCGTGACGTGTAATGATTGCAGCGTGTGACACGTGGCTGCTGATTTTACTCCTTCACAGTGCATGGGGCACAGATGTTGATATTTTCCTTCCAATAAAGTCATTTTTTAAAAACAGTGCAAGAGGAAAACTGCTGGTGTAGGACCATGCCTCCGGGGGGTGAGTGGTTTCATCCAGTAAGAGGCTGGTGATTGATGTGTGCCCGTGAATGCATGCCGTTACACACATCTGTACTTGTGTTATGCTGTAGTGTACTAGATGCAAAGTGTTTGTTTGTAAGTGTGTGTGTGTGTGTGCATGTCTGCATGTGTGCATGTGTGTGTGTGTGTGTGTGTGTGAATGTGAATGTGTGTGTTTCTGTGTGTGCATATGCGTATGCGTGTGTGTGTGTGTGTGTGTGTGTGTGTGTGTGTGTGTGTGTGTGTGTGTGTGTGTGTGTATCTGGTCACCCAAAGACGTTTGGCCACCCTTGCTGCAAGGAAGGGGATGGGGATATATATATTTGCAAAGCCAACGAAACTCTAGCACGTCGAGGATTACAACAAGAAACCAGATCAGGCGCGGGCAGGAATGATGTGTAGATATGGATTAGTGGTGGACAAGGTCACTCTTTGGGCAGCAGGTGTGAGAGCACACAGGAACTAGCAGGGAGAGAGGGAGTCAGAGAGAGAGACTGGTGGAAATAGAAATGAGCTGAAGAAAAGAGAGGGAACAGAAGAAAGAAAGAAAGAAAGAAAGAAAGAAACATGGTGAATACTTCGACATGAGGCATTAAATCATTTATTTGGGCATTTATTGACCTATTTAGTCCACTTTCAGTAATAAAAGATGAATCACTGTAGCCTTGAACGTTCTCAAGTATTAATCATCAAGAAATGATAATGGAACAGAGTTTTTGTGCAGTCAACTTCTCTTAATGATCATGTGTCTGTGTCCTACCTTTAGAACTGGAATCAACTGGCAACACATCATAAAGCTAGAAATGTGTGAAAGAGGAAAGTAAAAATAAATATATACAGTACATGGACATTTATTTATGAAACATCAATAGTTGATAGTTGTGTTACCTAAATTACATCCAATTATCCATATTGGTGTGTTAACAGGGCAAATTTTTTATTTCTATATTGAGATCTGAGTTTTCTTCTTTTGTTGTAATGAACAGGATTACTCGTCACCTCTTTTACAGAAATCCAAACAAAAGGCTCTGCATAGTGTTGATGAAGGAGAGAAGGAGAGAGAGCCAGCTTCACGGATGGACAGATTGACTGATGAGGAGGAGAGAACACACAAGCATGCAAACAATGGCACACATCTTTCCTCTCTCTCTATCTGTCTATCTTTCTCTCTCTCTCTCTCTATGTGTGAGTGTGTGTATATATATGTTTGAGTGTGTAGTTCAGCAAGACCGAGTGGGACAGAGACAGACAGAGAGAGAGAGAGAGAGAGAGAGAGAGAGAGAGCAAAAGAGAGGATCCATTTGTCAGAAGATTCTTTGTTAATCCGCTGCCAAAATAGCTTCTCAATGTCTCACTCACTTTTTTCCCCCTCCTTTTTCATTAAATGTCATCGCAACTGCCTGCCTTATCCTCTAGCTAAATATGGGGTAAGGATGAGTGCATAAGGGCCCTTGAGTGATATAGACAGAGCTTAGGGGAAGGGTGTGGGGTGGGGTTTCTCTGACAAGCACTACAGTGATTGGCTAAAGTTAACCCTCTTGAGATCTCACCCTATCCCAATCAATTTCAGCTTAACTGAGAGGTGATGTCCTGGTACTTATTGGGGAAGTTCTGTTGGGTCCACGTCGGGACACGTTGTTTTTTTCGGGGAGTGTGAATCACAGATCTTTGTTGTCTCTGACACTCTTTGGTCAGCCCATCAACAAAGCCAGCCACAATGGTAAGACTTTTTCTATGCTTCAAACCCATTGGAGGTTGAGATGTAAGGGACAAGGACACTGACCTGCAGTCAGTTAGTAAGGATGACCAAATTCTTCATTGGATTAGAAGCTTTTTTTGAAGACTTTAGTCCTGGAAAGAGAGTTAACTGTCAGTAAAGATTATGGACCATATTGGACATTCACCCTTCATGGACTAGTATTTTCTGTGACTACAAAATCATCAAAGTGTTCAGAAACCTGGACAGAAACCACTGGATATGTGGGCATGTTTATATGGGACTCATTACAGGCTATTGTGACCATGGAAACTGTGTGCTTTGGGGAGATGAAAGAGCAGCTGTCTGTGGCAAATAGGTTATGCAGTTGTTTTGTGGCCACCGGGTCTTCAGTTTGCACATTTAGTCAATGATCTGCAGTTAACATTTTCTAGATTATTATGCAAAATAATATTTTACCTGAAATATAAATGTTCCCATATCCCTTTTATGAAGTATGACAAACTCTCTAGTCAGTGTTGTTTGCAGAGACTTATTTTTGAGGCATGTTTGTTGATGAGCGTTGAGATGTCAGCACTGTCCAGAAGGACAGCAACCGCAATGTCACATTCGTGTGAGCAAACACCAGCTGACATCCTAACATTTAAAGCTTAGCTTATAGGCCAAGGGCACATTTGCCTGCTGGTGCGCTATTTGTGCTTCAGAAGATATGTGAAATAACAAGGAAGATCTCTGAATAACTCAGCTTGAGCCATTTGATGCTGAGAAGGGGCCAAATCACAGAGAGTGAACTAGTCATTTCTGGGCACTGTGAGTTGGTGTAGCACAGGGAGAGAGCAGTCCCCCCATCCAGCCTCAAACCCGTATATCCAGGTAATCCTTCGCCTAGACTGTTACTTGTTGTAACTGTACTGTAACCTGTTGCCTTTATGTTGCGTCCTACTCCGAGCCACCAGGGGGCGTAACGATGGCAATAGAAGCACATACTTAACCATGGTGATGGCACAGTGTCACACTGCCCTCCCTTTTTGGAAGGGTGCCATTGCGCTTCATGCACACACTGGCATTCCTAGTACATCTGCCCCACAGAACTTCTCCCATCCCTGCACTCTAGCGCTTCATTCATCGGCGCGGTTCCTCCTGCTGTGATATCGGCCTCGCAGCAGGCGCACCCCCCCCACCACCACCCCACTTCTGACACCAATCGTTGCAAAGGGTGAGAACTATCGCGCCACCAGCCTCAAAACTGGGTCTCCAGGGCAACAAATACAAATGTTGGTTTGGCTTTCAGAGCACATACTCAGTCAGGGTGAGGGCCCTCTTTTGCACGGTTAGGATAATTCCTGATCGTGACATTTATTGTACCATGCTGACCTTGTATTGGCAGATGGACAGAACAGTTTGAGCTGCTGGCAGGGAGAGTGTTTGATTCTTCCGACTCTCAATTTCTCCTCATATCCTCAGCGTGCTTTTAATTGTTGACAATTCTATGGAAGAGGGATCCCATTTCAGGGTGGTCTGTGCGGTGTGGTGGTGATGCACTACACATGGGCCATAACTACAGTAACTGTCTTAATATAGAGAATAAGCTGGCTATGAAGGGGCTGACAGGATAGGTACACATCCCTTCTTGAGATCCGATCTGAGGAGGAAGATGAAAAATTGAATGGCTTAAAATTCTGCATGATTCACAGACCAAACAGCACCACAGTGATTATAGAAGACTAACATACAATAAAAGCAATCACTGTCAGCAGTATGCACTAATCTCCGCATTTTATTTGTTGAATGTTAGGTAATGTTTTTGCATTTACTGGCAGATTTATATATATTTTTGATGAAAAATTACAGTTCTTCCTTTAAAACATCTTCTGTTTCTTTAGAAATGTACAGTGGAAGATGTGAAATAGAAAGCAGAAAGCTTTTAAGGTTTCAACAGCTTATCTGTGTCTAGAAAGCAGTCTGAAATTGCAAAATTCACACTTTTGTTTTGTCTTCAATAGATTTTTTTTTTTTTTTGATACTCAACCTATTCAGTAGTATTTGCAGTCGTGTTGGGGAACATGTGGAAAATATTTAGGGCTTTGAATCATACCAGATGTTTTTCTGTTACCAGTAAAATCACTTGATCTGATCAGACTCAAGAAACATGTTTCTAAAGTTACTTGTCAGCTTTGCACCTCTATCACTTCCTCCCATTCAAATGATCAACGGCCTTGAAGACAAGGCATCTCCCAAGGAATTCCTTTTTTTTCTCTTCTCTTTCTCTTCTCTTTCAGCCGACTGACGCCCAAGCTGATGCTCGCTCCTTCTTAAGCGAGGAAATGGTTGCAGGTAATTGTGTCTGTGTGTGTGTGTGTGTGTGTGTGTGTGTGTGTGTGTGTGTGTGTGTGTGTGTGTGTGTGTGTGTGTGTGTGTATGTGTGTGTGTGTAAGACAGAGATGTCAATCACTCAGGTCACATAGTTAAGCCTGACACATGTAGAGTTTAGTACACGTCACGTGAGCTAATGTTATGGTAAAATCAAGACAATCAAATGTGTCAAATGTCTTCAAACCAGTAGTCAGACTCGAGTCATTTTGATCAACAGGATGGCGATAATAGTTTGGTTTCTTAGCCTGCTTGATTTCATGGTGGTAATTAGAACTTTTTGCCCTAATTCCATAATTCCATTTTCCCACATTGTAGCAATCTACAGACAGAGGGGAAATGATAGGGGAGTGAAGGGACAGTCAATGAGAGAGAGAGAGAGAGAGAGAGCTGCAAGCCATAAACATCTGTTTCTACGCGTCACCCCCTACTGATTTTGAGTGATTATTGTGAATGCTCTAATTGTTAAATGTAAATAAATAAAGCTGTGTTATGACAATTTTGTTTAGTTCTGTTAAGTTATAACAGCTAGTACCTAGGCATCCACTGTGCTCTTTAAACACTTTTTTTCCCTCCCCCTGACCTGCCGGAACAGCACTCTTTTTACTGCCGCTTAAAATCTCTCATCCCTGTTTTTGTCAGAGTTCAAGGCTGCCTTCGATTTGTTCGACAGTGATGGTGGTGGTGATATCAGCACCAAGGAGTTGGGTCAGGTCATGAGAATGTTGGGTCAGAACCCAAGCAGGGAAGAACTGGACGCCATTATTGAAGAGGTTGATGAGGATGGTAAACTATCAAACTTGTTAACATAAAGTTACACATTCTTTTTTTGATCACACACTGGACAAATGTGTGATCATTTTTTAAAGGATACTCTATGATAATAGATTATATATGTATATAGATTATATATATATATATATAATATATATATAATATACTAATATATATACAGTATATATATATATATATAATTCAATATAACATAATATAGTTCAATATAATATTTCAATGCAAACACTGGTCCCTTTAATATGAAATCTTACCTTCTGTAGGCAGTGGAACCATCGACTTTGAGGAGTTCTTAGTCATGATGGTGCAGCTGCTCAAAGAGGACCAGGACGGAAAGTCAGAGGAGGAACTGTCGGAGTGTTTCCGCGTGTTTGACAAGTGTGTGTCTGTAAGACTTAACCAAGAACTGAATCTCTGATGTCTTTTTTCAATAATTTGGCACGAACCAGCGCACCAAATATTTTTGATACGTGTAATTGATTTGCACTTTTTTTTTATATGACATGCACAAATGTATTTTTGCACATTGGGGCTGACTGATTCAACAACACCCCATAGGCCTACTTGACATGACATGGGCCATCCCAGCTGCAATGCATTAAAACATCTGCAGGAGGCACTGCCCAAGGTCTTTAAGTTTTCCCAGTCCATCCATCTGTGCATTCCATTGCACTTACAGTAGTTACATTTCTGCACTTTTTTTTATTTATTATGTAAAGTAGTATTTATTGTTACACTAGGTCTCTGTTGCTCATAGCTTGATTGTTCTCTCCTTTGTACTTCGCTTTGGATAAAAGTGTCTGCTAAATGACTAAATGTAATGTAAAGCATTCTCCAACACATGCCCCAGTGGTGGAAAAGGTATTCTGATCCTTCACTTGAGTAAAAGTATCAATACAGTAATGTAAAAATACATTTCAAAGAAAATTCCAACAAGTCAAGTACATAAGTATTAGCAGCAAAATGTAGTTAAAGCGTTAAAGTAAAAGTACTGGTTTGGTCCCTCTGACTGATATAATATTATATATGACATCATTAGATTATTAATACTGAAGCATGAGTGTGTAAGCAGCATGTTACTATTGTAGCTGCTGGAGGCTGCGCTAGTTTGAACTACTTTATATACAGTTTTATATACAGGGACACCAGATAAATCTGATGGGTTGTGAGTTGAATAATGGGAGAGAAAATAAGAAAAACAAAGTTCTGATACACAACATTTTTTATTTTTTTCTCTCTCCAATGTAGTGGAGTGGGAGTATAAAGTAGCATTATCTGTAAATACAAATAAAGTAAAAGGTGTCTAAAAATAACAGTAGTACAGTCATACCAATGAGTGGTACACAGCAGCACTGTATATATTTTCAATTGCTTCAATCTATGTGTGTATTTTCATAGCTGTAGATTGGCTGATGAGATTTCTAGTAAAAATACACTCCATTATTTTGCTTACTTGAAAGCACTTGCTCATCTGTCTTTAGTGAAATTGCCCTGTATATGTACATGCAGACAGTTCTTTGTTGACTATGGTGTATATCAATGTACTTCCTACATTAATTCTTCATATAACTGCAGCTAAATAGGAATCTATAGCATCATGGGGCATTTAAGGACACGTGCTGTGAATAACTGAATGATTGTCTTGATTCCAATGATGGTGGCAACAGGAATGGGGATGGGTGGATTGATCGTGAGGAGTTTGGGGAGATTATGACGGCCACAGGAGAGCCAATTAACGAGGACGAGGTGGACGAGCTGATGGGTGATGCAGACACAAACAAAGATGGCAAGATCGATTTCGATGGTGAGGAGATTTAGTCTGTAAAGCTTTCTTTTCACAGGTTTATTTTTATTTTTTGTTTTATTATAAAAACACACACACACACGGACACACACAGAGTCACAAATACATTTATACCTTCACTGGGGCCATGTGATAATAGGCTTAATAGAATAAATCTGATTGTAATGACATACTCACATTCCTTCATTCCCTAATTGATACTTCTGTATGTCAGCTCATCTCATTATGTCTAAAAACCTTCATTATGCCTGTGTGGTTTAGCTCAACAACCCCCAACACCCCCCAGCCGCCTCTCATAGTGGAACTGTAATTCCACTCCTTCCTTGTCTTTCACAGAGTTCCTGAAGATGATGGAGAACGTACAATAGATTCAAACCACATTCCTTCGTGCCCCATTCTTTACAAGATGCTTATGCTGACCTCCCTAATGGGTGAGAAGAAAGAAACAAACACCTTGGATACAAAGAGAATGAAGAATGAAGTCCATCATATCAAAGTTAAAGGGGAGTCCTAATGAATTCAAAGAAACTGAGATGACTAATCTAACGTATCATGCTGCCAACACTTTTCTGGAGATGGTTGCTGGTGGACATCTATAAATAACCATATGAAACCCTTGAGGTGGACAGCCAAACACTCCCCCCATATCCACACACACCCTTGAGACACTTTCCCTCCCACCCCATGCCTCCCCTTCAGCTGTCTCCTTCCACACCTGCTAGTTCTTGAGACATACCCCTCCACCCTACCCCCTTATTTGAGTCTCCTCTGGCTCCCTCGTTCCTTGCCCCACCCTCTGTGAAATGTTTCAAAATAAACCAGCTTCCATCTTTGCCTCAGCTCCCACCTCAATGTTATATCTTAATGTTAAAGAGACTAAAATTATGTAAACGCTCAGAAAATATACAGTGTACTTCATGAAGCGTGTGTGTCCAGGGGTTTTATTTTCTTCTTGACTTAAAAAGCAGACCTGGTTGAGAAAACAAAATTGGCAGAGCTTCTCTATACTTGATAGCAATTACTGGAATGTTGTTTTTAATGTATAACTTACATTCATTTCTAGTAAATTTTCATGTCATTGTTACAAGTTTGTGCATCATATTTTGTTTTTGTAGCCTCATTGTCCATGCTTCATACCCAAATATTGTATGTGCAAGAGACGTGCCATCACATTTTCATGAGACTAAACCACCTTCCCTTCCCCTCCCCTCTCCATCCACCATCCTCTGCACTCCTTTGGGTCACAGATCATGTTTCCACATCATCAACAGTCTTCTCTCCCCACAAAAGTATACAACATCCATGTGGCTTGTCCATAGGCAGAGAGACCAAATGTCTGCATCCACACTTAATTTCTTTCTTCATATCAGTGATATCTCCATAACGGACGTATTTCACATACTCTTATACCCACAATACTTACCTTTTATGTGTTACTTGTAACACCAGTTAGATGTTTATGCGTCTTAGTGTCTTTTGGTAGACAGCTAGTCAGGACAAAGTCAAGTAAACATTTGTTTAAAAAAAAAAAACACCATCACACTTTTCTAACCAAGCAACAGGAACAGCAAGATAACATTGCCTTTCATAACAAAACAAAATGTCATCCATAAAAAAAGGGGGAAAAAATCGAATCTCTCATTCAGGATCTTCGCTTGCTGCCCAGCCGACATCATCCTCTGGCGTGTGTTTGTCTCCCAGGAAAGGTACAATCACCATTCACCAATCCCCTGTGTTATAAATGCCCATGCCTTCTCCCTGGATTGGGATGCAAGGTCAAGCCTTGATGAGCCAGATAATTGATTCGGCAAAATCCCCTAAGTGGTGCTTCTAAAAGCGTTCAAATGCCATCGGACTGCCTGCAAGCATCACCTCGCAAATTCTCCCTTTAAAAACATAGCCCCTCGACCTCAAAGTATATAGGGCTTAATGCCCTCCCACTTGTCAAATCCCAAGTCAATCGTTCCTGAACGCCTAACGAATGTCTCTTAGCCCCGCCTTCCTGACCTGGGCCAGGAAACAACCACCATACATGGAGAGCCAGATCAGAGCCTGTAGCATGTGCGAATTACCTGGTTCGCTGTTGTATGTGTGTTTTCAGGGGAGGGGGCTACTCTATCCCCTTTTAGTCTTCAATCATCTGCTATTCAGGGTGCGGTGAAGTTTCTGCACCACTGCACTTTTTCCTGAGCGTCTAAGGTTTCACTCTACCCCTGAGAAGTCCCAAGATAACTACCCACCCAAGAGCCTGACCTCCTCTGCACAATATCCTGAACGCTATAAACGCCATTTCAAACATGAAATCACTGATTTGCATCTCAGAATAGACACTAGTAATTTGGCAACCTCTAAAACAAACTCATAATGAGTGTGATTAAAACTTTGTAGTCTACATGTTGTACATCCCAGATGAATATGAGATGACTACAATACAATAGAACAGAATGCATTCTGTTGCATTCCAGAAATGCATTTCACATAAAGCTACAAAGTTGATCAGGAATCCAGCATGCATTTGTCAATCATTGGGTTCTTTTCCATCAGTTCAAGTGTCTTTAAAACAGTTTGATCCCTCCTGAATACTCTATCTGTTCATATTGACTGTGTTTACCAAAACGTTATCTAGAGCAATTGGAACTACTGTTGTACACACTCGAAATTTCGATTGGCTTGTGGAAGAAGAACCCTAAAAGTTCAAGATTCTAAATCTGGAGGCCCGGGTACGCCAGGGGGCGTGTCTTAAGTGGTCGGTTTTAAGTATGTCTGAACTGTCACTTCACGTCTAGTCTTTCTGTTGAGGTGCAATCGGATTGACCACTCCTTTGGTTTTATTTCGTGGATATTAGGGGGGAAAACAAATCCACTTGCCTATCATGGTAAGTAGTCAAATCACCCAGTCATCGTCGATTTTGTTTGTAAAAGCATAAAAAATAGTTTATAACTCTTTGTGGAATGGTCCCAGAAGAAATTAAACAGGTGTACTTAGAATTAAATAGGGTTATGGAATACCTAAAGAACACAGTAGAATACTGTGTGGAGATCATATGAAGTAAGGAACACTTCACTAATTTCAGCTATTTTTCTCGTTTATACAAGAACTCTTTGTAAAAAATCATTAGAAAAATTGTTATTTCAAAGTTTTTCGGATATGCGAATCAGATAGATGTAATGTGTTTTTCTATACTGTCCTTGTTGTTTTCCTGGGGTGGCCTAGGTCTAATTGAAAATGTTCAGAATAAAACAGGCATTAATATGCAACAACGGACATTTGGGTTTTGCGAATCGGTGACTAATAAGGGGAAAGAGTTATATTAAAGGGTTACTTGCAGCAACTGGAGAAGAGGGGGGGCTGATACTTGCGACCTAAAAGGAAGTCATTCAGAGACGGTTGTGTAGACTACTTGCTTAGGCGACACATTCCAAGGATTGTATTTCGAAATTACCAAATACAGTCACTGGCTACGGAGATAATTCGCTCAGCTTAAAATAGTCACGATAAAATGCAGCAGTAGCCTAAGTGTCGGATGAAACAGAAGTCTGACGAATGGATAACATTTACATTTAGTCATTTAGCAGACGCTTTTGTCCAAAGCGACGTACAAGGGTCAAGCTAAGAGCAATACAAAAAAACCTGGTGTAACAATAAATACCACTTTACATAAGAAATAGTTAATATGACAATTGGCAAAAGGCCAGTGCAAATGCATTCTGCAAATCCGAAAAAGTAGGCCTACGCTGTCCTAATTGTTCATATATTGTGTTGCCTAATTAATTTCATATGGGTTATAGGTTAGTTTTAATCAACCAACAATGATGACAAACACTTCGATGTATTTTTGTAGACTGACGCGCAACAGGAGGCTCGTGGCTACCTGAGCGAGGAGATGCTCAATGGTGAGTGTACGAAGGAAAACGTCAATTTAAAACTCATACTGTAATGAGGTAAGTTATGTTTTTAACATGGCGTTGTGGACCCTCTACCCTGTAGAGTTCAAGGCTGCCTTCGATATGTTCGACACCGACGGTGGCGGTGATATCAGCACCAAGGAGTTGGGTCAGGTCATGAGAATGTTGGGCCAGAACCCAACCAGAGAGGAGTTGGAGGAGATCATCGAGGAGGTCGATGAGGATGGTGAGAAAGCTACATTTCACTGATAAAACATTGTAGCAGACTGATTGCATATCGATGTGCTACTGTAGGTCTGGGCTACCCTCACACGTTTACCTGGAGTCCTATAGGGCCTACAATGTGGGCCTTGTTTTTGAATGGACGTTTTTGTGTATGATGTTCAGGCAGCGGTTCCATCGACTTCGAGGAGTTCTTGGTCATGATGGTGAGGCTCCTAAAGGAGGATCAGGCTGGCAAGAGCGAGGAAGAGTTGGCAGAGTGCTTCCGTGTGTTCGACGCGTATGTCACTCTTCTTCATATGCTATGTGTGATATGGTTCTTAATCTTTGGGAACATCCTGTTTCATAGCAGTTGTTGTCTCTTTAGGAACGCTGATGGATACATCGACAGAGATGAGTTCGCTGAGATCATCCGTAGTACTGGTGAACAGGTTACAGAAGATGAGATTGATGAGCTGCTTAAGGACGGAGACAAGAACTCTGATGGCATGCTGGACTTTGACGGTAATTGTAACTTTTTGACATGCTTAGAATACTATTTTTATCAATTTCAAATAAACACCGTATGCCTGTACTGCATGGTGATTATTGCTGTCTATTTCCTTCCCCCCCCCCAGAATTCCTCAAGATGATGGAGAACGTGCAGTAAAACAGACTCACGGACATTCCTCTTCCCCGTTACCCCCTGTCGACAAACCAGTCCCTTACACCCACTCATGCCCTTCCTGCTCTTATGTTCTGGTCAATTGTTTCCTCCCCGTTCATCTTGACTCATCTAGGCCTCAACAGACAGATTGACACCCGGATGGGGCTTTCCAACACAGGGTCACATTTTTTTGTGACACGGAGTTCATGAAGTTGCTTCAGTGACAGGCATGTTCAAAGACCCGAGGAGCCAGGTTGTGACAGCCCCACGGGAGAACGCTCAGTACATCGAGAGCGCACACCATCAAAAATACCCCCAACACTACTGAGCGTTTAGTCTAGATATATAGTCTAGATCGGCAGCTTGTTATCGCTGCTTAAACCAATGCCAAAGCCAATCATTTCATCGTAACTAATAAATGCTTTACAGTACAAAATAAATAAATAAAACATGCTCATGTTTAGTTGGTCTAATATTTGATGGTCTGTATGGTTTTGTTTTTGAGGATTATCAATAAACGTTATATATTTTTTTCTTTTTTCTCTCCAAAAGTTTCATTGATCTCTAGTGACATGCCCTACTCGGCTTTTGAGAGCAATTTTTTTTTTAAGTATTTGGATACATCCGTGGTAATCAACAGGTATATGGCTGTAGGCCTGAGACGTATTGACATGTGGCGGATTGCCATGATTGGCCTGATGGCGTGCAGGTAACGAGAGTGCGTTACCTATGCCCTTTGATGTTTCTTTTAATTCCAAAGTGGTGTCAATCTTCTGGGCTCCTATGCTTTAAAAAAAAGACTTTGTCCTGCAGATATTCCTATAGGCCTACACAATAGACCACTCATGTTGACTATTTACTACCCAGGAAACGTACTTTGGGAAGTTAGTTGTGTTGGAAAGTGCATCCAAACATACAATAACATAATTATGTGTCTAGGATTGAAAGGCATCAATATCTCCATGCAATCTATGTTTCAGCATACCTATGCCACCGGTTACCATGCCAGGTCTTAATGCATAAAGAATACCAAGAACATGCTCAAGTCACTGCTCCTTCAGAATGGTTAAATTCTAGTGTAGAAGCAGTTTTATTTTGGACAGTAAGTACTACATTTAGCCTGGTAGTAAGTATAGCCTACTACTAAATTTAGACTGCACGATTAAGCGCTGACTGACACATTTTTGTGGTTTCCATCAAGACAAAAATGGCAACATGCACTCATGATATTAATAAATCATAAATACTGCCAATGAAAAATACGTTTATTTTCTTAAAAAAAAAAAGAAGTCCGGTGATGGTAGTCGTGAAAACAGTAGATATCGGCCCGTTTGGGCCAAATAAATGCACATGACCCAATCAAGAGCTTCCATGTTAACGTCACCATGAATCTGAGTGATTCAGAACAACTTTGGTGTGTGACTGTCAAAACAGATGATGTCTAATCACCAACTAACTCATTGATCATTTCAAATGAAGCAGCCAATTACGAGCCATAGTTTGCTTCATCAAAAGCTTTACGCGCCCTCTTGAGCTCTTCGTTCATAGTCAGAAGATCCTTCACTCTGGCAAACTTTCTTGGATCCTTACGAATGAGAAACACGATGTCTTCAACCTGGACACGGCCTTGGCGTCCGATAGACATGGCTTTGTGCGTCATTTCAGTGATGAATTCGATCACAAGGTCCTCGAGAATGTCCACCGATTCGGTGTACGGATTCTGATCATCTCCAAACCCATACATCATGCACCGGAGCTCTTTCGAAAACAGCCTCTTTCTTTTGCCGTGGCCTGATTCAACGCCGTTGCCCGAATCGTCGAAATCTTCATCAAAAGCAGGGTCATCCTCCTCTTCCGCCATTCTAGACGCAAGTAAAGCGGAGTCTGTAGTTACCTTCCGGTTAGCAAAACCAAACTTATATATTCAATGGGCTATGCAGACTTCAGATAATAGAGTAAGTATGTAATCTTACTTACATGAACAGCTCGTGATAGCAAATAATTACACACCGCACAAACAAGTAGCCTGGAGATTCAACGTCACGTCCTGCAATTCTTCTGTAGTTTGGCACAGGACCGTGCTTTAGGGGGAGTGGAACATGTGCACGTCGCCACCCACAGTATTGGAGTACGGATGTGACAAGCAACTGTGGAAAGGTAAGGACACCAGCCCTCTTTCAGTGTTGAATAATTAAAAAAACATATTGCGATGTTTTCTTCTTTTTTTGCAAGCTAATACATCTCACCATTGGGTTTTACAATTGTATACCCTCCCCATCGTCAAGAGAGTGGCGTGTAATTCCTTATTTCCCAGGCTACAGTTCATGTGATGGCTTGGTAGCTAGCACGCTATCTAGCTACTTCACATAACACGTCGCAGAAGTGGGGTCAAGAGTGCTCCCTTGTTTCGTCATTGGATTTCCACTCCAATTCGTTTTTCTTTGTTTAGTTAATGGGACGGCTAGCAATTTTACTGATTTAAAAACTAAGACAATGTTTCGATAACAGATCGTCACGTAACTGGTTTGACAACATAATTTACTCTCGATGTATCTGAACAAGGCAACCTGCCAGTTGGTAAGTCAACGTTAACCTGGTTAGCAGTTACGGGGCAGGATGGTGGTAATTAATGGTTCCTTAAAAGTTATTTTGAAGCTATTTAGTCACTTTAAATGTTAGTGTTGTGTTCTCTTTGCGTCTTGGTGTTACAAGTGCACACTAACAGTGGCTAAGCATTGTTTGATTTCATAGTTGTCAATACGTTTATTTGAATCAACCATCGCTGTCAGTTATCATAGCTATCAAACATCACATCACTTTCGGAAATAATTGACCACATATACACTACCATGAAACACATTTCCCTGTTTAGATTTAGTGCTTGGCTGTGTGAAACAGATGTAGACACATGACCCAGTACACATAGCTAATATCACAATGATTGCGCAACTCAAGGAGACAACCTTATCACACAGTTACACAGTTATCTCAGACTAAATACTGAAATACTGCCTGTCTTGTTGACGTGGCTGACCTCTTCCCAGGTGTGATCACGGTGGAGGACTCAAGGACTGAAGGCTATGATACCCGTCGAGTGAAGCCCTCTTCCAAGAGAGGGCTGACTGGAGTGCCGTTATGGTGATCCCGGTACAATTCCTCTGCCGTGCGGTCCGCACTGTGGGATTAGTGCTTTTCTACTATGTCTTCTCCATTGGAATCACGTTCTACAACAAATGGCTCATGAAGGTATGGCTGGGCATATTTACGTTTGTGGTCAAGGTACATACTAGGTACATATGTCTTACTAAAAATGATTGCGGAACACATGACCAAGACTTAAGGCCACAACTTTAATTTATCCAGCTCTGGTAAGAAGTTCTCTCTCAACCTGCTATTCATTGTGCTTCAAACTCTTCTTGCTTCTCAGGACTTCCATTTTCCCCTCTTCATGACTCTGGTGCACCTGACCATGATATTTTGTCTCTCTGCCTTCACTCGTTATGCCTTGCAATGTTGGTCTGGTAAACAAAGGGTTATGCTTGGCTGGTCAGACTACATCTTCAAAGTGGCACCAACTGGTAAGCCTGCATGTACACTTACTTATTCAGGTGCTCTTGATTGAAGAAAGAGAGAGTTCAAATAGTACTGAAACACAGAGGAAAAATTAAAAGAACCATGGTAACAGGGTAACAGAATAGTTGTGCTACAGTGTTTTATCATTCTCTGGATCTGGCTGTTTGAATGGCAACCAAAGTCCAGATACCATTTATCTATTTTGACAGTCTTAGTATGAAGTGCTCGAAAAGCCTTATCAGTGATTGCTTTAGTTCATGAAGTGCGGGGTAGAACATGAACCAAGACTTAAATCGCTGTCCTAAGTGATCCATGTATCTAAACCTAGAACCAAGCTTATTCTGGCAGCGTTAAAAGTGAATGTTTAAAGTCTGTTGTCTCTTTATGCCCAATGATTGTGCTAAAACATTCTCCTCAAGTATGCTGCCTATACATTCTCAGCACTTTTTTGCATAAATGATAGCCTCACATAATGCTGACAGGAATGATAAATGAATGTGGCTCATGCATCAGTTTATGTCTGTTTAATGACTGGATGAAGCTCTTTGTCTGGTGTAAGCACTTGGCAAACATTTACAGTTGTTTACACTTTTTGCTCTTTTCTGTTGTAGCTTTGTCAACTGTGCTGGACATTGGGTTATCTAACTGGAGCTTTCTCTTCATCACCATCAGTTTGTAAGTAAGCGAGAAAGTGTTTGTGTGTGTGTGTGTGTGTGTGTGTGTGTGTGTGTGTGTGTGCGTGTGTTTTGAGGTGGAGAAATCAGGAAGGATAAAAGGTGAAGAAGTATTTTCAGGTCCACATTTCCGGAGACCCATATGTTTTTTTTAGGGGTTTGACTGTGAATCTGAAAGTAGCTTTATATCTGTTTATTTCATCTTAGTTTGCTGAACAGTCAGATGTAATATGTTTTGTTTCGTGTCGCCATCTTCCTCAGGTACACCATGACCAAGTCTTCCGCTGTCCTCTTCATCTTGCTGTTCTCGCTTGTCTTTAAGCTAGAGGAGTGGGTAAGAGGTCTTACTGTGTTTACAGCTGTATTTGAGGAGACTCCTTTAGCTAACAGGTGATATTGTCATCTGGCTAATTAACACGTATTGTGTCAAAGCCTTGGTGTGCAGAAATATAACTTTTATATTTGATGAAATTAAATTAAATGAAATTAATTTATGCTGTTAGAAAAACTGTAACGTCTTCCTAATGGGCCAGAAATGAACGTCCTACTCAAATTTAATATGTTACAGCGATATTTTCTGTGAAACACGAAGAACATCAAGAAGTCATGAATGAACAGCTGATGACCTATTTATTTTTTTTTTTTAATTCCACCCCTCTATCTGTCAGAATCCATTCATCATCGTGGTCGTGCTGCTCATCTCCGGTGGTCTGTTCATGTTCACGTATGAATCGACCCAGTTCAACCTGGAAGGGTTTGTCATGGTTCTGCTCGCCTCCTTCATCGGCGGCATCCGCTGGACCCTCACGCAAGTCCTCATGCAGAAAGCAGAACTGGGTCAGTATCCGGGTAACACACATGAAAAAAGGTCTTGCTCCCTGTGTGTGTGTGTGTGTGTGTGTGTGTGTGTGTGTGTGTGTGTGTGTGTGTGTGTGTGTGTGTGTGTGTGTGTGTGTGTGTGTGTGTGTGTGTGTGTGTGTGTGTGTGTGTGTGTGTGTGTGTGTGTGTGTGTGGGAGAGGGGTGGGAATTAATGGCAACACCGGATATTTGGGGATGGGGTGGTTAACAGATAGCAGATTAACATTGAGACATTTTGTTGATGCTCTTTTGTTGACAGGTCTCCAAAACCCGATTGACACCATGTACCACCTACAGCCTCTTATGTTCCTGGGGCTCTTCCCCCTCTTTCTTTACAATGAAGGTTTGCTCTGGGTCCTGTTTTTCCTGTTTTTTTTCTTCTGAAAAACTGCCTGTTTATTACCTTTTTTTTTTATTTACATGGTCACTTGGCAGTTAGACAGACATGCATGTTTTACCACAGATATTCACACATAGGTATATTTGACGCCTATGACCCTATCCATGTTACTTGCATGAAGGCACCATCATTTATACGATCACCATCAGACCTAATCATTTTGCTCAAACAATATTGCCATTTTAGAATACTATTGTTTATCGTTCTCCCTTGCTGGTCATTAAATCAGCTGTGTTTGTGTTTTTGTCTGCACTAAGGGTTGAGCCTGTGTACCTCGGAGAAGCTGTTCCGTGTGAGTGAGCTGGCCCCTCTGTTGTACTCCCTGTCCACCCTGTCCCTGGGAGGTGCCCTGGCATTCGGACTGGGATTCTCCGAGTTCCTGCTGGTCTCCCGCACGTCCAGCCTCACTCTCTCCATTGCTGGGATATTCAAGGCGAGTCTGTGATCCTTGACCTGCAGTCTTTTTCTCACGAAGCATGCACCCTATTGTGGGAGCTATAGCACAGTTCAGGATACGGGACTTACCCAAATAAGTGCAAAGGGCAAACTCCGAAATCTTTGTGAAACAGCCAGATGGTTTAATTGATTTGAAGGATGTGATGCAGAACAAATACCCATGGGGCTGAGAAGGACCACCTTTAGTTTAGATACGCCAGCGCACCGCCTAATTAACGGCCATCAGGCATTTGTTTTGTTTCAACAGACGGTCTGCTCCTGTTCTGTTCTCTTACTCTCTTTGTCATTCCCTCCTTTTCTCCACTGTGTAGGAAGTGTGCACGCTGTTGCTGGCGGCTGAGTTCTTTGGAGACAAAATGACGCTGCTCAACTGGCTAGGCTTCATCGTGTGTCTTTTAGGCATCTCTCTGCATGTCGGCCTTAAGACTTACTACTCCAAAGGTAGCATTATCTTGGACTTCCATCTGATTTCCCAACAGGAAATTCCTGTTACAAGAGAAACCCAACAAACTAGTTCAGAGACGACAATGGTCAACTTTGCTTCTAGAAATGAAGTATGCAGCAGTAGCACACCACACCATTTTCTGGTAGTAACCAGTAGGTGCTACCTCTTAGTTTATTTGTGAAAATTAGTTTGAGAAAATGTTGCTGACTTTCATGTTCTTAAAAATATATACGTCCATTTATATATTTTTAAGGGAAGGCACACTTGGTGAGGCAGCTGCCCTGCAAAGAAGGCCCTGACATCGAGCTTCCTCTCCTGCGCCGGGAGGAGGAAGAGATGTACGATGAAGACGAGGAGCAGGAGATCCTGCACTGAGTGGGTTCTGCTCAGAGGGTCGCTCGGTCTGCCTGTCGGGAGTCCACGTAAAATCTCCACAATGGAGGAGGAAATGCGGGATGTTTCTCATCCCAGGAATGGTCACATTGACCTCAGAGACTCAACCACAGTACTGTACCTCGTCAAAGATGGCTCGTTCTGTAAGAACAAGCAAACAAACGGAAAGCTATGGACCCAGTAGAATCATAGGATCTTCACAGAACATCCGTTGTTTCTTAGCAATGAAATGAACACTAGGAGAATTAACCGCATGTTAGTGACATGACAGTTGTGACATGACGGTTGTTTGCCAATGGGAAGGTTGGGAGGGGAGGGGGGGTGGGGTGGTTCACTTCACCCAATCAAGGGGTCAGGACCAAGTTTCATGTGGCCTTATTTCATGATGGTTTACTAGACTAATCAATGGTTCTGTTTGGATGGAACATATTTTAATGTTAATTTATGAACAGCTGAACGTCAGTATGTGCTAAAGTCATGTCCAAACCATTAACTTAATTGAAGAACAACAACCAAAAAAGCCTTTCATTCTTTTGTTCATGCTGGATTCTATAAATGGACTCTTTGCATTCAGACTCATCCATACACCACACTACACCGTCTATCTCAGTTCGGTGTGTCTGCAGGCATAAACCACACCATTGATATGGTCCTCTCTCCTCGCAATTAGATTTCCTGACTCAGAGAGAGGAAGTCTTGTACCTCACCCTGTGGAGAGACGCAATTAGGTTTCCCTATTAGGAGGTTTGCTTTCATGTGGCAATCTGATTGGATTTATCTGAGTTTGTTTTGGAATTTAACCAACATACACTGAGGTTGATTCAGAAGGCAGAGACGGAGATACCACAGAGGGGAAAGCAAGACATCAAGGTAAAGGGGATTATCTAAAGTGCAACACTGTGCTCTCATATCAACGAATTGCAAATTATGCAGCCAAATCATGGAAGTGCAAGCTTTATATAAAGCACTCATGACCAGGCTGCTGAAAACACTTTCACAGACCAGCATTAACCACTAAGTAAGCTGATATTTGATGTCATACTGGTTAATCCCAGAGAATCCACAGTCCCTGGCCCGGCCCTGCTGTTGTCTTAGTCTTGGAGAAAAGGAGAACAGACACAAACACAGCTGGTCTCCAGTAATGCATGTTTCTGATTGGCAAATTTGCCAGTGTTAGTGAAAAGTTTGTATGTATTTTAACAATATATGAAGGACTTGCTTAGAGGACTGATAAACCAAATCTAGCGGGTGAAAACCTGTGGAAGCTTCAACTCAAAAGTTTAAATATCTGTCTAGTTTCGTATTGAAGGAAATACAAATAAAGCTGTTATTAAACAAGATGACACAGACTGGTTGCTAGGCTTGTAATCTGCAGTCAGTGAGGGCCTTCACAAAACAGACTGAGGAGTGTGGTGTGAGGTCAGAAAAATCTGAGCAGTACATCTCAATAACCACACTTAGACATGCCATAAAGCGCATTTTGAAGGTGCTTCGCAATTTCATGCCGTCAGTTCTCCGCTTCTACACCTGTCACTGGTAACATTTATGACTGTAGGAGGTGTTTTTGTAAAGGTCAACACGGTACTGTTGTCCTGGTGACTGCAGTGTCTCACTTTAAGCATTTTATTTCACTTGTACCCTACTATACTATTTCCGAACTCACAAAAGTACACACGTTTTGAGAAACATCTCACGTAAGGCAAAGACATAATCAAATTAAACAAAATGCGTATCATACAGTTAAATTAATCTGCATTTTTTTTTTAAGTACAAAGGTAAAAGGAATCCAAATGGCATGTCGCTCCGGCGTTGTGCTTTGTCTTTCGGAGACAAGTCACAACAGTGCACAGAGGGAGAAATAATTTCCCGGGAGAATTTATACCCTTCCCAAAAGTTTCTCCGCCCATTTTCGTGTTGGAAAACCCTGGAGACCCATATCAAATTTCACACCTAGTTCCTCTAGAGACAACAGTTGATAAGGGATCGACGGACATAGTGAGTTTGGAACCCCTGTTGACACCCAGGTCTTTGGAATGCTCCCTACTTGGCCCGCACCGTTCGAATAACCTGGACATTGAGACGTAAGGCCGCAAGTAAATTCTTATTTGACTCATGCAGAATTTTGACCCTTTCAAAACTTACTGGTAGGTTGCCTGACAAAAACTTGCACGCAACATCTGTTCTGGTCATGCGTCCACTGAATTTTCATTGAAAGTGTTGGTAGATAGAACGTGTTCATGGCTAGTAATGACGTTAGTTTATTTTAGCCAAGTTGTAATTAGGCTTATCATCTTATGAATAATAGAAGATAAGTCACATGACGGTAAACTACAGATTTACAAGGTTAGCTTTTTTTCTGTTCACTAGATCATACAAACTAGTAAACGAGTGCGCTCAGTAAAAGTGAACATTTCTAATTCCATGACTACTTCGAACAAGAAATTTGAATGATTTGGTCTTCTAACGCAAATTGAACTCTGTGTGAACGGTGTTTTATAGGATGTTGCTTTCGTCATCTCCATGTAGTGGCTAATATTTTTAGTATGGTGACAGTCGTATGATACTAGAATCTGGTGGATGTGCAATTTTACATAATTGCAGCCAACTATTGTTGAATTATACAACTTTTCATATTGTCCTTATACATTCATGGAGTTGGTCATTACAATTCTTGACATCGTGGCTCACCTCTTCCATCGATTCGTCTATTCTCTGACTCGCCCACACATTCAGGCATAAAACAGCTGTTAACTAATGTTTGTCTTGTAATTAGCTGAAATTGCTTTCCTAATGACAACTGTTTGGAAAGCTTTTGGAAGGGAAGCTCCTTTTGACCCTGAGCAAATGCATGCTCTATGGAGGGATATTATGTGTCCACGCTGTAATTACATTAGTGTGGTCACATTAAAATGCCACGGTCTGTGCTTCAGATCATGTGCACCCACCCACAGGTTCCCTTGGGAAAACAGGTTGGTGTTTCATAGGACTTTACCAAGTGCTGGTCTGGATGGCCACAAAATAGTATGCAGTAGCATAATGTATTTGTTGATGCAATAGTATTTTGGTCTGCACTCACAGCCACCTATACATTTGATGTGCCAACCCGAATTGTGAGAAGTACATTTTCTGCTTTTCTGTGTGCCTCTTGCACCTGGTAGTGAGATTACAAGTGACTCCCTGTCAATCTTTTAAGCCATAGTGGTGTATGTCTGACATACCAGAGTCTCTGCAGTATGCAGTGCTGGCAGCATCAAGCTTGTCAAATGGGCTCAAATTCTGTGGACAAGCACTAATAAACAGTTCTCTAAATTTCAGTTATTTAAAGTGTTTAAGAGGTATGCTCATTTTGCTGCCTTTCAGTAGCTCTTGCATGGTCTCTTTACAGCCCTGAGATGGAGTACCTTCTGCTGAAGTCTTTTTGGAATATGGTGAACTATCAGCTTTTTTGCCACGAAAGACATCCACGTGTATCCCTTTGAAAAAAGGGTGTCAACTAGAACTGTCTTATGATATAACCTTTTCCTAATACACTTGATTTGGCTAAAAATGGTTCCTAGGCGATGAAAAGGCTCTATGAAAGTTACTGTAGATCTGTAGGCTTTCTCAGTGGGGAAACCTTGAAAAAACTCCTAAACTCTTCAGTTGTTTTGTCTGTCTTTAAAGTGTCAATTCATTACTGCAGTTACGTACACCTTTTGGTTTTCCACAGGTTTATATGAACTCCAGTCCAGCGTCATCATGCTCAGGCATCTGTCATCTCAGTCACGGCTCCTGCTGCCCCTCCTGTGGACGGTTCTGCTGCTGATTGCAGGGGTTCATTCACAAGGTAGCAGTACACACTCACTTACCATGTCAGACCTGTATACTGCAGACCATTCTGTTATTAAATGGCTCATCTCTACATTGCAGATATATACTTATTAGAGGGTTAGTCTTTATACCGGAAAGCATACTTCCTTAGATGGTTGGTGTCCTAATAATCAAAAATGGTATTTAGTTTGTATTTCTTTGATTTGTTTTTTTCCTTATGTAATGGTAGTATACGAGGCCTTAGATTCAGTTTTAGGTTAACAGGTTTTGTTGGCATTTATTGAATGTTTTTGTAATATGTGTCTAGCATGTATGTCCTTATCATCTCTCTGCTATTCTCAGATGCACACACACGCTCACACACACACACACACACACACACACACACACACACACACACACACACACACACACACACACATACATACACACACACACACACACACACACACACACACACGCCAAATCTGCCCCGCTGTGCCTGGCTTTGGTCCTGTAATTTCATGGAATGAATCACACCCAGCCACTCACAGTGCATCTCTAAATGTTATTGTTATCTTTGAGTACCTGCCAAAGCAAACATAAACACTGCAGCTTTATCATTGTTTGGCTGGATGGAGCCTACAAGATTGAGGCAGATCAGCAAGGCATGTGTGCCACAAACACACATATGCACACCTGCATACCTACACACACATGCACACATATATAGTTTATTCTTGTTTCTTCTCATGTAAAAACAATGACGGAAAGAAACACGCATACTCAAGTTTAAATATGCATGATAGATTGTTAACAAAGTTTTTGTATAGTTTATGCTCTGTCAAGCATAAATATGATTCCAAAATGACACCCTGTATGGATGGCTTTGGAATGTCCATTTGGAATGTTTATGCTTCATCATTTTGGTGCAAGTGTCAGGGTTTTGGCTCACTAATTGTCAGACATTGTTGTTGTTTGTGGGTGTGCGGAAGCCGGCAGGCGCCAGTTCGCCACTGATCTTCTGCCACCACTCCAGAGGCTGGGGTGCTTGAGCGTTGCCATGGATACAGCATTAACCCTCAAAAGCCCCCCCCCCCCCCCCCCCCCACACACACACTGTCTAAATTAGGGCAGGACTTGAAAGACTACACTTGAGTCAAGACAAAGATGCCTTCACTCTCCACCAGTAGTCAACATCCTGCTCCTTCCCCTTCGCTCTCTACCTCCCCTTCGTCCCCTGCCTTGGGCCTTGACGTCACCCCACAGGCGGTGCCTTAAATCTAACATTCAACCCCTCCTGTCACTATAACCCCTGAGCACCACAGCCACCCCACTTCAGGGCCCCCGTCAAAAACGGATGTCCTGTGGCCGTGCCTGTGCCCCCTCATAACCCCGGGGGGGGACAGCATAAGGCCCGCTTTGAGCCGCGCGCGACAGCTGGAGGGAAGAGGAGGCAGCGAACAGGGAAGGCATGAAAAGGGAGATTGTTCGAGAATGCCGTGTGGAAACTATGCAGATCATCCGCGGACAAGGGAAGGGTTGAGCGAGAGAATGGAGAGACGAGGGAACAGAGGGCAGGGGGAGAAGCGCCGGGGTGGCAAAACCAGAGGCTTGAGATGTTTTACAACTTCTGGAAGGATGGAGGGGGGGGGGGGGCGGGGGGGGGGGTGCTTTGAGATATTCTTGGTGGATAGCTTTGATCTCCAAGACAAGCCTGCTGCTCGCCCCCCACACACCCCCACCCCAACCCTCCACTTGGCCCCACCACACTGCTGCACAGCCTGACCCTGCTTTCTATGGATCTCCCTGTCAGTTTATTATCATCTACCACAAGTCCCAGGGTATAGACACACCACCCATTCACTCATGCCACCAGAACTCCTGCTTTGCTGGCCTAGTTAAGCTCTTGTATGCTGTGTCTTGACTGATTCTATAGAATGGCAGACCGCAGCCAAATGTGATTCAATCAGAATTGTAGTTAGGGTGTAAAAAAACATTACACATTAGCTCCCTTTTTTGTGTGTATATTCTATGTTTTTATTTGTGCATGCATGCAAGTGCTGTTCGTCTTTGTTGTCTGCATGAGTTATGTCTGTGTGGCGTGATGTTATCAATGTCTAAATCAGTTGATGCTAGACAGGGCTCTCTCCTCATGATCCTCTCTGTCCGAGCTTTCTCGTCCTAATCAGAGCCACGTGGAGGTCATTACAGTAGTGGTTTGTTGGAAAGCTGTATCTAACAACCACAAACCCATTGACCCACAATCTTTGTAAGAAATCGAACCGCAAAGTCATTTATCATGTACTCACAGACATTTGTGTACCCAGACACAAGATGTGCACACACTCACAGACAAATATGCTCTCTTCCTCTCTCTCTCTCTCTCTCTCACCCTCTCTCTCTCTCACACACACACACACACACACACACACACATATGCACATAGACTCACAATTGTGCACAGCACTGTCTATACCTGTCTATATTGAGTGTGTGTGTGTGTGTGTGTGTGTTACACAGGCCGGCTAAAACTTACAGTGCTATCTGAGGACCGACTGCAGATGAAGTGGAAAGAGGCAGATGGACCCGTTCAGGGCTACAAGGTCAGAGTGCGTCCCATTTCAGGTAAGATATATTCATATATTAGCTGGGTTAGCTGGGTTTAGCAGATTTTCATGACGAATAATGGCATGTGGGAAAATAATGACCTTTGATTTGTCTTTACACCTCGGTTTTATGGGTCAGTTGTTGATTGACAGCTCGTTGGAAATGTCAACACCTTCATGATCAGTCAGTTATGGGAGAAGGTCAGTAGGTCATTCATGGAATGTTTATGACCCAGCTGATGGAATCAGTGGCTAAGCTAGGCCACTTATGCAACGCCTTCTCATGGCTCTTGGTCTGTCTCTTACACAAATTTGAGCGTTTTGAGCGTTTTAGAGCACAATCAGATTTGAGACCCCCTTAGCCTACGCTTTGGCCATATTATGGTATATTTTTCTTACCTGCAAAGGGACTTTTGCTGTTTGACGGGCATGGACTGGCTATGCATGGCCTTTAAAAAGCTTTTCCTCCACACAGTCATGGCCCCCTTTCCAATTACTCAGAGAGCTATTTACACTGGAGGGCTAGCCTGGCCTCATCTCATGACCCCAGTGACCACTCCTGAACACCTGATCTTAGCAGGACGTGACTCAGGAGATGGTGTGAAATATGTGCAGGCAGTGAGGCTGTTGGTGGGCTTTTGTTGATATGTTCATTTTCACAATCGTTTAATGTCTGCCAAGAAAGTACACCTTTCTCTTACTGTTTTCACAAACTTTGAAGAAGTGTGAACACGATTTTAATTAAGCACTGGACGATGCCAGATGGTGATGCTTATGCTGGAGTCTTTGGTAAAACATTTTTTTTATGTGATCATTGATCATTTTTCTCGCTCTCTGAAGTCTTTTGTCTTTAACGGATTACCATGATAAGTAATCAACATGTCACCCCATTTGCAATTATCTGCAACCACCTGTGACTACAACCTGTTCACCATACCACACAGTAACAGGAACAGGAACAGGAACAGGAATATAGGAAACGTAAAAGCTGAATACATTCTCAGGTGCGTTATGCTGTTGTGGTGCATTCTTTTCACATAGTGTCAGACTTTTGTCTGCAAGCAAGGGGAGCTGAAGGGTGTTGCAGACTAACCTAAATGGAATGGGGGAGTGATAGGCATCTAGCCAGAATGCTGCCCCCTCCCCCTCATACTTCCCCTCCCCCTCACCACACTCACCCTGTCATCTCTTTTATTCAGGTCTTATTATTATCCACAGACCCCCCCCCCTTCTCTGCCTCTTTGTCCCTCTCTGTCTTTCCTTCTTTTTCTCTCTCTCTCTCTTGTTTCTCATCCTCTCTCTGCCCTTTTTCTTTTACTCGTCCTCTCTTCATGTCTCTCTCTTTCTACCTTCTTTCTCTCTGCCTATTTCCCTCTCTTCTTTGTCAGCCCTTTTCTCTCTTCTTCTCTGTGTCGTTATTTCACATTGTCACCCCTCATGTCTCTTATCTTCTTCTCCTCATCTCTCTCTCTCCCAATCTCTCAATTTTTTTTGCTCAGTTCAGACAGGCCTGCAGGTAAACTGTTGGGAAACTGCACACAGGAAAACAAACACGAGCCAGGTCTTCCCTGCAGGTCTTGGGTGGGGGAGCAAGATAAGGGGGGAAGGGAGAGACGTACCTGTGGTTTGCTGGAGTGATTTGGAAGAAGGCGATTGCAAGGAGGGTGGATGGCAACTCACAGGGGGCTGACAGTAATTGAGTAACTGGTTTTAATGAGTTTTCATTGGCCTTGTTTTGGTGTGTGAACTGTGAACTCAATTTCAATTTTATTTTCTTCATTTATAGAGCCTTTAACAGTTAACTTTGAGCAAAACATCACCAGAAATCCAGCCAGTCATTTGTGTTCCACTGTTACCATGGCCGTAATGTAAAAAGCACACTCAGAGGGCGCCATGACACCCAGCTCCTGTACTCTACCTTTTGTGATGCATGCTTGAACCCCTGGGCTGCATATGTACACTCCCCTGTGCTCTGTGTAAGGGTACAAGCATGTCCCATTTCTCTGTGCGCTAAAGTATGCTCTCTCCACTCTCCTGTTAAGACTGCTTGGAAAGAGGATATGGGTAACAAATGATAATGACTCAGCATCTGCCACATTAAAATCTAAAGTAAGCGATGTGTTTTGTCTGTGTGTTTCCCTCTTGCGTGTGCAGATGATCCACAGCCGGAGCTGATGCTGACCACCACCAAGGGCCGGGCCACAGTGGCGGGGCTGGACTCCACGCAGGAGTACCTCCTGCAGGTCCTCTTGCTCAACGGCACCATGGAGAAACTGGTGGCCAAGAGACGCTTCACCAGTAAGGCACAAGGCATTGTGGGATGGGGGGGGGGGGAAGTGATGAGGAAATTACAGTTGTAAGTTGCTAGAGAAAAAGCTTTGTTGCTGGATAAAAGGCAGATTTTGTCAGCGGTTGCTACACTGAATACCAATGAGGATGAAAATGGGAACCCGAGACAGATCAGAGATAGATAGAACCACCAGTAGCAGAACTGAAGACCAAAGACCAAACAAGGACCATCATTCTGAGTCAGCATCTCTCATGATCTTTCCCAAGTTGGACAAATCAGATAACAGTATGCACAATGGTCCACACCACAGTCAGACAATGTTCTCAGAATTTTTTTTTTTTTGGAGGGATATGCTTGAAAAGTCAGAAAATCTTTGGAATGCTTACATTTCCTAAGCTTTGCATACTGTCAGTGAGAAGCTGAGAGATGGGATCCCTCCGCAGAGATAAGAGCAGTGACTAGCTGGAGTTTGAGCTGAAGTCAGCATTCAGACGAGTCGAGGGACTCACAAAAATGGCACTATTGTTTTTGGAATTTAAATTTAAATTGTCAGCTATGGCATGTTGTGTGTGTGAGTGTGTGTGTGTGAGTGTGTGAGTGTGTGTGTTTGCTATCTGACTGTTCTCTGCTCACCATTCTCTAGTTTTAAAAAGACCTGGTTAACAATTGTTCACTGAAAGGTGTTGGCTTAGACCTGCTCACTTTCCCCCCCCCGTGGGCCCAGGTCTAATTGGCTCCGTGGAATAGGTGGATTCCTGAGGAATGACAGGCTGGGGCTTAGTCGAGAAGGGAAACGCTGGAATGGGCCTTGTGTCATTACAAGACCAGACGAATGTTCCAGACATGTCAAAAATGCACAACAGTCCGTTCAGTATGTCACGGTCATAACCTCCTTGTCAAGCAAGTGTAGTGGTTCGTCTTAGTCTCAGTTTTTGTTGTTGGTAAGTTAGTTCCTCTATCGTCTCTGTTCAGCAGATTAAAAACTCAAATCTTTTGAAACATCACTCTGACGATGTGCATATCTTTCTTACACTGCATTTTTTTTTTTTAAGTTAAAAAAAAAAAATGCAGATATTGTTGTTCAGAAGTGTCTCCCTTGAGGTTTGAGCTGTGAGTAGGTTACTGTGACAAACCGTACGTGTCTGAACATGCCGTGCTCGATGCCGGGCCGGAAGAGCATCTGTGGCTTGAAGGATAATTCCATTGTTCCAGTCAGAGGACGGACTGTGTCGGTGCCTGCAGCACTGATGGAGAGTTCACGCTTTCCTTGAATTTCAGTTCCAGTTCAGAATCCAGTTTTGTCTGCCTTTCCTTTCATTTAATTAGTCGGTCATGTAATATTCTTTTCCTTTGATTGAATTAGTCAGTCATGTAAATATTTCATCCTTTGATTAAATTAATCAGTCATGTAATTTTCTTCATTTCTCGTAGCTCCTCCTGTATCTTCTGATTCGCAGAGAGGAAAATGCATTGACGTCAGGAATAAACTCACTGATTTTCTGAATTTATGAATATTATCACAGCATAACAATGTTGTATGGTGCCCACAATAGGGCTAGGTGAAACTGTAAAATTGTGGCGCAGAGACCATGAAAAGGGTCAAAATCTTCTCAGTTTCCTCAAAAATCACCTGTAATTGTTGCTAATTCATCTCCTTAATCCTCTTGTCCCCCTTCTCTCTCTCTCTCTCTCTCTCTCTCTCTCTCTGTCTCTCTTTCAATAATGTTCTCTGTCCCACCCCATTTCAATCCTGTCCCTTCGTCTTCTGTGTTTTCTCTGCATCCTCTCCTCTCAATCCTCTGTCTTCTCCTCTCAATCCTCTCGTTTGGGGTCCTCCTCTCTCCCCTCTTCTCTCTAACCTGTCCCTCTCTCCCCTCTTCTCTCCAACCTGTCCCTCTCTCGTCTCTCCCCTCTTCTCTCCAACCTGTCCCTCTCTCCCCTCCATAGTTGACGGGCTGCGGGAAGACGAGCTGGTCCGTAGTGGGAACCGCGAGCAGAAGAAGAAGTCCCTGGCGGCTGGCTCCGGTTCAGGAGAGATGGATGATGTCACTGAGCTGCTGGCGGCCCTGCCCACAGTACTCTACCAGGAACCCTCCACCTTAGGTGCCTAAACCTCTCTCTCTCTCTGTACCTCTCTCTATCTCTGTGTACCTCTCTATCTCTCTCTCTCTCTATCTCTCTGTACCTCTCTATCTCTCTCTCTCTCTTTGTCTCTGTTTGTCTCCCTGTCTCTCTCTATTTAATTCTCTCTCTCTCTGTCGCCCTCCCTCTGTCTCTCTCCCTCTTTCTTTCTTTCTCTCTCTCTCTCTCTCTTTCCCTTCCCTCCTCTCTCTCTCTATTTCACATTTTTTGTCTCAGACTCCCCCCTCTCTCTTTCTTGAAAGCTCTGTTATTATGTCTGCATGAAATGAGAGGAAGCAGGTGGTTGGAGTGCCGCTGAGTATCTCTTCACCCATTCATAACACCTTTTCTCCACCCACCTCCACCTCCACACACACACACACACACACACACACACACACACACACACACACACACACACACACACACACCTGTAATCTGATAGACATGCCGAGAGTGAATCTGAGAATAAGGCTCCCTCTTTGTTTACTCTCACGGCCTCAAGTATTTTTCTTTTTGGCCCATCTGGGACACAATAATTCCATACCAAATTCCATACCAAAAATACCAAAACACAGATGGTTATCTAAGTATATAACCATCAGTAATATGATAATTCATTCTATCATGCCATCCCACTGTTCTTAGAAATGCAGTATGCAGTACATACCTATATAAGACTAAATCAATCAAATGCAGTACATACCTATAGAAGACTAAATCAATCAAATGCAGTATGCAGTACATACCTCTAGAAGACTAAATCTAAATGAGACTATATGATGTGCGATCAAAATGTTCCGAGATTGTGTCTATAAAAAGCAAAAAACGCACGTGACCTTACCGCCATTTAAATGAGGTATAGTTTTTGTTTTTTATAGGCACAGTCCTGGAACTTCGTACCTTTAGTGATTCATAAAATGTGTATGTGAGGAGAGGTTGTCAGCACTGGCTTGTAATGCCAAAATGAGTTTGATTTGAAGCCTTGGGAAGCTTTGCACTCAACAGTGTGACCTGTAACAAGCAGGCTACTCCGTTAAACGGTGCTATTACCTTTTCCGTCTTTAGCTCCGTCTCCTACTCCCACCACAGCGGGGAGCCCCACACCCACAGAGCCACCCCCTACAGCAGAGGACGAGGCTGAGCTTGAGGCCGTGACTGTGGCCGTCACGGGGAAGACGCCCAGAGAGAGGAAGAAGAAGAAGAAGGACAAGAATCGCTCCAGGGCCGATGACAAGGGCGGCGATCAGGGAACCGGTCGGGCCGAACCAGCGGAGGAGAGCAACAGCAGAGACAAACCTCGCAAGATCCCCACACTACCTGTCACAGGTAACCCACACACACATTTCACCATTTCCTAATGTGCCCTTTGAAACAGAGTCAAGCAGTGGTACCAGGTGTTTAAATGCGAAGTGAATTGAAGTGTGATTCTTTTAAAAAAAGACTTCCTGTTCTTTCGGAATGCATTGCCTCACACAGAGGCTGGATGGGGCTTTTTATGAAAGGCCGAAAGGCATGCTGACTGCTGTAGCGCCGGTAATGACGGCCTGTGTAGTTCTTTTGGTGAAGTACAGGCCATAATGACTGGCCTGTGTAGTTCTTGTGGTGAAGTACAGGTCATAATGAGGTAAGGGGGCAGTGTAATGACAGAGTCCAAGAAAGTGCTCTGAAATGGGCCCCCTCCATGCCTTAAGGGCATAAATGAGCTCTCTCTCTCATTTCTTGCCACCCACCCACCCCCCCCCACACACACACACACACACACACACACACACACACACACACACACACACACACACCGCTTCCTTTTTCTTCTGAACTCAACAACATGCACAAAAATTAAATAGTGGTGTAAAAATTTGAAGTGTGCTTTAACACAGCCCACTAATACGCACTCTCCCTCTCTCTTTAAGACAACCTCTGCCTTTCTTCTACCTTTTTGTATTTTAATGGTTTTATTTTATAAGCACCTTGTGCGCTATATTGAAAAGATGACTGTATTTTATAATAATGTTACTGCTACTGCTACTAATATTAATGATGATGATGATGATGAGGAGGAGGATGATAGTGATGATGATGATGATGATACCTTTAGTGGGGACCACAAGCGGGGCCTTCGAGTGTGACCCGACGACGCAGGCGGACCTGGTGCTGCTGGTGGACGGCTCCTGGAGCATTGGCCGCACCAATTTCAGACGCGTGAGGGACTTCCTGGAGGGCGTGGTCACCCCCTTCCACATCGGCACGGACAGGGTGCAGATAGGTGAGGAGGAGAAAAGGACAAGCTTACATTGATTGGACTCACTCTTCACTTGTTAGTCACATACACAGTACTGGGCCAAGTTTTAGGCTCCTTTGGTGATGATGAGTAGGTTTTGACCTATCAATTAACAACATTCAAAGTGTAGCAAACCAAAAATACCTAAATCAATTTCACTACTTTCAGAAAATCTTTACTTTTTGAAAATCTTAATATGATATTTCCTGTAGACGTCACATGACAAGACACACATGACGTCATAGTAGCCGTAAGCAGCACGGTTACACCTACTGAGTCACAGAAAGACTAACTTACTTAGTGGCAGCTTTCAGCTTGAATGGCGCAAATCTATTTAACAGGTCTAATCTATCTGTAACAACTTGTCATCACACAATTATGTTTACGGTTCGAGTAAACATGCATTAATTGAAATTTAAGTGAAAGAGAGTGGAGTGGAAGGTGAAAAGAGTATAATTTAAAGGCAATATCTTTAAAGCCTGTTTCACAAATAGTTCCTGGTAAATTACTGGGTTAACCTTCCAGGCACCGCTAGTGATTCAGGAAAATTTCACACATGCAATGACGATGCCGGACTAGACAAGACAAGAGAGAGTCCAGCAGATGGATTTACGTGCTTGTGCCTGCAATGTTCCCGCTGTCATTCACATCACAGCAATACAGGCATATCCCCTGAAATGTTACTAGGTCTTGAGGTGGGATATTGAGGATACCAATTGCCCAGATTTCCTGAGGCTACAGATAGACTGCATGATTGAAACACACTTAAGAGGTCAGTCACCTCTAACGTTGGAATAGCACAAATACACACTGCCTGCACGACTCAGCCCAGCTTATGTGGTGCTTACTCAGTCCCACTGATGGGGCGTATACCGGCGGTAAAGTGACATCAGTGCCCCCCCTCTAAATCACTGAGTTTAGACAAAATGCTTAAAACTTTTACACAGTATTGATTTGGTTGAAATGACTGTGTTGCAAATGGCCTAAAGGGAGATTTGGTAACCACAATAATAAGCAGATACTGTCCCCATAGCTGAGTAAAGATTCAGATGTGTTCTCATTCCTTCCACCCATATTGATTATCCCAATATTAATCCCTGTAATAACTCTCCCTCTGTAAAACATGATTAGTTTGTTGTCTTGTCTCTCCTCTGGCTGCAGTACTTAATGAAAGGGAGACTATATCCGATTTCCCTTGATTACTTCTCTAGCTTCTCTCTAATACTGTTAGCCTAGCCACTGCATTGTGTGCTTACACTACTTGCAGCGGTTTTGGTATTGCTACATCCTGTGTGTCAATGCACTCTAAACTGTTACCTCCACACACCTTATATATTAGCTCACTTTATTGACATCATTATCTGATCAGTTTTGGGTGAAACTGTCAGATGTGTTACACTGTCAAACTTCAGAGGTGTCAAACTGTCAAAACACACTGATAAAGTGCACACTGTACTGGCTGAATGAATGAATGTCCGTGTCCATCAGCTCTGTCCCAGTACAGTGGAGACCCTCGCACAGAGTGGCAGCTCAGCAACTTCACCACCAAAGACCAGCTGGTGGAGGCAGTGCGCAACTTCAGATACAAAGGAGGAAACACCTTCACAGGTGAGCTGTAATGCTTGGCAGTGATCACACAGCAACACTCTGTGAGCAGGCTGTAAGCAACATTCCTGGGTTTATATTAGCATACAAAATGAATACCTCTAAGGTTAATGATTCCTTACTGGCTTTGTGACGAGCAGTGGCAGGTTTTAGATCCAGTATTAGATACAGAGCAACTGATGACCTAAAGAAGTTTACTTTACTTGTGCGTGGGCCTTTGTTGGAGCTTATGCTTCTGTGCATGTTCTTGCCTGTGGCTAGTTCTTTCATGTTAAAAAATGTGTGTATGTCTGTGTCTGTATTTATGAGTGCGTATTTGCGTTTTTTGTGTGTGTGTGTGTGTGTGTGTGTGTGTGTGTTGTGTGTGTGTGTATGTCTGTGTCTGTATTTATGAGTGCGTGTTTGCCTTTGTGTGTGTGTGTGTGTGTGTGCCTGTGTATATATATATATATGTGTGTGTGTGATTGTGTGTTCCAGGCCAGGCTTTAATGCATGTGTTGAATGAGAATCTGAAGGAGGAGGCCGGGGCGCGAGCACATGTCCCTCGCTTTGTGTTGCTGCTCACCGATGGGAAGTCTCAGGACGACGCCATCGCTGCAGCCAGCAAGCTGAAGAGTGTAGGAGTGGAGATCATCGCTGTAGGTGAGACCTCTACTGGCGGACCTCATGTACTGCACACATCTGGACTAACTTTAAACAGAGTTCCATGCAATGATGCAAAGTTGGATTTATTTGCTTTGGAAGTTTTCCCCCCCAAATAGTCCTTTCATTTGAAATGGAGCCCACATATGTTATGGTTTTCTCTGGGCAAAGGTTGATTTTTGTCTGTGTGTGTAAAGATTTTCTCTTTGCCTTAAGTAAATATTTGAAGTAAAGTACTGTATAGATGGGTTCATGATTCTGCACTGTGCCTGTCAATTATTAGCACAGGTGGGTGTGTGTATGAATGTGTGTCAACCTCCCTCCTTCTCTCTCTCGCTCTCTCTCTCTCTTTATAAGGTGTGAAGAACGCAGATGTAGCTGAATTGAAGCAGGTGGCTTCGGCCCCTGATGACCTGAATGCCTACAATGTAAATGACTTCCCTCTGCTGAGTAAACTGGTGAGCCGACTGGTGCGAATCCTCTGTGGGAAAATGGAGGAACGCAGCAAAGCCAGGCGTGAGTGGAACACACACACACACACACACACACACACACACAAACCCCATACACAACCCCCACACACAGACAATCCGACATTCACATTCACTCATAATAAAAATCAAAAAACATACATTTAAAAAATCCAATATTCACACACACTGATTTATATACCTACAATGATAACACACACATATTATTATTATATCCATGTTGCTATTTTATCCATGCCGACTGAGTGTCTATCTATGTGTGTGTCACCTGTATGTTTCTGTTTATGTGTATTCTGGTTAGGAAGGGAACGACCCACCAAGGACCCAGTGGTGTCGTACCCGAGCCCCACCGACCTGCGCTTCTCTGACCTGGGATCCAGGGAGGTCCGGCCCAGCTGGACCCCACCTTCACGCTGGGTCGGTCAGTACAGGGTGGTGTTCCACAGCACGGAGGGACAGACCCCACAGGAGGTAAGAGAAAGAGACTCTGACTGGACAACATCTATCTGTCTTTCCAGTTTATAGCTCACCGAACTCACAATTTATCAGTTTTGAATTAGACTACAAGCTCCAGTGCCTCAGTACCTTGCTGTTATGTCTGGTCAAATTCCCTGAGATGGCAGATATTCTATATTTCACAGCACTACAATATCACTGCTAAATGAAATGACAATGTCTTAAGAGTTCTCCCTACCTTAACATTCATTATGAGAGCCCAGTTCCTGTGTTCTTTCTCTGACTGATTCCATATTCTCATTCCGATCCTCAGGTGGTTGTGAACGGAACGCAGTCCAGTGTTCTCTTGACTGGCCTGTCCTCTCAGACGCAGTATCAGCTGTCAATCTTCCCTGTCTATGAAGACAATGTGGGGCCTCCTCTGCGAGGCACCTTCACCACCTGTAAGAATAAGCAGTTGGTGCAATGTGGTAGCCTGACGATGTCATACTCATAATTCTAGTCAGAATATGAGTCTGATACCGCTCCAATGGGCTGTGATTATGGGGCGTGTTTCAACCAAACCAGGAAAAAAAATGCCTCTTCGCTCAATTGGATATATCTAGAACCAATCAGAGCAACGTAGTATGACCATAACGTAGACAATGGGGCCAGCTGATACATTTAACTTTTATCGGATCCCGTAGGAAGGACGGCAAAAACATCTTTTCGATCGACAAATGCCTTGATCGCATTTCTCTGTTCCTCTTTCAAAATGAATGTGCTGTCAATGTCTTCTAAAACAGACTCGAATCACCACATTTCAGCTCTCCAACGGCAGCCATGTTTGTTGAAAACGAATTCACCCCAAAAGCTCTTTGGTGACGTGGTTGATTACGTTACGGTTGATCATCTGTCCATCATCGTATAAAGCCCGCCTTGACAATTTGATTGGTACGGCATTGTCTGTCCGCAGATAATTTCTCCTCAATGGAGTAATGCCAGACCGAACTTCCCAACCAAAAAATCTGTGGGCGGGGCTAAGTTCAGTCTGGTATCCAGGCTAGCAATGTGGTATAAATTGCCACATTTTTGCAACGTTTTTATTTTTTAATTGTTTTCTTCTCCTTTCACCTCTGCTCTCTCTTTACCCTTTCTTCCTCTCGTCTCATCTACTCTCCTTCTCTCATTTCTTTTCTCTTTTTCCCCTCACCTTCTCTCTCCTCTCCTCTCCTCTCCTGTTCTCCTTTCTTTTGTCTTCTCATTCCTCTCCATTCACCTCCATCCTCCGTCCTTTTCTTCCCTTTCTCTCTCCCTGCAGTGCCACTGGCCATGCCAGAGAGCCTGGAGCTGACCCCTTCCTCCCCCACGAGCCTGAAGGTGCGCTGGAGCCCTGCGGTCGGGGCCACCCAGTACATGGCCCTCTACTTCACCCTCACAGATGGAGAACCGGACGACGCTAAGGAGGTAAGGCAGAGGAACTAGAGGATTTCCTGTGGTCATGCGTGGTGCTTCTTTATTTTACACGACATACATGACCACTTTAGAATAAAATGTCATGGGACTGACTGAAAAGCCTGTGGTATGGGATAATGTGTTGGGGGGGGGGGGGGGGGGGGTTAGGGATTATGCCTGCCTCGATTATGCATGACCTGTTTTTGGGAGAGTTCATTGCCTATCCCGGTAGTGTGTGTGTGTGTGTGTGTGTTTCTCTTCTGTATTTGCACTTATGCAAAAATGTCTAATTGAAGGTCAACATATACGTTCTTCTGTGCCTCTTCTGGCTAAGTATGTCTTTAGGGCTGTTCAATTATGATTGTCTGATTAAAGGTGGCTGGATGAGTGGCTCTACCTCAGGTGGAGGGTGACCATATGGTGCTCTTGTTGCTGCTAGTGTAAAACAAGTAGTAGTGACAGGTCTCCCCGTGTGGCTTCTCCTCCTCAGGTGAAGTTCGGAGCGGATCAGACCGATGTGGAGCTGGAGGATCTGATGCCAGCCACTGATTACTCCGTCACGCTCTACGCCCTGTATGAGGATGACCCCAGCGACCCCGTGACTGCTGTCGCAACCACCTGTAAATCACTCAGCTCAGACACACACACACACACACTGACACACACACACACACACACACACACACACACACACACACACACACACACACTGACACAAATAACACACTCAAACAGAAGATTAGTGAGAAGTAGAAAGTCAACAGGTAAATATGGTATTAATGCTTTTTGGAAAGGGGAGGGAGCCCAAATAATGACCGTGATAATGGAAGGCTGATGGAACTGTTATCAGAGGCCATCTGGGTTTACTTTACAAAGTGCAGTTTTGAATGTGGGTGGATTAAAATGGAGTTCCAGTTATCTTTGTATTACAGAGTACATAAGCGTTTATAACAAGCACACCGGTGATGATATGTAAATCTGAACATGCAGATGTCATCTCTCTCCTCTCCTCTCCTCTCCTCTCTCCTCTCCTCTCCTCTCCTCTCCACAGTTCCTCTCCCCCCTCCCTTGAGTGTCCACATCCCCATGGTCAGCCACAGCTCGCTGCGGGTGAGCTGGGTGCCCGGTGCAGTGGACGTGCCCGGGCACCGCATCGTCTGCGCCAGCAACCATGGCAGTGACGCACATCAGGTGACGAGCTGTGAAAGCAGGCAGGCAGGCAGGAAGTGTCCAATTTACACGTTAGGATGCTATTGAGTGCTATTGAGATCAATCGCTTCAATAACGGTACAATGGTGTTGACAGCTGGAAACTGCGGCCTGTGTTGTTTGTTGCCCTGCAGCCCTCTCAGTGACCGTGGTTACATGGATTCGAATAACTGCCTTAGTCGGACTGAAATCGCATTATCCGTTTCATGTAAGCACCTTAGTCGGATCGTAGTCGGACCGCACATAGTCGGACTAACACCCCTGGATAACTCGATCCGATCCAGTTGATAGTTCGACTATTGCGGCATGTAACGGTGAATTGGATAAGGAACTGGACTTTGCGTCTTTGCGCATGCTCCCTCTCTCCCTGCCAGGTCGTGACCCGGAAGACGAAAGAGGGATAAATTGTCTCAAATGTTCATACTAATGACACGGTTTTTTATGAATATCCTGCAGACTGTCTCACAAGCTTATTCTTGTTGATTATGAACAAACATAACAGAAGAGGACCGAAGATATGAGCACCTTTACAACCCCTCCTTAAACACGTATAAGGACGTTCCACATTTTATTTGCTTAAAACAACAGCAGTACTGTCAAATCAGCTGTCACTCGGCTATTACCTGACCAAGGTTCCATGGCAATGTTCCGAAAGCCCATTTTTCCGACAGCCCGCTGTTCCGAAATTGTGAGTACAGCAACGTGAACCACTATTGCCCACATGCACATCCCAATGAATCACACAATCATAAACATATAAATGCCTTTATTTCACAAGCATTAACTTGAATTCAGAATATTATTATACACACATGCATTTGCATCGCGATGATACAAAAATATTTGTATGATTGCCAACGCATGCATGCTTTGTCAGTGCTTGACAAGATCTGCGTAATGTCCTGCGACAATCTGCCGGTGATTTCCTTCGCATGAGTGGTAGCCTACCCCATATTCAAAACCAGAGTAGGCTAAGTTAACAAATATTGCCTAGGAAAAGTTATATGCGTGATAGCCCGGTGAGCGTCTCCGCTCTGCTGTGCAAACGAAATGCTTTGAGTGTTTTGTGCCACTTAAAATATTTCTAAATTTTGCCAGGGGGACTATTTTTCGGAATATTGAGATTTCGGAATATCGGGCTTTCGGAACACTGGGCCGTCTCCCCTGACCAATACCTGTCAAACTTGGTGATACTATTCACAACTAATTTGTCCTTCATTTTATCAAATATGATGAAATTTGGTATTGTGCCCGCGAGGCACGCCTGACTTTAGTTGTGTTCAGTTATCTGGCGCTGAAAAAAACCACGAAAAGGTACTGTCAAATCAGAAAGCAAATCAGCTGTCACTCGGCTATTACCTGACCAATACCTATCAAACTCGGTGATACTATTCACAACTAATATGTCCTTCATTCTATCAAATATGATGAAATTTGGTATTGTGCCCGCGAGGCACGCCTGACTTTAGTTGTGTTCAGTTATCTGGCGCTGAAAAAAACCACGAAAAGGTACTGTCAAATCAGAAAGCAAATCAGCTGTCACTCGGCTATTACCTGACCAATACCTATCAAACTCGGTGATACTATTCACAACTAATATGTCCTTCATTCTATCAAATATGATGAAATTTGGTATTGTGCCCGCGAGGCACGCCTGACTTTAGTTGTGTTCAGTTATCTGGCGCTGCCCTCTAAAGACAGAGACGTGACAGGTGGATCGAGATATTTTCCCGTAAATACCTTTACCTAAATACCTTTATAGACAATCGATCATACACTCCCATTGCACTCAAACAACCACACTCAAACGAGGAGATATTGTATCAATTAGCCTATTAAGTACTGTATTTATTGATTGCAAAGAGTTCAACGTTACAGCAACATAACTTTGCTCCGGTCGCTAAATCTGATATATCCGTGTGCATCATCGCTCTCCCTCTCTCTCTCTGCCACACCCACCCTGTAACCTACGTGTTTATACATTATAGAAGCAAGACCATTATATTGTAACAAATCACGGAAGCGTGGTATATTTGTAACTTATAAACGTGGTATATTTGTAACTTATAAACACATCGGCCTGGCAGAAACAAACAAACAAACAAACAAACAACCCAAGAGGCAACACGCATTTCTGGACCGATGAACAGACGCGATTCATGCTCAATCAACTGTTGTTGTTATTGGTAGTGGTGAAGAGGTCAAGCGGAAAGGGCTGTATCACCACTAGTTGTAATAAAAACAGCGCCACCTATCGTATCGGATATGACATGCTTTCGGCCAATGATTCGATTTATTCACTGCCATGTATATTGGGATAATAGCACCTACCCTCGAAAGAAAGCATAGTCCGACTAAGCAAAGATTCGAATTATACCATCATGTAAACACACTGAGTGTGAATTCTCACAGCTCCACTGTGCTGCTGTTGTTCTTGAGGTGTACATTTCTGCCAAAACACCTCCTGAATGCTCACTCTCTTCCCTTCGACAGTTCCGCTATAGAAATGAACCGTTAATAGCATCATGAGATTTAGATATAAATATCTAATATATATATTAATGTGACATGCATGTCATTACAGTTAGTCTCTCTGATATGCATCTCTCTCTCTTTCTTTCTTTCTCTCTCTTTCTCTCTCTCTCTCTTTCTCTTTCTCTTTCTCTCTCTTTCTCTCTCTTCCTCTCATTGTCAGGTGGAGGTGAAAGGTGCCAATTCTGTACTGCTGCAGAACCTGTCATCTCTCTCCAGATATTTTGTCTCAGTGCAGTCACACTATGAGAAAGGCCTGTCAGCACCTGTCACAACCAATGCAACCACACGTGAGTCCTTTTTTTGCACGTGTAAATGGTCATCTCACACCATCTTTGAATAGTGTCACTGATAAACCATTCAGAATATGTCTTTGTTCGGTGACCATTTTTATCAATAAAATGAAAGAATGGCATTCACTGACTAATAACACACTTAGAAATTTGATTCATTATTCCCCAACATGTATTGGTGACACAACATTGTAGCAACATAGCATTTATATATTATTGAACAGCAGCTACTACAAACTGTTTATACTGTTGAACTTCAGTAAAACGCCCAATTAGGTTCATGCCTCTCTCTGGGTTATTCCATGCTTGCTTGTAATTTGTTTGTATTGTTTTCCTCAGTGAAAGTGCCGCCCCCCTCAGACCTCCGGGTCACCAACTTCTCAGGAAGTGACATCACAGTGAGGTGGGACTCAGCGGCTGATGATGTTGTCTCATACATGATGAAGTGGATCTCTCTCAGCGGAGGGAAGCTTCAGCAGGTGAGTTCAAATGTCTCAAGAAGCCTTTTATTTTTTTATGGCAATACTGGATTTCCCAGGGACCATACACAACTAATGTATCCCTTACCTGATGTCTTGAAAGCATATGAATAAATATAAGTAAACAGACACAACGGAAAATGCCTTACAACTCATATAATTATTTTATAGCATCATTTTGTAGCCTGCTGTCTCTGTGCCTGTAACGCCTCTGTATAACACTACACTGTGTGTGTGTTTTTTTCCCCCTCTGACTGGACTTCAGCTGTCAGTGGATGGGCAGAGTGAGGGAGCCATCTTAGAGAATGTGGAGGATAATAAGGATTACCAGCTCTCACTGTCTGCCCTCTACGCTGATGGAGCTCAGAGCGAGGCAGTGGCCATCAGATACAGCACCTGTGAGACATACATACAGTGCATACACTACACACACACACACACAATTGTATGCATATACACAAACACACAGACACACACATTAGGGTACACTTATACAGAAATGAATACACCCACACATACCGGCACACGACCGACTCACTCATACAGACACAGATCCTCACGTATATACACATACGCACAGCCCCATATATACAAGTCTTTCTGCAAACACACAATCACATTCCAACATGAACAGGTACCCCCTGAACTTATGTACAATAACAAACACAAACCCCCCTCAACTACTAGAACATGATTTTAGAACCTAAAGCTTCTTGTCCTGGTTCTGTTCTAGTGTAGAACCTAAAGCTTCTTGTCCTGGTTCTGTTCTAGTGTAGAACCCAAAGCTTCTTGTCCTGGTTCTGTTCTAGTGTAGAACCTAAAGCTTCTTGTCCTGGTTCTGTTGCAGTGTCTGGTGCGGGTCCCAGCAGTGTGTCCGTGTCAGAGGAGTCCGCAGTGAGTCTGCTGGTCAGCTGGGTGCCCCCTAATGCCCACGTGCAACAGTACCGCGTGTCCTTCACCACTCTCACAGGAGACACCCCACGAGAAAAAACGGTGAGTGTGTTTTCCTCAGTGTGTGTGTGTGTGTGTGTGTGTGTGTGTGTGTGTGTGTGTGTGAATCTTTGTGAGAACACACATTGTGTGTGTGTGCATGTGTATGTGTGAAACTGTGTGAAAAGATACATTGTGTGGGTGTATCTGTTTGTGTGTGTGTGTTTGTGTGTGTGTGTGTGTGTGTGTGTGTGTGTGTGTGTGTGTGTGTGTGTGTGTGTGTGTGTGTGTGTGTGTGAAACTTTGTGAGAACACACATTGTGTGTGTGTGCATGTGTATGTGTGAAACTGTGTGAAAAGATACATTGTGTGGGTGTATCTGTTTGTGTGTGTGTTTGTGTGTGTGTGTGTGTGTGTGTGTGTGATGAGAGTTGTCTAACTCTGAACAAGGCAGTGTGACAAAAGGTACACCAGAGGCGGCATTATGTGGCTAATTATCGAAGCACCTTGTGCTGCAATGAGGAGACAGATTCAATTAATGAAGCCTTACATTGTGTGTGTGTGTGTGTGTGTGTGTGTGTGTGTCTGTGTGTGTGTGTGTGTGTGTGTGTGTGTGTGTGTGTGTGTGTGTGTGTGTGTGTTTCAGGTGTCCGTTCCTGGCACTGAGAGTCGTGTGTTGCTGCAGTCCCTGGTGCCTGACACGCGCTACAGCATCCTGGTCACTGCTGAGTACCGCGGCCGAGAGGGTGGCAGCGCTACAGCACAGGGAAAGACTGGTGAGGCTCTCCCTCCCAATCCACATCACTCAGACATCCTGTCTGTTATTCTGTCTGTAATGGCACACACACTTTGTCATCCTGGTCCTTGCCATACTCTTGTCATCTTATTTCTTGTCATAATAATACTTCTTATTTCCATCTCTCTTTCTCTCATTTTCTCTCTCTCTCTCTCGATATCTCTCTGTCTCTCTGTTTCTCTCTCTCTTACCCCTCTCTCCATCTCTCCCCTTCCCCCTCTCTCTCTCTCTCTCTAGCCAGTCTGCGAGTGAGCAGTGTGAGTGTGGTGCGCTCGGACCACTCCAGTATGTGTGTGTCCTGGAGGCCAGTGGCCGCCGTCAGCAGCTTCCGCGTCCTCATCCAGGCCCTCAGAGGTACACACCACCACCCCACACACACACACACACACACACACACACACACACACTTACTGCTTAGAGCCTGCTCAGAGCCCTCTCAGAGCCCTGCTGGCCTGCTTCAAATGGGAGGTGATAGTGTCTGTGGCAAGACAAGCTTTATCGCTGCCTTCAAGGAAAGTCTCATGCAACTTGTCTTTCAGTTTTTTTATTACTGTTATTAATATAATTTATTGTTATCCCATTGGCCCTCTCCCCCTAATCCCCCCCCCCCCCCACCCATATCAGCTTTAGGACAGCTGTCCAGCTTAAAGCTCAAGCTGTCAATTTTTTGTTCATGTCAGAGCTCACATTACACGCATGTATAGCTGCAGTCAGTAAGAGTCTTTTTCTCATGCTGGCCGTTTCAAACGTGGGGTCCCTCCAAAGTCTTTACATGTCTTCCATAATGTCTCTGGCGCTACTCAAGATGTTCATCCAGCAACCCAAAGGTTGTGTGAGTTCCATGCTGGTCGGATAGTGTCTGCTTCAAATGGGGCAATGATTCCCCTTCAGTGGCATGCATGTGTAAAAAGAATCTATTTGTCTGTATTCCTGCGTAGGTTGTTTCCATAAACGGCATACAAACCGTGCAACACTCTTGTAAGTGGCTAATGACAGATAGATAGATAGTGGTAGATACATTCTTCACACTTGCCATCATTTAGGAAACAATATTTAGTGAATTGTTAAAACTCCATATAGTCCTCAACATATATCTGCTCTATTTTCTCTTTGTGTGTGTGTGTGTGTGTGTGTGTGTGTGTGTGTGTGTGTGTGATTGTGTGAACACAGACAAGCAGATGAATCAGGAGGTGTTGGACGCCTCCAGCAACAGTCACTGTTTTTCTCAGCTGCAGCCCGAGACTGTGTATCGCATCAGCGTGTACTCCCGTCTAGAGACAGTAGAGGGGGCTGCTGTTTCCATCCTGCACTCCACAGGTCAGACCCTGTCTTCATATCATTTAGTTTCCTGCACATGCAAATTAGCTGTTAGTATCGGCTAATAAGAGCTAATGAAGAGTTTTATATCCTGACAGCTGCGGCCCCAATCAGGATCCCCATACCAAGGATATTCTCCACCCATACTGGAGGTGAGGGTCATTCATCCTGAATACATCCTCAGAAATGACTCATATGTTTTCTGTTTTCTTTCTTTCATGTGTGCTGTTTTAAATATGTATGAAGCTGGAGTGTAACGTTTTGTTTTTTTTCTACAGCATGTCCCGACTTGACAATAAGAAACAACTTAGTAAAAGGTATGGACCAGCTTTTTTTTAACTTAACATCGTTTCGTCAAGACATTGCAGAATGTCTTTGTTAATTTTTTTCTATGTGTTCATGTGTGTGTGTACTGTAGGGTATGACATGATGGAGGCATTTGGCTTGACCAAGAAGGCTCACTCTTCAGTAGAGGGGGTGGCAGCTGAGCCCTTCATCTTCACCACACTGCCCAGCTACACCCTCTACAGGGACGTCCAGCTGACCCAGAACACAGGGTGAGAGAGAGAGAGAGAGAGAGAGAGAGAGAGAGAGAGAGGAAAAGCAAGAAATCTATAACCAAACTACAGGATTTCCCTTATTTGTCAACCTTACTAGCTCACATATTTATCAGCCTTACTAGCCTACATACTTTTCAGCCTAACTAGCTGACATACTCTGTCATTTGCCTTTACAAGCTCATACAAACTGTGTATCCATACACTGAATTCTAGTCAAAGGTCAGTCTAGAAGGAAAAGACTGTAGTGCTCTGGTTGTTTATTTTTCAAGTTCGTCCCTTAGATACTGTACTCACTGCTCTGTGTGTGTTTGCTCAGCTTCATCCACCCAGCGGGCATAGTGGCAGAGCACACCCTCAGCATGGCGTTCCGCCTGCTGCAGGACTCCCCCAGAGAGCCCTTCTCCCTGTGGCAGCTCACCGACAACGACTTCCAGCCCAAGATGGGGGTGGTGCTGGACCGTGAGTCAAGAGGGGAGCGGGATGGGAGTGGGATTCAGGGTTTATTTTCAGCAGGGATTTTGACAGATAGAGGTCAGGCTATTGGTATATCAATGGATAGCTGGGATGGATAGAATGGGATGGATTGATGTGTGGATGAATGGACGGATAGGAGGATAGAATGGATAGAAAGATTGATGAAAGGACATTTCAGGTAGACAGTAGTCACATATTGAAATACATATAGAACTATACAAAAAATCATTGGGCAAGCTCTCCTGGGCAGGCAATATCTTGTACATTTGCTTTTATATTAAATATATTGTACTTTGCTTTGTCTAGTAATATCCCGGTCATACCAGTATGTTTTACTCTTTACGGCACACACAGGTATATACAAAGAATGAGGTTAAAAGCAGGTCGCTTTCTTTTTGCACTGAATTGGCTGTTTTGTAAAAGAGCCTTGTGTAGTTTCTGTACATTCAGTTTTACTGGGCAATTCTAGTACATCGTTTAAAATGGGTTTTGCTTTTGCACTCATTTCTTCTCCACCTGTCTGGATAAATACATTGCTGAGTCATTCTTCTCTGTTTTTAGCTGAAAAGAAAACCCTGCTGTACTTCAGCCTGGACTACAGAGGAGAGGTGCAGGAGCTGACCTTTGACCAGCCTCAGGTCCACAAGCTCTTCTATGGCAGCTTCCACAAGGTCAGTGTTCACTGCAGTAGTTACCTGGACGCCAGGAAGGAGGGTGGACATCAACCAGTAATTCCTGTTTTACCCCCTTTGTGATTGGCAGCTTCACTTGTCTGTCAGTCAAGTGAGCGTATCCCTGTCTGTGGACTGTGAACATATTGGGGAGAGACCGGCCCGCCCTCTCGGAGCCCTGCCCACAGATGGCTTCGAGATGCTGGGGAAGCTGGTGAAGACACGAGGGCCAAACAGCGGCTCTGCCTCGGTATGGTACAACTCCACAACCGTCTCGAAACCATATAGTGCAACACTGGTGATAAAAAACATGCCTAATTAAAGCCATGCTAAAGCCACGTGTTCAAAAATATCACTGAGTTGACCCTTAGTCACCTCAGATAATACACTTGCATCTATTCATGTAACAGATGGTTTTATCCAGAGCAACGTAGAGCACTGTGCAGAAATCCTTTTTTTTTCCCTCAGTATTTGTGCTCCCTGGGTACCGAACTCACGACCTGCCTTTAGCGCTTGTTCCACCAGTTGAGATACACTATGAGACCCTACGCTGTGATACTTTGAGACGGGGCTAGTCTGAATCTTTTCCTTACTTAGTAGGATTCTGGGATACGTTCAGTGACACTCGCTTTCTATAAATTCTACTGCAGAGGCGATGGGCTGCAGTAAAGGTGAACGGAGATGAGATAATGATCTGTGTTTGTCTTGCAGTTCCAGCTGCAGTCATTTGAGATTGTGTGCAACACCTCCTGGCCCTCAGAAGACACCTGCTGTGACCTGCCTGCTCAGGTACATAAAAAAGACAAGTGTTACTTTGTGTGTGTGTGTGTGTGTGTGTGTGTGTGTGTGTGTGTGTGTGTGTGTGTGTGTGTGTGTGTGTGTGTGTGTGCGCGTGTGTTGGGATCATTGATTAGTCATGTGAGAAAAGAACAGATCAGATTCACAGATACATACAAGCACAGAGGCAAGTCGTCACACGTTGAATAAAAACGACAGACGGGTGAGAGACCAAGGCTGTTCTTTGTTGTGATTGGCTGGCTTTGCCTGTTGGTGTTGTTGTTGTAGAGGGATGAAGAGAGCTGCCCTTCCCCGGCCTACGCGTGCACCTGCACCTCAAACACGCCCGGGAGACCAGGGGACACGGGACCACCTGTGAGTGTGAATATTCATAGTGCATTCATCGTGACCTTAGAGGAGCCCACTCGGAATAGTGACTCTAAATGCGCCCTTGTTTCACTTGTGTGTGTGATTCACAGGGTAAGCCCGGTCCACGGGGGGAGAAAGGGGAAAAGGGTGAACCCGGCCAAAAGGTGAGGTGGCAAGACAAACACATTCGGGTTTTGTGGGTGTGGGTGTGTATTTCATTATGTCTTTACACCGAGGCTACGTTTCTATACGCTGGCTAATACACTGACAACTGTGTGTATTACTAGGAGACGTGAAAATACATATGAATGACATATGATATGAATACATAAAACTCTGTGGAAAATGAGAGAATGATTTGACTATCCTTGCATTGCAAACACTCATTTTATGTGTTAACAATTAAGCCTCAGTGTAATTCAGTGTGAAAAATTGTGGTACACGCCATCATTTACTTCATCTTATTTTGGACAGGGTGAGATGGGCCCTCCAGGTAGGGTGGGTCCGGATGGAGTCCTGGGGCCCATTGGCGCTCGAGGCCCTCAAGGCATCACAGTCCAAGGGAAAATGGTAATAGTCAGATTTGTTTCGAAGCCCTATTGGAGGTAATGTGTAGAGAAGTACAGTGTGGTTTTGTAGGTGTGTGTATTCTTGTAAGTGTGTGCATTCTTATAACTGTCTCTCCTCACGACCGTATGTGTTCTCATAACTGCATACACATCTCTCTTAAGGGACCACCAGGTGCAAGAGGAGAGAAAGGGGAGGCGGGAAAACCAGGAGGCCAGGTGAGCATGGCTAAAGTCACATGACCCACCTCTGTCAATCCTCAGCCAATCAGATTCTATGGACGATATGCTTTAATTGTGCAAGACAACTCTACTGTTTATTCTATTCTGGTCGTCCTGCATTCATCCTTTTGTTATGCTTTTACACTCTTCCTCTCAGGGGTTACCAGGCCCTCCTGGCCTACAGGGTGCTGAGGGGAACCATGGACCTGAGGTAAAATGACTTTAACAATATTCTGAGGCAGAGCCTCCGTCACACTGCACAGAAACAGACACACAAGTAGCCAAATACACTTGAAAAGAGCTTTTGTCTATTAGATGTGCAACTGCATCTTGAGATTTGTTTTGTGTTCCCCTTCCCTTTAAAATCTCCAACATGTAGGGAGTCAGAGGTGTCGAGGGCAACATGGGATCCCCAGGCCTTACTGGACTAAGGGTAAGGCTCCGAATTCAAGATGTGTGGAAACCAATAAAGATTTTGGTCATATATGGTGACAGCTGTTGATTGTGCCTCCCTCCCCTTTGCCTGTCTTCCTCAGGGTTTTCAGGGTATGCCAGGACACCCTGGGCCAGTGGGTGGCAGAGGACATATGGGCCCAGTGGGACCTTCGGTGGGTACAGAGGACCAGAAGTCTCATATGTCTAGATTGGGTCCATTTTTTGTTATTCATGAAAATGCGATTTGCTGTTTTATTTTACATTTTGCCATTCTAAAGCACCATTCTAAAGCACCATTCTAAAGTACCATTCTAAAGTACCATTTTAAAGCACTTGATGTATCGCTTTGGAATATTTTAGGGGTTTTAGTAATCTCATCCTGTTTCAATTCTAGGGTCTCCCAGGAAAAAAGGGGGACAGGGGAGAAAAGGTGGGTTATGACGTGACAACAAAAATAATCTCCTTCACTAATTCTGTATAGCCATGGCACCTAATTCTACCACTCTAAAAGTTCCTGGGTTGTTTGCTATTCTAAATAGAATTGTTTCACAATAATGTTTGACAGTGATAACCTGAAAAAGCTGTGAATATTTAAAGTTCTTTCCAATGTTTTAGGGGGAACCACAGTCTCTTGCCATAATATACCAGCTGGTGACAGAGGCCTGTGAAAAACTAATGCACAGTATGTACAACTAAAACACACATACACACACACACACACACACACACACACACACACACACACACACAGTGAGACACACACACACACACACACACACAGTGAGACACACACACACACAGACATTCATTCATACATAAACACACACAAGCAAAAGTGTTAAATGTCTCTTAAATGCAGCCCATGATCAGTGTTTCCTTGTATGCACATTGATCAACTTGTGTCCCTCCAGACGAGGTTCTGAAGCTGGACTCCTTCCTGAATGAGATGAGTCGGAAGCCCGTCCCCATCGAGGAGCCAGTGGGTCCGCCAGGAGAGCCTGGCATCCCAGGGTCCAAAGGCCCGCCAGGTCTCAGGGGCGGGCAGGGACGCCAGGGAACAAGAGGGACGCCAGGGAAGTCTGGCTACCCAGGGGAACAAGGTGGGCCATTGGGACATTAATCCAAGGTCCACTGAACAGTAATCAGTACTCTGTCAAACACTTTCGTTACACTTGATTAAGTAGCTGCCTTAGGCATTGGGCACTTATGATGAGTGACAGTAATGACAGTATTCTGTGGAATAGTATAGTCACAATGGAGTTGCTTTAGACATAATGTATTTAAGAGGTGCAATTAGGGATTTTAATACAGTGTTTTTCTCATGTGAGAAACTATTGTTACATGCTACTTATTATGAAAGCTAGTTTTAACCCTAGTTGTTAATATATAGTACATTCACATGAACGTATACTAGAAGTACACTGTCCTTATTAACTATTACGTTATATGCAGAAAGCGTAACCAGATATTACAGCAGAATTTTGAAGTGCCCAATATATATACTGTATATATATATATATATATATACACAGTAAAAATAACTTTTTTTATCATATAAAGTCAAACTGTAATGTCATGAAGAAAGAACTACCCATTTCATTAGTATAGGAAAAGCAGGGGACAGAAGGGTAAATAAGGCTGGGTAATCATCATTGTGTCTGATCCATCAACCAGGACAAAGAGGCCCTTCAGGAGAGAAGGGCAACACGGGTGCCAACACACAGGGACCGCAAGGGATCAAGGGATTTGCTGGTAATGTTCAACCTCATGAGCAGTTTTGTCTTTCACATGTTGAGATATCAATGTATTTTAATATATTTTAGAGAGACCTCAGCATGTCATACCTCTTCACAGATTTTCACAGACTTTACCGTTTTAATGTGCTTTGACAGACATTTGAGTGATTCAGCATTTCCTTGACCACTGTGTGTGTTTGTGTTTGTGTGTGTGTGTGTGTGTGTGTGTGTGTGTGTGTGTGTGTGTGTGTGTGTGTGTGTGTGTGTGTGTGTGTGTGTGTGTGTGTGTGTGTGTGTGTGCGCATATGTATATGTGTGTGTGTTTATATCTTAGGTACTCCTGGTGAGACAAAAGTGGGTAGTCAAGGTTCCCGAGGGGATGATGGCCAGCAAGGCCTACCTGGCATTGCAGGTGCTATGGGTCAGGTCGGAGAGATGGGCCCCCCTGGCATCTGCGACAGCAGCAGCAGCTGCAATCCACCTCCGCAGACAGCAGGTCAGTGATATTATATTATAAGAACCCGTAAGGAAGTCAACACACCACAACAAATAAGCCTATTGTATGTTTAGACGACCTTTGAGTTTGTTTTTGAAACCGTTGTGTTTGCTTTGAAACTTGTTTTGTGTCCACATGAGGGCATGCCTGTGTCTTCCTCTGTTTGATGTAAATACACAATGTTCAGTTCCAGTAAAATGCTTTTCTTTGTTTTTTTTTTATTTCAGAGGACCCATACTATGGATACCTACCATGAGTGGAAGGGCTCGAAGGAACAACTCAGAAATAGGAATTCAACCCCTGTTCCTACACAATGTTTACCGTGTAGGGAGACATGGTCCCCTGGACAGACAGAATGACTGAAGCTCAACAATGCACTGCACAGACATGGCATGACATACCTGTTCAGTGGCTGGACAGGGGTCGTATCTGTTCAGATTAAGTGCAAGTGCGATGGAGTGGCAGGAAAATCTGCAGACCTCCCATTCTGAGTTACAGTGGTATGATATTCAGATATGCCATATCTGTGTACAATCTACAAACAAATCTGCAACGTCGTTTGATGACAAAATATGCCCACAAAGCCATCACAGTTAATGTTGAATATTTAAATGCTGACTTAACCTTTGTGTGGAAGGGTCTTCGTAGTACAGAAAGATTATGTCTCTTTATTTCAAAATGAGAAGGCAGTATGTATGTGTGGTGTATGGAATAACATAAATCTTCGCACTGATTATGTTTATATTGCTCATCAGTTTATTGTATTATATTGTTTTTTTATTTATGTACTGTTGTGTGTCCTTTACAAATTATTGTAAAGCTTATGTCATCTCTGCTATTCTTTTACTGTTTTTTTTTAAGTTCAGTTCAAATTAATTTGGCTTGTTATTATAAAACTAAACTGTGAGACTTTTTTTTCTTACTTATGAACATATGTTAAGCATATATTTAGAATTAATTTGTTGCCATATTAAGTAATTGTATAATTTGGTTACTTTTAGGAATATATTGTATCTTGAAAAGGTTGTGCTATTACAAGCTGCATTGTGTGCTTTTAAGTTTATCTTTTGTAAATGGCCACTACAGTCACTACCTACTAAACTATTTTTAAACCTACAGGACATTTCTTCAGTATTTGTCATACTCATCCAAAGTCCATAGAGTCGTGTGTGTGTGTGTGTGTGTGTGTGTGTGTGTGTGTGTGTGTGTGTGTGTGTGTGTGTGTGTTTGGGTGTCTGTGTGTGTGTGTGTGTGTGTGTGTGTGTGTGTGTGTGTGTGTGTGTGTGTGTGTGTGTGTGTGTGTGTGTGTGTGTGTGAGTGTATGGACCTGTCTCTCTACCTGTCTGTGGATGTGGGTTTCGCATTGACATATGTGTGTATGTGAAAGAGAGACAAAGAACACTGACTGAAAAACACAATTTTTTTGGTATTGCCTGAATAAAAACATTTTGTACAAAAATTGTATTCGAGTTTATTCTGTGAAGAATGCAAATGCATGGAAATTGGTCACTGATGGAAAAAAATGACTACAGTAGGCTATGATATCTACCTGATATCTTCCACAAAGTCTTTAAATCTACAAGGAGTGGGATATGACTGGCACTGCCATTTAAAATACTACTACTGTAAACTATTTGTAAGGAAGGAAAATAATATGTAGTATTTTTTGTAAGATTTTTTGAAGTAACATACGGTAAGCAAAGGATGATGTCATTTTGCAGGAGGCTATATGTTTTGGATTTTGTATGTCGTGGCTATGTGGTTTGTGGTAATGTGGGCCCATATTTCAGAATTTATAGTTTTATGGGGAAAGTGTCTACCGCAATGTACTTAATGACGCTATAGCGCCATCTAGCGGTGCAAATTTCCCCGGAACCAATAAGTGATTTTGATGGTACGGACACAATATTTTGTTACGCATACATCCGCCGGTTTCTCTACATTCCAACATGGCAAGTAGGAAGAGTACCAAGAAACAAGACCAGGGAGATAAATATTCTGTGTTGTTACCCACTTACAACGAACGAGAGAATTTACCTCTTATCGTGTGGCTTTTGGTCAAATACTTCGGCGACAGGTGAGATGGCTGGCATTTAGGTTTTCGCTGACAGTTAAGTGGCTTTCGTGGCTAAGTTGTTATGATGACCACATTCAAAATTCTCTTCAGTTTGTTAAATGATTAGCTACTATGTAAAACAGAATTGTCCCAGTTTCCAGTCTCCTATACTAAACTTTCATAAACATTGTAATACAATGATTATTATATTACTTAGGTAAATGTATTCTGTCAGCTAAGTTAGCTATATAGATTTGTTCAGTTAACTAAATTAGGTGTCACCTGAATACATATGTGTGTGTAAAAGCTAACTTTAAGGCCTATTAGTTTCAGTAGCTTACTTGCTTTTTTCCAGTAACTAGGATAGTGATGGTGGTCTGACATCTTGTCTTTATGATGTCTTACAGTAAGAAGTTACTCATTTCATGGTCTATTCGGTTTAATTATTGAATTTGTATTTTGTATAGTGGATACGACTATGAGATAATTGTCATTGATGATGGAAGCCCAGATGGGACACTCCAAGTTGCTGAGCAGTTGCAGAAAATCTATGGCGAGGACAAGATAGTGAGTAAAGAACTGTAATTGTTACCCTACACCTAACATTTGAATGGTTTTGAATGTTGTTACATTTGCTTTTTTCTTGACAGCTACTCAGACCCAGAGCAAAGAAACTAGGATTAGGTACAGTATTTTTTTATTTGGTAACATTTGACATATGACGATGTCTAACAGGGTTGAAAACATACAACTCAGCAATGCTTTATTCTCTTTTCCACATAGGCACTGCTTATATCCACGGCATTCAGCATGCCACTGGCAATTTTATCTTCATTATGGATGCTGATCTCTCTCATCACGTAAGAGGATTTTGGCCATTATGGATATATACCTACACTACTTCTCATAAATGTTATGGACACTACAATGATATGCCAGTTAAGACCACATATGCATTAAGGAGCTACACAGGTGTTTGCTGACAGTAATCAGGAGCATAGACAAATAAAGTGCATTGATGTCAGTGGTGGAACTAAATATACAGCAGGTTAAAATGTTCTTCCCTTCTGTTCCAGCCAAAATTCATTCCAGAGTTCATAGAGTAAGTCCTTCCTTCTGTCTCTGCAAACCACGTGTTTGTTTTGTTCAAGGTTTAAGTGTCACATGCTGTCCATACTGCATTTCTGAGTGTGTTTTTGTGTGTGTGTTGCAGTCTACAAAAAGAAGGTGGATATGACGTGGTCTCTGGCACAAGATACAGTGGAAATGGGGGTGTGTATGGATGGGATTTGCGCAGGAAGCTTATCAGGTAATGACCAGGGACTGCTTTTCCTCTCTATCAATCAAATTCTCTGTTATTTTACAGTAGAGGTTGTTTAACCACATACTGTATATTTTGGTGAACTATTTGATTTGAGTGCTAAGAATGTCTGTCCTTTCCGCCCCATTCTCTCTGTCATTCCAACATCATCCCAGCCGAGGAGCAAACTTCATCACACAGGTGCTCTTAAGACCAGGGGCGTCCGATTTGACAGGAAGCTTCAGGTGTGATAATTGTGTGTGTGTGTGTGTGTGCGTGTGTGTGTGTGTGTGTGTGTGTGTGTGTGAGAACAATCCTATAGAATGGATTTTCTCTAAGTGTTTTGTGTCTTCACATAGTATTCATATTATGTAGTCTCATATCTGTGTTTGTTTCAGGCTATACAAGAAGGAGGTGTTAGAGAGCTTGATAGAGAGGTGTGTGTCTAAGGGCTATGTCTTTCAAATGGAGATGATTGTGCGTGCCAGACAGCTGGGATACAGTATTGGAGAGGTAAGACCCCATGGAATAAGTCCCCTATATCAACACTCTTCCTTTGTGCCTTTGTACAATAATCCTGGTATATATGCATACGTACTGTATTTGATGAATAATGTCGAATACTTTTCAATAGGTTCCCATCTCATTTGTGGATCGTGTTTATGGGGAGTCCAAGTTGGGAGGAAATGAAATCGTCTCCTTTGGGAAAGGACTTCTTACCTTGTTTGCAACAACATAGACTAAATGAGTCATGAAGCATCGCTGCAAAAAGAGCATAAACGGTAGCTGGTTTGCATAGTGTCAGTTCATGATAATAATTTCATAAATTATAACTTCCTATTGTGTATGGAAAGTTTAGAAGTTTAGTCAGTCATATTGGCAGTGGATTTTTATGTGTGAAATGTTGTTGGGATGTCATTTCAGTTGTGCAGCACTTCTTCACATAAAACGACTGAATTTGCAGGATACTGTTTAAAAATTAAATAAAAATCCTGGTAAATCAAATTTGAAGTGCACTTGCTCGTCGTATGCATTTGTTTTCCACCTGTCCGTCCTTTACTACAGCTATGAAGGCAACTGATGGGTTGGTGTGTACTAGACATTATGTGACAGGAGCCAAAGAGATGCAAGGTGCTGTATTGTAATAGACACATTTTGAATAAAATAAATCCTGTTAAATTAATAATGACATCTATTCATGAGAAGGCGCGATGAAATGCAGTTTATACTGCTGGGGATATTGTCTGGTCAAAGGCATGTTTGCTATAGAAAGACTGATGACTGCAAACTGATGACATTATCCACTTTTTATTTTTTAAATGTCTTTGAATCTTTGCTCCATTTTGTAACAGAAATGATCGGAATTCATCATTGATGGATATTTTAATCATAATTATGAAATTCTTCATTATTAAGCAGATTAATATCATTCAAATTATGTCTGTACTGGCAGTGTAATCACAGCGACCAATTAAGATCTATTTTAGGACATACCTGGAATAAGCTTGTAGAATATGCCTTTCTTTGCGTTCAGTGGGATTTAACAGGTGTGTGAAGTTATCTTAATATTTCACTAAGGGTTAGCATAACTGCATTGGATGTTTTTCCAAAACTGTTTTTTGTGGGGGTTTTTTTTGTAAAGATTTTTCATGTTGTCCATAATGTTTCCATTTATGTTACCACAATTATTAAAAATGAGACTCATTCAGAGAGATCATTACGCTTTCATATTGCTCCAGCCGCAGTCTCGTTAAATAAAAAACCGTCGCAGTGAGCATTGATTTACTCAGGCATTCAGCTTTCATTATGTGTTTTTAAGAATGCTATTGTCACGGCTGATCCTTAGGGGAGTTAGAACAAAGTGCCATAGACTCAGTTTGATATCCTGATATTGATTGTGTGTCAAGACCTGACTAATCTCTGTGTCGGGGCAAGTTGATCTCTCCTCTTTTCTTCTGGTGTCATATTGACTCATGAGCAAAGGTTATTAATGACCATTGTACAATAGGGCACATCTAAGCTGGTTTACAATGTGAAAGTGTGGCGTTTATCCATCATAACTGACATTGTTCATAAAATCATTCTCTAAATAAGGACTTCAGATTACTCAGGTTTTTGTGCTTGTGATTTGCCTCTGAAACTGATATGGCTTGTAATTGTTTAGACTTCTGTTACCTTGTAGGATATTCAGTATACCATGGTGCTGATAAACACAAGATGCCATTTTGCTGTCGTACTGAGTACTGATGTCAGAAGTAAGATTTGATGATTTATATCATAATATTTAATATCAGACATCCCCAGAGACAATTTGTTAACACATAGTGGTAATGCAACATATCAAATAATAACAAATAATAATTGTTTCAGAAGAGGAATGTATGTGGAATCTACAGTGGATAGTGAATGTATCTTTCTTCCATTGTGTAATAAGACTATTATTACACTCATTTAATGTCTTGTCCATATAAACCCTGTGCCTATGTTGATGTTTAGTGTTAGATATCAGGAGTACTTCAGGAAAGTGGTGCTTATGAAGACTATATGCCCCTGCGTTAAGCGCTGATTTGGTCAGTTCATAAGACTGTTATCATGAATAGGCCCTGTTTTCTCACTCATGGTTTGAGGTATTCAGTTGAGGCATGCAAGATTTCTTGGCAGTATGCAAGATGTCTTGGCAACATGATCACTGTTTTCCATGAGATGAATGGGTGAAGATATAGGCGTTATTCCCAAAGTTTTACCCCCTCTATATAAAAAAAAACACTAATTTCATTACTCAAGGGAACCTAAGAACCCAACTGTGAAGGTGCCACTGGTTGTAACATCACGCATAGATGCTCACAATCACTCCCCGTCCCTGGCACTGAAAAGTAGTCCCGGTGAACAGTATAGCGCCACCACCTGAAATGATAGTACTCCGACGCTGGGTAAGTACTCAGGCACTGTATACATCCGACTTTATGTGGGGGAAGCAGAGGGGAAGGAACCAGATGTAGTTTCAACGCATGCGTTCACTGTCAGTTGCGCTTCTGAGAAGGGCGCCCCCTGTGTTCCAAACGCGATAAGTGCAGATTGGGTTTGTTTACCCCAGTGCCAAGGAGAAGAGAAAATCGCCACAGCAATCTCCATCAGTGGCTTTGGGTGTCGCCGTGAATTTCAAGAGGAAAGGAACAAACTATTTAATAGGTAAAGATGTGATTGATCGCTGGCTGACAGCCCCATCTCTGATTTTCTGGACTCAACGGCTCTCTCTGTCGGCACAATGAGTTTTTTATGCTAATCAAACACATATGTCACTTCCGCCCTTTTAGACACGCCATTTTGGACAGAGCAGGGACTGGATTGGGTTGTATTGTCTGTGTGGGAGATGAGGGAATAGACTAATTGCGGACCATTTGCATGATCTGATTGTGTAGGTATCCGGGTAAACCCCGTTAGTAGTAACTGTTCAGGACTAAATACTCAGCCACTCTTCTGCAATACTGGTATTCTTAAGGATCACCCAACTAGATGAGTTTCAGCACCTCATCCCCGGTAACCGAACAGAGGGAGACGGACAGCTCTGACTCCGCTAGTTGTAGAAGTCGAGCTCCCTCTCTTGGTGTGGTGTGCCCGTTTCGAATGGTTTCAGCGAGGCAGTGTATTGTGCCTGCCCCACTGGAGGAAGAGGAGGGAAAGTGAGAGTGCCGGTCACGTTTTTGTGTCTGCGGTTGTGCTGGAATACGAATTACATTTACGGGAGAGAGAGACTCGGAGCCAGGTAACTAACTTCTACTTAAACAAGAGGCTAGCTCGCTAGTTGATTGTTTAGCTAAAATAGCATAAGTGCTAACAACAGGAAACATTGAAAAGCCAGAAACATAGCTACGGCGCTAGGATAGCTCATGTTAGCTAAATGTCGTTTCCCTTTCCATAATCGCAAGGGTTGAGCCGGAGCATTTTTGAAAGCAGTGTAGACACTTCCAGTCACACTTAATAAGAGGATCAATGTCAGGAATGTTGATGTCGCATAACATGAGTTTGCCTTCGTTGGCATCAGTCAAGGAAGCTCGCTTCCATAGCCCGCTGCCTTGTCTGCTAGCGAAGGCTAGCTTTCTGAGAGATGTCAGTAGCCTACATCAGTCAGCAGCCTAGCTAGCCTGTCGTCACCCATTGACAAACAGCTCGTGCCAAAAGACTAGAACTAACGTTAGCTCTCCGGTTGCTCCTGCAGCTTTTTCGATGTTTAAAACGCCTGATGCATTGTATTGATGAAATGGTTAACTACCCTATGCTGTCGACGGATTTCTTCTCATGTCCTTTTCATCTTGAGCTGCGGACAAGCTTTTCAACTATGCTATGCATGTCTGTAGCTTAGCCCGCTACCGTTAGCCACCTAGCTGGTTAGTTATATTTTAATAAGTTTGTGAACAGTATCTTGTGACCATCAAGTCATACCTGGTCAAGTGTGAGAAACATTTAAGTTAACTCATGAGCGACTTCTAAGAGGTGAAATATGCTGACGTAATGAGTTGAACAAGTCTGTCTAAAGTAACGTTTGTGTATTGATGGTCATTAACACTTGTATTGTATGTTAATAGGTTCACTAGCTATGCTAGCTGACATAATACATATTGCTATGATTGTGATGGTCTCTCTCCATGGTGAACGTGACTAGGGTATGTTTAGACATTTTTATGCTAAAATAGGTAGTAACTCACTGTACTGTATGACGTAACTATTACCCACTGGATACTTTGTAGTTAACGTTTCTGGCTAAATGTAAAATAATCTTTTCTATGCAGTCTTGCCGCTTTGATCCTATGGACTCTGATTGGATGTAACCAGGTGCTACAGATGTCAAAGTTCGCTGACACTGTGAAACGTCCTCCCATTTCTCCTAACATCTACCCTCTCCATATTAATCATCTGTTCCGTTCCAAAAAATCTGTTAAAGAGGAGATGATAAAATGACACGGTAGTTCCCGTCCCTGTCAGTACACAGTCATGACGCTTCCAGGCAGCAGTTTGCGCCTGAAGTCTTCGTTGTACGGTGTTGTCATCCTCTGCGTGTGGAGGCGCTGAGGGTAGGGTTTTTTTTTTTTTTTTTAAATCAGAAACTACTCGATGAGATACATACGCTCACATAGGGCATTGGTAGCATTTCTGGTCAGCAAAGGGAAGTGTTACCTTTGAAAGTTTCCCTTGAGTGTTCCATCTGCACTGTCGAGATCTTTTTAGATTCTCATTGTCTGTTGTGGGAAAACAGGGAAACAGTGCTCTTGTTCCAGCTGGTCTTCAGTCTGGCAGTGTGATTCCTGCCCCCACCCAAGAAAATCCTCTGCAGAAATGTTGTATAGGTTGGGCTCTGCTGCTGTTTCAGTAGGAGGCGCCATCCTGTGATTGCAGGCAGGGAGGCAGGCGGAGAGGAGGGGAGAAAAAACAAAGAGGGGGGGGGGGGGGGCAAGCGTGGAAGGGAGAGGCTTATATAACAGGGAGGCAGAAGCGTCCTCTAGCGCCATCTACAAGTGATGGGAGAAAACGAGTCATTGAGAGAAGAGAGCCCAACCCTTCGCAAAGGCTGGAACAGGTAGGGAGGGAGGCAGGCAGGCAGGCAGTTACCTTATGCACCCTAACCACAGTCCCTCAGTGGAGAAACCTCACAACCACTGTTCTGACTGCCAGCTCAGGGGATGGAGCTGGGGGGGGGGGGGGGTGGTCCACATCAGTAAAAGTCAATAATGGCCATGTGGCGGTCACCTGACCTTTGACCTACATAATGACCTTTCCACATCAGTTATTTTTTTCTGATGAAGCCTTGTATCCCTAATCTGGCTAATTAAGAAGATTTTCAGGCACGTGTCTGTCAAATGAGAGTGTTGTACTTTAGCAAAACAGTGATAAGTGATTTCAAGCTGTGTACACTTTTAGGTTTTGTTTGTTGTCTGGCTCACTTATCCGTGTGTCACAAAGTGCATAACGGCAGTCATGTGGTTTTCCACGCCATTTTTCTCTCCTACTTTGTTTGTGGACAACTGATGTCAAAGGCTGCTAGAGTTTGTTTACCACTCTGGGTGTGGGGTTGTCTTAGTCTTCAGAAGCCAAGACAAAGGAAAGGGTAGGGCAGGGGTCTATTTAATTAGTTGTCACATCTGTTTTACTCTTAATCTGAGTACCTCTGAATAGTACAAGTCATTTTAATTTAAAGATTTTCACATGTGCTCTTCACTAATTTCTACTTTATTCTATCTTTCAAGTGGGCAGCATGTTCCAGCTCCCAGTCAACAACCTTGGCAGTTTACGCAAAGCCAGGAGAAATGTCAAGAAGGTGCTTGGAGACATCGGCTTAGAGTTTTGCAAGAAGCATATTGATGTGAGTACACTTGGGTCCACGAGGCACTTCCTCTCCCGCTTAAGCAGTTGTAAACAAATCAATAGATTTATCACTTCTGCCAAGCAAGTTGCTTATCTCACAGGTCGTCTTTACACTTACAAGTTTGGTCAAATGTGATGTGATTGCTTTTCATCATGTGCAGTCAATTATATTCTGTTTTGAGAGGGATTCGGTTAAAGTGTAACTTCACCCCCAGGTCTTAGCCAAGCAACAATGCTAAAATATAGTGGGCAAGGAGCGGAGTGGGGCTGAGGAGGGGTTGGCGTAAACTGCTGTGAATGACGAGTCTCGATCAGCAACCGAAAATGAGACTCACTCACGGGTGGGGACAGGGGGAGATGGGCCGCTCAATTCATGACGTAGAGATATCCCAAATGTTCGACTCTGTCAGCATCGGTCTTGCAAGGTTCAGGGTGATTGTAAACAGTAGATGGTGTGTTGTCATTTTCGATAATGCATATTTGTTAAAAATGTATAATTATAAATCAATTTTGTTAGTGTTAACACCAGCATTGATTTGTTTCATCACAGTACAGTCACATCATTTAGTTTGCAGCTCAAAAAACACATTTAAGTGTGCAGTGCCTCGTTAATGTGTGCATTATTTATTATTAATAATTATTTGTGATGTAACAAATTAGATTTACTTTTTTTTAGTCCCCAAGAATTGTATTGATCTGGACTTTCTGTAATTAGCACCGGTCATGAAACACCACAGGTAGTAACCAGATTCTCTTACCTCGTCCACAGGATTTCAAAGACTTTGTTCCAAATGACTTCTACCTAAAACACACTAACTGGGATGACGTAGGCTGGTGGGAACCCTCTATGACCAAATCTCAAGTAAGTGTTGTGTGTCTCCCTTTGTTTGTTCTTCTCTTCTTTTTTCTTTTTAAACTCCTCAGCCTTTGCTTTAAGCTTGAGTCCTAACATGTTTCCTTTGTTTTCTCTCCCCCCCCCCCCCCCCCCCCTCAGGACTATCGCTCAAAGCCATTCTGCTGCTCGGGTTGCCCCTTCTCCTCCAAGTTCTTCTCCGCCTACAAAAGCCACTTCCGCAATGTCCACAGCGAGGACTTCGAGAACCGCATCCTCCTCAACTGCCCGTACTGCACATACAATGGCAACAAGAAGACCCTGGAGACACACATCAAGCTGTTCCACATGCCCAATAACATGCTGCGGCAGGGCCAGCAGGGGGCCATGGGCACCCTCAACAAAACCCTTGACAAGGGCCGCCTCAGCGACACGGTAGAGCAGCCCGTTTACTACTGTAAGAAATGTACATATCGGGACCCACTGTACAATGTGGTGCGCAAGCACATCTACCGGGAACACTTCCAGCACGTGGCCGCACCGTATATGGTGAAGCCGGGGGAGAAAGTCACACCACCCAATGGTGCAACTGGGGCAGCCGCAGCTGCCACCGGGGCAGGTGCCACGGCCGGTGCCAGTGGCGATTCCCAAAACAGCGGAGGCGGTAACAGCAGCAGCTCGGCCATCCACTGCAAGCGCTGTCTCTTTGTCCCGCGCACCTACGAGGCGCTGGTGCAGCACGTCATCGAGGACCACGAGCGGATCGGGTACCAAGTCACCGCTATGATCGGCCACACCAACGTGGTGGTGCCCCGTGTCAAGCCTGTGATCATGGTCTCGCCCAAAAACCCAGGGGACAGTAAGGGCATTATCGGGGTCACCCCCAAGGGCACACTGGTGACCACCGGGGTGCGCCCGCTTTCTACCCAGCAGCTGAGCAGGATCGTGATCCCCAAAGCGGGCCTCAATTCCTCGGGTCTCCTGTCTGGTGTCCACCTGAAGCAGGGCACGTTTGGGCTGAAAGCAGGGACCACCACACAGTCAGTGTCCATAGGAGGGCAACAGGTGCGCATAACGTTACCTGGCAACGCCCAGGTATCAGTGCCACAGCAGTCCCACGCAGCCAAACCTCACCTCGGCGTCGGCGGAGTCCGGAGCCCTGTTGCTGTAGGATCCGCCGGCACCTCCACGCTAAAGACGTCACCTCTGACCTCACGCGTGCAGCCCGCCGCCACCACCGTCTCCTCGGTAGTGGCCAAGAAAGGAGGTTCCTCGGTGATCGGCACCTCCTACACCCAGAAGTGGAAGATCTGCACAATTTGCAACGAGCTCTTCCCCGAGAACGTCTACAGCTCGCACTTCGAGAAGGAGCACAAGGCGGAGAAGGTGCCCGCCGTGGCCAACTACATCATGAAGATCCACAATTTCACCAGCAAGTGCTTGTACTGCAACCGCTACCTGCCCAGCGACACGCTGCTCAACCACATGCTGATCCACGGCCTGTCGTGCCCACACTGCCGCGCCTCCTTCAACGACGTCGAGAAAATGGTGGCGCACATGCGCAGCGCGCACCCGAACGAGACCGTGGGCCCACGCAACGACTCGCCCCTCACCTTTGACCTCACCCTCCAGCAGGGTAACCCCAAGAATGTCCAGCTGATCGTCACCACCTACAACATGCGGGACGCGCCGGAGGAGTCGGTGGCCTTCCATGCCCAGAACAGCAGTGCCTCGTCCTCTCCGCAGGGCAAGAAACCGGCCACCGCCAATCACCCGAAGCCAGCCGCCGATGGCCAAGACGGCACGCCCGTGAAAAGCCCTCCGCAGGCCGCGGTGCCCTACAAGAGGGATGTGGGCAAGACTCTGTGCCCGCTGTGCTTCTCCATCCTCAAGGGCCCCATCTCTGACGCCCTGGCGCACCACCTGCGCGAGCGCCACCAGGTCATCCAGACAGTCCATCCAGTGGAGAAGAAGCTGACGTACAAATGCATCCACTGCCTGGGGGTGTACACCAGCAACATGACTGCCTCCACCATCACCCTGCACCTGGTGCACTGCCGGGGCGTGGGCAAGACGCAAAATGGCAAAGAGAGCAGACCCTCCCCGTCCTCCAAGTCCAGCCAGTCTCAGAGCTCCTCACTCAAACGGTCCAGCGCCGAGAACGTCGACCCGTCCGACCCAAAGCGTCGGAAGGCGTCATCGGGAGCCGAACACGCCTCGGGGCCAGGTTCCGCAGCGCAGGGGGAGAGGTCGGAGGAACCCATCGTGCTGGCGTTAGACCCGAAGGGCCACGAGGACGAGTCGTACGAGGCGCGCAAGGCCTTCCTCACCCAGTACTTCAACCATCAGCCGTACCCAACGCGACGCGAGGTGGAGAAGCTGGCCGCCAGCCTGTGGCTCTGGAAGTCCGACGTGGGCAGCCACTTCAGCAACCGCAGGCGGAAGTGCGTCAACGACTGCGAGACGCGCCGCTTCCAGGTGCTGCTGGGCTTCAAGATGCGCGAGGTCAACCGGCTGCAGCACAACATGGGCTTCTCCGGTGACCTGGAATTCCAGCCGCACGAGCCCATAGAGAGCCGGACGTCGGCCACCTCCATCGGGCGGTCCGAGGAGGCTGCCAAACGGTGGTTGAAGGACCGTGCCAACGGGGCCACTCGCCAGCGCTCAGCCGCTGCCCGGCCAAACAGTGCCAAGGGGACGCCATCCAGTGACCAAAACAAGACAATCAGGAGGACCTCGACCACCGGGACTGGGGCGAGTGCGCAGCCCATCGCACTCGACTCAGACAGCGAAAAGGAGGAGAACTTGGTGGATGGGAAAGAGGGGGGGGACTCTACGGAGAAGGACCAGATTGCCGTAGATGGACAGACTGAGGATGGAAAGGTGGTGGTGGTGGCGGCGGTGACAGCGGAGGCAGCGGAGAAGGAGGTTGAGGAGGGAAAAGAAGGCGTCTTGGGTGATGGAGAGGTCCACGGGGAGAACGGCTTCGGACCCGCTCAAGAGCCTGCGAGAGGTGTGAAGCGCAAGGCCGGGGCCCGACGAGACGCTAAGACTAAACTCAGACAGACAGGACCAGGGGCTCAGATAGGCAAGCAACAAGTCTAACTGGCACCACAAGGATAATTCATGCACAAACACAATACTTATATGCTCACAAACACATGGAATCATACACACACAGATGCATACATACATACACACGCATACACACGCATACACACACACACACACACACACACACACACACACACACACACACACACACACACACACACACACACACCTACATACAAACACACACACCTACATACAAACACACACACACACCCACACACCTACATACAAACAAACACACACACACACACACCTTGACATTTGTTACAACTGACATATGCCAACAACTCTGCCTCACCCAAACTCATGCGAGCCATAATCAGTGGCTGTGATGAGAGGAACAAGTAGGGGAGAATGGGGCCTGAGAGGGGCCGCCTCCCAACACCAGAAGCCATTGTTTTTGGGTTAGAAGTGAAGTTTATTTACGATGTACTTTATTCAAATTCAGAGTTTAAGAAGAAAAAAAAGAAAATAGAAAAAAAAAAAAAAAAAATGACTGGGGAGAAATTATTTTACATGACCTCCAGGGCAGGGAACGAACACACTGAAAAATGCACCAAACAATATCGATGTCTTCAATATCGATGACTTTCAAGTTTAAACAAGTACTTATTGGTTTAGCCACTAACTAAGTTGTGGCGAAGATGCGTTGGTTCTTTAGATTTTAATAATTACAAGTTAGACGTTTCATGTAGGCATACTGAAGAGCTATTGTATATTTGTACAGTCTTTTAGACACATCTAAAGAGATGTTGGTGTAGGTGTATTGAAATAAAAATGCTATTCATTTTTTTGTGCACAGACTAGATTGTCAGATGTTCTACATTGGTTCACTTAGACAATGGATGTGGCTTTGGTGGCTTCTTCTTCTCTTGGTTCTTTTTTTTGTTTGTTTTTTAAATGGGCTCTCCATTTTTTTATGAAAGAAACCTTCAGCAAAAAAATAATATATCTATATATTAAATGCAAATTAAAATGGACATATTATCATGCTTTTTTTTTGGCTGGTTACTACTACTATTATTATTATTATTATATTTTTTTATTGGTAGTAATTATAACTTTGGTTCTACTGTATGAGCAGTTTTTATTCTCTCTGTCTGGCCTCTTTCTACCTTGGGTCAGAGTGATGGGGCTGGTTCACTGACGGCTGTAGCTCTGTGTATGTAGGCTAGACTGTGGTAAATTCAGCCTTTGCTGATCAGTTCTTGCTTTTCTCCCTTTTCTTTGGATTGTTGACCTTTTTATTTTTCTCTTGCACCCCTTAAGACTGAGCTCTTGCAATTTTATTTTTGTTCGTTCGTTTTGTTTTGTTTTGTTTTTTCTTTCTTGTTGCCCATGGTGCCCGGAGATTGTTGGCTGTTGATCTGACTTTGCTGTGTGTACATGTTTAATTTGTGACCTGCGATTTCTGTTCGTATATATATATATATTTTTTTTTTGGTTGTTTGTTTTTGTTATTTTGTCACTTAAGCATTTCTGAACAATAAAGTGCTGTATTGTGCTTCTCATACTGGTTTGAATCCTGCCATGTTAGCAGTGTCTGTGCATCTTTGGATCTTTCCATTTTGGTGACAGAACATGCAATCACAGCCCTCATCTTAGACGGTATTGCGCTCATTCGAGACTAATTGCATCCATTATCTTTTTGTTCAGACTGAGTTTCAAGAATCTGAGGGGCATATATTCCAACTAACAGACATATTCTTTGTCTTTTCTTACTGAAGTAACCCTCGATGCCCTCAATAACCCTCGATATGAGATTCCTTAGTTAGCCATTACGTTATTGTGAGCATTGGTATATTGTTATGACTGGTGATTGTGAGGTTGTCCCTGAGAAGATGAAATGCTCTCATCATGAATTTCACAAGCCTACATCACTTGTCCTGTACTCCCTTCATTGGTGAGTGTATATGTGCCTGTGCATGGCGAAGGTGTTATCAGGCTCATTATGATTCGTAAAGAAGTGCTTATAGAAATGTTGTGTTGTATATGTTTTACATGAGGCCTATGAGTCCTCTTCCTTTCAGGGAAGAAGGCTACAAAATGGAGGGAAACTACCCCTCCGAGAGAGCACCCTCCCTCCCCCCACTGGATCACTGTTCTTGCTGTGCTGGTGCGAGGAGAAAAAAAAGGGAGGGAGAGAGACACAGAAAGAAAAGAGAGAGGAGGGCGGGTGAGGGAGTGCTAGAGGAGGAGGAGGAGGAGGAGGAGGAGGAGGGAGGCTGAGGAGGCCCGACTCACTCTGAGGGGAGGCTGTAGTCGTGTTCTCTGAGCTTCTAGAAGAGTGGGGGAGGGGGGGAGAGGAGTGAAGAGAAAGAGAAAAGCGAGTGAGAGAGAGTGAGAGAGCGAGGGAGTGTGTGTGAGAGGGGGAGGGGGAAAAGAACTGGGAAGGCTGCAGTGGATAACAGAAAGCCTCTAGTGGTGCCTCCTAGTGGTGGAGAGGAGCAGCCAGTGAGTCCTGCTGCCCCTAGTGGTGGGGTTGGGGAGCAGCAAGTGCTTCTGGCCTGCCTACAGCTGCCTGTCATATCGCCCTCCTCCTTTTCTCTGCTCAAGTTTTTTCATTCGTCAGCGATGATGTCATCTTCGTCCGTCAGTCTGTTTGTTGTGTGATTGAAGGGTTTGGATATCTGTGCGATTTGGACACATGAGGGTGTGAGTGCCTGGAGTGCTGCAGGGCAGAGCAGAGCAGAGCAGACCAAGCCAGGGCTTTATGAGGTCAACTGAAGGCACGTCTACATGTAATAACATGCTGTGTTATTAGGTGTAGATAGGCTGTGCTCAGAATGCAAACACCACTCTGTTTGTCGGGTCAGGAGAGCCTGGCACAGGAAACAGTAGCGGAGTTGAAACCGTCAAGTTCTCTTTTCCATCATTTAAAAAAAAAAAAAAAAAAATTACAATGTTCTTTTTTTTTAAGCAAAGAGCATTGCAGTGGGAGTCAGTAAGATGAGTGGAGCAACAAAGTCAGCCTCATTTCTGGTCAGATGCTCCTTGTAGTTTGCCTTATACCCCAGGCCAACCCCAAGACATTGAACCACTGGCCCTCCCTTAGCCCCTGTTCATTTCAAGGCCAACAGATATACAGCCTCCTGATGGCATATTCATAACTACCTTTAGTTATACCTTCTGAGTATCTTGCTGCATTACTCTTCAATTCAGTGTTTTTTTGTTCTTTTCTGTTCCGTCATCCCCATTATTTGGCCCAGAAGTTTATTTTCTCTGTTGGATTTTCAGCAGTTAAATGCCAAAATTGCAATTAAATGGGATTTATAGTTACCTACAACTCTCCTATATTGAGTACAAACCTCTAAGGGCAATTGCCACCTGAACATCTCTTATTTTGTTATTTTACGCAACCATGCCAGGAAACAGTGAACAGAACGGGAGCTAAGGCATTGCAGTGACATCCTTCCTGTTTTAGTTCAGCTGCAGAACATTTGGATTGTAGAGCATATAGAATGTTGAGTAATGGCAGAATACACATTCCCAGGTAAAAAAGATGACTTGTATTCACTCATTTTCTGTTTTTAATTAAGTATTGATCCTCTTGATGAAATTTGTTAATGATCTGTTTAAGGGTGGGACTTGCCACAGAGGCAACAATACAATACCTTCACAACATTTGGGCCACATTACGATATTACGATTCTTTAAACTACAATACAGCAAGGATTGTGTTTCAATTATGCGATATACTGCGATTTATTTCTCCCATATATTACGTTCCACATACTGGTAGTGTCTGCAGCCATCTTTGGGCGGTAAATTTGTCCTCGACTCTGACTTCCTTTCCAATTTCCGCTATGAAGCAAAAGAAGAACGAGGTCTTGTGTCATCTTGTGGACTTCAGAAACAGTAGACACATGTACCACTGTAAAATTAAAATTATATTAAATAAATAATGCGATACTTGGCACCGCTGTATCAATATAATATCTTGCCAAAAAATATCACCATACTACACTATTCATTTGTTTCTCCCATCTCTACGATCTGTACACACTCTATGATTGGTCCATACTTTATGATCTGTACAACGGGTCACATTGATCAAGTGAAGACTCTCAGAGGTGTTGGAAGAGAACTCTAGACTGTACGCGCTGTAATGACATGATGCTCATTATATGTATGATATATTGGGATGTTTATGATTTGCTTGACACAGGGTCAATGTTGGACTGCAAGGACTTTTTCGAGCAGTCAACACAATTTCTAATGTTACCTATTGGTACCAAAAAAAAACCCACAATGAAGGCTTATGCCAGGCACATGGAAGTAACCTCATGCAAACTCTCAGGTGTACTTTCACAAGCTGTCAGCGTTGGTCTTGTTTAAAAAAAAGCCTATAAGAAAACGCAGGTGGTTGTAGACTTACATAGAGTTACAGAATGGTTGTATGTCTTGTATGCTGGATATCCAGACATGTGAAAAGAGTGTGACAGGCCCACACAGAGTTCATTGTACTAGTAGTAGAGTATATACAATCAGATCTCTCGCAGTGCCCTTACCCTGATTTTTTTCTGGTGGAATTCCCCTTTGACATGTTTCTAGGACGCTGCAGACTTCCTCACAGAGACTGTTAGCATTTCTGCTTTCTGAGCTTGAACACCTTTGTCTGGTGCCTTCAGACGGTCTCTGAAGCCTCACTGCTCAGACATATGGCTGTGAGTCTTCCCCTTTGTAAAGCAACAGTGTACCATCACTCTCATGGTCAGTTTGTCTCTGTAAGTGTATGTGCAGTTGAAAGTGTGAAAGTCAATAACAATAACTGAACCACTAAAGATGTACCATCAGCTATTTTGTAGAACACAGATGCAGGGAAGGTACCCTGTGCCTGAACAAGAGTCCTAAGAAACGGTACCTGTTAAACGCTTGAACAGCTATCCCCTTGCAAAAGTGTTCAGCAGCTCACAAAGCAACTCAAGCTTTGCATACATCCCATGTCTGAAATCTGAGCTTGTCACATAGTTTAGTTCTGCAATAGCAAATAGGATAAATGTGTTGAAATAAGCTGCCAGCAGATGGCAGTATTGCCTTTAGAGTCATTAGTCATCAGGCAATACCACAGACCAAAAGTCAAGGGTGTGTTAAGAATGTGTTGGAATTACTGTCAATGTTAGGAAAGTAAATTATTTTAACTCAACAGACTACAACTCCTGAAAGTTTTATCAATATGTATGTCTGACCTGTGACCTTGTCACTGCTGGACCGGTAGAGGTGTGGCGTGCGTTTGTATTTTTGTGTGGCTGGCTCTAAACCTGGCTGACAGAAGTCCTGAGGGGCGACCCTCTGGGCACAGTTATGGGCAGCAGCAGTGGAGCTCTGGTTGGCGCGCTTCCTCGTGCCCACAAGTGCGGTTTCGTCAGAGGAAGCCCTGCATGCCCGCTCCAACGCGCAGTGGGATGCTTCTGCGGCACACTTCCTGTCCTGGGCTCGGGCCACAAGTGCAATCTGTGGGCTCCTCGGGATGCGGTGGGCAGCACAGTCACGTCCCCTCTGTTCTGCTACCGAGCAGCATGTTAGATGACCTCACCACCCAGTGTGACATCCATTTTTCACTGTTAACAACAACAATCAAGCTCTGAACACATTGTTTGTTGGAATTTTGACCACATTTTATAAACATTTTTTGTGTTTGTTGTTTTTGGATGATGGACCCATCGTCAAAGTTTGTCTGTGTTTTCATAGAAAACAGGTTTTCTTTCTCAGACTGCGTATGTAAAGCCAAACTGCTGTTTGCTTTATGCTGTGTTGCCGGCATCCCAGATATTCATTGTATGTATAACCACAAATCCACATTCAACAGCTAAGCTACTGTCAAGAAACTGGACAGTGTGCATTGCACTGATGATGAAGTCAGAGTCGTGGCTACCACATAGTCTATCATTACAATATTTATAAGGTTAGTGAGAGGCATGCCTGTACATCCTGACAGATATTATACAGGGAAACCCTGGCACTGTGAAATATTCATCAAGTGACTTGGTCACGCTGAGGAGAATCTTTTCTCTGTGCAACAGGGAAATCATTTACAGGAGAGCTGTAGGGGTCTGATTTAAACTCCTTCAGGAAATGTGTTTTCTTTCTCTCTTCTCTCTCGCTCTTTTTTGCTTTCAACAACTGTAGACATTTAAGTGCATTGTGTCGCTTCCTTTTGGACAAAACTTGCTTGCTAAAGGTCGAGAAATATTTGTGAAATATTATTTTTAGAAAATCTATCTATATGTGCTGGTGTCAGGTTTCCAGTGCTACCTATTTAGGCAGAATTCTTAATCAAAGGCGCATTCAGCAGGAAGTGGAACTGAAACCTAATGAGACTCCGTCCTTTGGAGAGTTCCGATGATGAAGCCAGCATTCCTCTACACACCTCAGCTGAACGAGATTATCCTTATATTATTCATGATATTACATTATTTAAAGGTGATCTAATGTAATTTTACATATTATTTTAAAACGACTCCATTTAAATTCATACCTGTGTCTGACACAGTGAGTTTGTTCAGCATCGAGCTGTATTCACCAACATTCTCCTAATTCTTACTCTCTCTCTCTCTCTGTCTTTTTTGACGAGCTGTGTATACATGCCTGCTCCTCGAGAGCTCTGCAATGAGACGCATTGTCTGCCAGTGATCATTTGCCAAGGCCAATGACTAGGCACAGAAATCACTGCATAGAAAATGCTTAAAGACCAAGCATCTCTCCAGCCCCTCAGTTACCTATTAGTCTCTGTGTGTGTGTGTGTGTGTGTGTGTGTGTACATGTGTGTGTGTATGTGTGTGTGTGTGTGTGTAGAGGTCAGATGCTTGTGGGTGTTCTCTAATTCAGATGAAAGAGAATGGAAGTAGAGCAGGAACCCTTCCAAGGACATGGATCCCCACGATAGCGCTCTATTTAGTGTGTCAGTCTGTCATTGTCTTACACTGGAGGAAGATAAACACGGCGGGCATATGATGATGACACTGGAATATTCTAGAAACCGAAGCCATCATTTCTTTCTCTCTCTCTCTCTCTCTCTCTCTCTCTCTCTCTCTCCCTCTCTCCCTCTCCCTCCCTCTCTCTCTTTCTCTGTATGTGTCTGTATGGAGTTATGGATTGACCCTTTCTTAATGTACCTACAGCAGCAGAAGCAGTGCCCTGACCCAGTTAGTGACTCCTCTTCTTATAGTAACTCCTCTGTATTAATAACTACTCAGATCAGGGGGAAAGGGAGCTCTGAGCTGCCAGACTGTTCCTCTGATCTGTACACACACACACACACACACACACACACTCGCATATGCATACAGGCATGCACACACACTTGCATATGCACACAGGCATGCACACTCACACTTATGTGCACTCAAACACTTTCATATGCAGACACACACACTTGCATGCACACAAGCACTAGGGATGTATCTGAGTACATTCTTCAGGAAAGCACAAATACTGTGATGGAAACAGATATTTACATTCTACTCAAAGTTGCTCTTTGTAAATCCGGAAAAAAAATCTGAAAAATTCAGCTCCATGATTGACATGTCTGTGCATCGGACATTGTTTTTCTTGTGGATGGCCACAAGTTAAAAGTGCCCATTCTCTTTGCAACATAGGACTTTGATTTCACTAACTGGTCATTTCATTTACTACACATTATTGAAAAGTGATCACTATTTTCTGTAGTCGCCCCCATTGAGTCAGCAGGCTGAGAGCTCACCGTTCCCACCTATCACTCAGGGAAAGCCTGGTGAAAAACCCAGCAACCTAAACACAAACAGACCAAACAACCAATAGCTTATATTTCTGTCAATATTCATTAATTTCAGATGCTGTATGTATCAGCCATAGGCTTCATGGAATTTTTTTATTTTAGCATCAACTAACCCCCTACCGACTAGCCTATTTCAGGATTAGCAACAAGGACTTTATATGGATTTTATGGATGTTTCCAGAGAGTGACACAGGTGGGCTGTTACGCCCCAACTTTAGTGGCCCTATGGGGCGAACAAACATTCCACCACTGACACAAAACAACTGCGAAAAACACCCTTTAAAAGTATCAAATCCACAGGATTTATTAATACCATAACTACATGACAACCACATCAACACATAGCTGTACAACAAAATCCCAAGTTGCGAGGCAGCAAGACCAGCAGTCCCCTAGTTAGAAGCCTCCCCTCTGCAGCAGTGAACTGGAGTCTTTATCTGCTGCTTGATCACCTGGCCAGGTGCAACTCATCTGGCAATCAGGGGGAACACAACCTGGGCGGAGCTACAGAAAAGGGAAGGAAAGTGATAAAGAACACAACACATGTGGTCGTAACAAACAAAGGCGTTGACATGTATGGAAACATGCAGTGATGAGCTTCACCCGGGCCTACCCAGATTTTTCCAGGCCTATGCATCATCCACTTTATGTATCCACTGGGACAATGATGAACTAATTACACTTTTCAATGCCAAGCCTCGTCTTCTCTGACTCATGTAGTCTAGGCGTATGCTAGTCATATTGCACTGCAGGTAGGCTAACTTTTCCCCCTGTGGCAAATATGATATCGCGTGTTGCTGTAGTATGGGGGGGTTGGACAGTGTGGTGACTCTCCTGGACTGTGATGTGTGTGTGTGTTGGATGCTTTAATTGTCTAAAGGCTAAAGAATAACATGCACTGTATTCTTGCTCTGCCCTATTAACACTGGTTGTAGTTGCTATGGGAGATTGGGAGGAGCTGTGAACAGCTGTGGGTTTCAAACTTCATCAACCAGTTTGGTTTCCATCAACCTGTATCATTAGTTGGTTGAATAGATACAGATACAGAAAATGACATCTCTGTATACCTCTAACAAGCACACAAACACACAGAGACTCAAGAATCTGAGTGAGACTGCCATTTTGAAGTAAAAGTATGAGTGAGTGAGAGTGGTCACCTGTCCTAAATGGGCTGAGTATTTTAAGGGTGGATTAATGGACTGTTTTCCCTCAGGGTGGTTATGATCTCACTAACCGAACTGGGACTGACTGAGTGTGTGTGAGAGAGAGAGAGAGAGAGAGTGTGCAACTGCGTTTGTGTTACACATGAAAACATATCACAAATAGATAAAAGTGTACCTCTTTTGTGTGCTTTCATGTATGTGAAGTGTGCTCAGAAATGACTATGTGCGTGTGTGTTTGTATTTCTGTGTGTGTGATTGAGGGTGTGTGTGCGTGTGTGTGTGTGTGTGTGTGTGTGTGTGTGTGTGTGTGTGTATGCCCATTGCATTGCATTGCATTGCATGCGTGTGTGTGCGTGTTGAGAGGGTGCACTGGTGTCAGATGAAAACCTTGTATATCTTTGTCAGATGCAGATAACTGAATTAGCTGATGAAATGCTGTGCACACAAAAGGTCTGTGTGCGTGTGTGTGTGTGTGTATGTGTGTGATGTGTACGTGTGTATGTGTGTGTGTGTGTCCATGAGATGTTTTTGATCAGCGAGCACTGTGTGTGTGAACGAGTCATATCGAAGGACCCCAGGACAAAGGAGCAGACTAATTGGAGACCTTGTCTGGCGATTGGACAGCTGAAATGAAGCTTAAAAGGTTGGAAATATCAGAAACTCTGGCTTTGCTGATAAGGATTATAGTAAAGAATGGAAAATGAGTTTTCTAAATAAAGCCTTCACCTTTTCCCAAATACCAACCATCAAAAACACACAGTGACATTTCCATAAATTACATGCTAATGTTTCCTCTCAATTACCTAAGCACAATACAACCGTTCTCCTTTCCAGGGCATCCAAAACATCGCAAAACCCATTCCTAAAAACTTCTCCATGTGGGAATATAAACCTAAGGCAGAAATATGAAACAGACAGAAAAATGAAACATGAATAAGACAGACACATGAAACATGAATAAGACAGAAACATGCTTGAGTTCGGTTTAACATCCATGTTACTGTGATGTGGGATATGCATCTTCTGGCCTACATCCCCAGTCAAATATAGCCCAATAATTAGGTCCAGGGAGCACACATGGAAAATGGAGCATTAAGGAGAGAGGAAAAGTCATTTTAGGGCACTACCATCGTATTTCTCTTTTAATTCGTTGAACACGTGACGGCCAGTTGATCCGTGTTTTAAGCACCGTTGCATCCGGATCAGCATCTGGTCAAATAAGTGTTTGTATGGATGGGCAAATTATTTATTGGTCATTAATTAAATTCTTACAATGCTATGACTCTGTAAAGTAATTCTGTGATTTCATGGATAAATATTCTAACTGCTCTCTGTCTCTCTTAGTCTCTCTCTCTCTCTGTTCATCTTTCTATCTGTCTATCTTATGTCTATCTCCACACCTAAGTGAAGAAAGGCAACCACACACATGCACACTTGTATTCAGTTGGATTGCTGTTGAGGGTGACTACTTCCTGCTTGGACAATAACTCAAGGTTAAAGCATGAAAGTGTGTGGGCAACCATTGCAAGCAGCTTTTCTGACCAAAACACTGTCAAAAGCGAGTGAGAGCAATATCAGTCAAGACCTAACACAGTTATGAAGGTACAAAGTTGAACAATAGACTAGCCTATAGACCAAATAGACAGCTAACAGGATCACCATTTAACAAAAAACAAAAACTGTCCCAAATCCAACTGCATCTCCTTCCCCAAGATGACACTGTTATGGTAACTGTTTCTTTAAATCAACATGAGTTTTGCAGTTTTGCTTTCGACACGAGTGCAGAGGGTATTTCAGAGGGTAGCAACGCAGCAATTATAGAAATGAAACAACAACAGATGACATCACTTAATTTTGCACACACAACAAGAGTGCCTCCAAAGTATTCGTAATATTGCTACAGGGCCTGTGCGCCTTCATAAATGAGGATCACTAATTAATCACAATCCTTTATTTATACCCTATTTGGCAAGGCGACTTTACAGCAGGGAAGACTTAGCTCAGCACTGGATTAACAATAAAAGAAATCCCTTTTTTTGCCTTGTCATATAACTCACTCATGAGTAACTGCTTCCTATTTCATTTTTAATTAACCGTATTTGGTTGAATAGTCTGATGCATTATGTGTCGAAATGTTGTCATGTAGGTTTTAGCCATTGTTGTGATATTTGGGGGTTTGTACTGTGGATCATTGCAAATGGGTAAACTTTTGACTGGGATCAAAGATATTTTCACAGCCCAAGTGCTTAAAAGGGCTCTATCTCAGATGTTCTATATCTTCTTAAAGGCCTGATGATATTACATAATCCTAAAAGCACTGAGGATTTTCTTTGTTTAAATATTTCACTCCAATTTCACTCCATGCCTAATATAGCAATGCATTACAATGCATTCATACATAACAGAGGAGAATCCCAGAGCGTGGTCACACACACACACACACACACACACACACACACACAGAACACACACACACAGACACACACTCACACACACACACACTCACACACACACACACACACACACACACACACACACACACACACACACACACACACACACACACACACAGAGAACACACACAGTAGTTAGTTCCTGCCATAATTATACAGCCATCTGTCCGTGGCCCATTGGCAGTGAGTAGGACTGGTGCCCTCATCACAGTTCAGCATGATGGCTCATTCATAGGACAGGGTGTAGATGGTGAATCGCGCTCTGCTGATGCTGCCTATTTTGTGGCAGTAGAAGCCTAGTCAGTCTGGACACCCCAGTCCCAGGCAGGGAAATGGGGAGCTGCACCCCTCCAGTCAGTATCAGAGAGTGAGTGTGGGGGCATGGACTCAGGCTGGACCCTCTTTTCCCACACTTAACAGATCAGGCTCATTGTCACAGCCAGCGCCGGGGATTTGGCTCCGGCACGATGAGATATCAGACGTTCCCACCACTTATTTCTGAGGGAGATCAGCTTTTCAGTGTCAGACTGCCAGAGAAAATAGGAACATCTAGAATAAGCGATAAGAGCAGTGGACGAAAGAAAAAACCCTGAACCGTGCTGCCATTGGTCGCACAGGGGGTTAGATCATCACAGATGTGATTCAAGTGTACCTCTGTGGGGGAACACAAATGCATGTGTATGAACACATTGAAATGTGTGTGTGTGCATGTGTGTGAACATCAGTTTCCAAATAGATTTGAGTGTGTCTTTGCTCCAGTGTGTGTGAGACTGTGTTTCATGAAGAGGTCTGTAACGGCAGTTTTTTTATGTGCAGATAATGAAATGATGTTTGTTGAGGTTTAATCCGATGTAGTAATCCTGTCCGTTCTCAATCTGCTGGTCAGTGCAACTCAGCACCAGGATTGGTCAACTGCTAAGTACTTGGCAACTAAAACACTGACTGCAACTGCAACCTACAATTTCATCATCATCATCATCATCATCATCATCTTTTTCTTCTTCATCTTCATCATCATTCTTGTCATCATCTAAAATGGACAAAACAAGACTTGATAAAATGCTATACAGTAACACCACTACACACGATAAACACCATTGCCATGTCATTATAGTAAAGTGTCTAATGGAATAACCACTCATACCGAACCAAATGGCAAAAGTTGGAGAGAGAGAGAGTGAGAGAGAGAGAGACAGAGACAGAGAGATACCCACGCCTGATGAAAGCATAGATTATTTCCCTTCTGTTGGGGAGAGTGGGAGGGACGGCGGTAGGGCGGGCGCAGCATCCTTCGTGTCCGTGCACGAGAACTCAAGCCAGCCCATGCTGCGCGTGTGTGAATTTCACAACTGATCCGAATACCGATAACCTAGTCACAGCAACGATACTTTCCTATCATCAAACTTGGAATTTGTTTGACCATCTTGAGCGCACTTAGTGCCCCTTCAATATCTGCTAAGAAACCAGGTAATACAAGTTTTGCTATGTAATTTTTAGATATGTGTTGCAATCATGCATAATAGCAACTGTGCTGAGATGTCAGAGATTTAAAGGTGTGCGAATCCCTCCACACAATTTCCATGGAGTGGAATATATATTAGAAATAGCAAAAAGTATCGATTTTGGTCTCATATTTATATTACTTGTAGAAAGTAATGTAATACTGTGCTATATATTGCATCTATGCGCTTTTAATCCAGCAAGAAACCTGTCGCACCACCGAAACCGGCGCACGAGATGCTCATGATGCGCGAGTGCCCTTGTCGCCGCCGTCAAGTCGCAATATGGGGATCTAGTTACATTTATTTCTGATTGTCTCCGCTGATGACTTGAAAGTTATATTTATTTTCGTCAGCTTTAGTGTCTGTTGAAGACTTGAAAGTTATACTTCATTTTCGTCGGCGTTGCTTTCCCAGCTGGTTACTTCCAGCTATGGTAAAAGTACAATGATGAAGAGACATCACACCCGAAGACATTTTCTGGTGTACAAATCGCGGTTGTGCCGACGGGATGCCTCAGATCACTGTAGATGTTTGTTATAAAGAACCGTTTAAAAAGTCAATCTTTCTGTCTTGACTAATCCAACAGCTGTAGGAAATAAAACAAAAAACTGTATGTCTGTTTTGTCTATCACCAGTGCACGGTACAGTTTGTGTAGTTTCAACGACTGTATCAATTTGAACATCTCTGGGTCACACCTGATTAGATACAATTAGGCATGCTTTACATTTAAAGCATGTGCCAGTCCACATTACTTATCAACTCAAAGTCATGTACATCAGTTATAATAGGCAATGACAGCAATCGCTTGTTTCCTTTTTGCCCCCAAGCAGACACAACTAATGTGAATGTGAATGTAGAAATTTAGACTACTTTCTTGTTTCTACATAGAAGAGATTGCAGACTTCAAAGAAATCAACTGCCCTATCCAGACGAAGCCCAAGTCTTTGTTTCTAACTCCACATTTAATCATGGGATAAGTTATGCATTGTTGAACACACTCAGAGTACAAATGCTATTTTCATATCAAAAGGTACTTTTCTAAGGTATTTGTGACACTGTCCAAATTCTGAATTCCCACGCGTTCTGTTTGTGTGTGGGATATCTTGGTTATTTTTTGCCTAGAATGTTCTCTATGAAGACGTGAGGAGGAAACTCAAACGCTGCTGTCCAACCATGTGCCACCGCCTCTAACATATGAGTGGATGTTATGTCAAAGTGATGGACTAGTCCACATGTACTGACTGAGAGAGTACATTGCCTGCCTTTCGTGGAGAAGCTCCCTCATAATTAAATATGGAGCACTCACAGCCAAAGCTGAAGGTGTGACAGCGGGGTGAGAGACGCAAACAGGGTTGAGGTGTGAACTCTATTGTAAGCTTTCTCACCAGCATAACATACCTCTTAAGGGTATCCCAGTCCTCGCTGGAAGAGTATTTGGAAGTGTCAAGACCTGGAAAGATAAATCAATGATTAAATAAATAATGCTCTGAGCAGATAATATTTTCTGGTTGAATTTCATTTAGCATTATTCCAAAAGCTCTCAGATTGTGCGAAGCAACACACGGGACACGCTGGATTAGCAACAAAAACAAGTAAACAAAGAATAAAAAAGAGAGTTGTCAGCGAGGACGTGGGATTAGGGATGTTTTGGCAGAATCGCATTAGCGGCTGTTTTTGTGACAGGATGGAGAGACGAGGCGAAGAAATGAAAACACGCAGCCATTGGTGCTCTCACGGATGGGTCATTTACAAGTGCATCTGTGTGAGTTAGGAGCCGAAGCTCACATACAGCAAAAAAAACTCTTTCATTCCATCTTTTTGGACGAAATCTTAAAAATCTGCTGTACAATAGAATGTCCCTGACACTGTTCCCTGTCCCTGTTCACTCCATTTTAAGTCAAGGATAAGAATGAAAATTACCAACAAACCATCATGTTCTTTATGTGCTTTCTGACTAGTTAGTTTCTCTGGTGGAAGTTACCCTATGAACCGACATATTTCTTGGTATTTCTTTATCGTTATCTCACTAACTTTATACTGTAAACTCAGCTGATAATTAATTTTTAAAGCAAAATGACAAAGAACCCAGAGTCACATAATCCTCACACAGTATAATACCTTATTATATCTA
>NC_045155.1:7216420-7328920 GCF_900700415.2 Clupea harengus | reverse complement strand
AACCATTATGATTTTCTATTCAGGGACACTGAGAACGTGGTGGAAGCTTTGGAGGGCGGAGCTTAGTCTGAAGCTTCGCTGAGAATGAAAAATGATTGTAAAAAGCTGGGGCCATGCTGTAATTCTTTTCGAAAAAGAAAATTCCTTTGTCATGTGGACACAAGGCCATAAACACAACAAAACTGTCACAAAACATTACTGTGTGGAAGGGCCCTCAATCCGTAGTCTGTCAGTGGCAAAATGCCAGAAAACAAATACGAATAGTTGTTGTATTTCGAGTCTATACCACATTAAGCCAATGCAGTCTGAATGTTGTACTGTTGGGTCACACTTTATTTACATGGTCCCCTATAGACTCTTTTTGGTAGATGCTCAGATTATAAACAAACTATCTGTTGAAACTCTGCTAACTACAATTTATGGTTATGGTTAGGGTTAGAGGTTGGATTTGGTTGAAGTGATGTTCAGTGAACGATTGGAAAGACTGAATTTCAACAAGCCATCTGTAGAGTCTCTGTAGGCGGACTATCCAAATAAAGTGTTACCGATTGTTGAGATGACCCCCCTCACACACACACACACACACACACACACACACACAGCCACCCTTAACAGGAACTGAGACCAAAGCTGGGTAGTAATTATTGTGTAATTGAGAATACATGAGAGCATCTCCTATTATGGGGCTTAGCAAGCTGCAGCTTGCTATTAATGGTCACGCAGACACACACAGATGGACTTGCTCACACACAGCTGACACACAATAGGCACACAAGTGCTGAATCACACTCACACACTCCCTCGGCCCTCAACACACACACACACACACAGACACACTTATGCAAATATGCACATAGGGCAAACACACAAGGCAAACTCCCTTTCAGCAATTATGCAGATTAGTAGGCTATTGTGAAATATGGCCGCTTTCATAAACAGGGAACATTTTCAATTAACACATATATGTCTGCGTACCTCAAAATATTTGATTAAGTTTGAGTAAAAATACCATATGTTGGCACAAAATCATTTTTTCACACTTTTTTATCCTCAAATGTATGTTTCATTTAAAAAATACAACGCTTCAACACAACATATTAACAAAACTTTATTGTTAAACACTAGAACATTCTGTAATATCTTACAATTTTAACCGAAATAGTGGTTAACTGGTTGAACTTATTTAGCAGAGGAAATACCTCAGATATACATCAACTGTAGCAACACCAACAGCATTTCAAGATACAATTTGAATAGATCATATTAACTGATATACATCATAAATATCACAATAACTGGTATATTTGGAAAATCATCGTTAACCACTTAAGTTTTCCGTCAAGCGATGTCCACTCCAGGGAAAATATCCGATAACAATTCCACAAATATAATGATGAGACAACTTACTTAAATTGTGTTACTTAGATGATGTTAACACAAGGAACAATGATAAACCCCAGCCTGATACTGATACGACATTTGTTCCAGATGTCCACTCTAACACAGAGAACACAGAGCTACAATATATGAAGATATGCATATCTTCTGCAGGGTATTGAGATTACATTTAATTTGTACCAAGTCAGTAAATATATATTGAATGTCCAACAGTCAAAATATGTGTGTTGTTTTGTGTTTTAAATATAAACATCAAGGTTAGGTAGAAGATTATGTTTGATTAGTATCCCTGCAGTGGTCATAGAATAATCCCATGACACATTTACTATGCAAGCAGTTTACTGACATAAAAATGTACTGAATTAAGTATTTGAGTCAAAAAACATGTGAACATTTTGCCATATTTAAAGTATCCTTCTTTATCCTTGTTTTGTTCAAACGAACGAACACTTAAATGTCCACTCCAACTCACATGTTTGACAGTGAATCAGAAATAACTCGATCAACATGTATTCAAAAACAATATCAACAACTTTTAAATTAGATTAAAGTCCTTGTGTGTCATGGATATTCAGAGCAAAACAAAATGCACTAATACAGTATGTTTTGAATTTTTCTTTTGCCATAAACACCTTCATTACACACACTATGTCCAAGAAATACTGTAACATCACTGTTATTCCTTTCACAACCTACTGTGTTCTATCACTGTTTCAGATAAAAAATGTTTAGGATGGTATATTTACTCAGACAATCTCACAATCCCATTTGTTTCCATTCATTTCCCCCAGTATCAACATTTGTCGCGTGTTTTTTGTGTCCATGACCACTTGCCATGAACCAAGTTCTTTATCCTTCAACAGATGTATATTAAAATAAAAAAAAATCACAAATAATGAAGTTTTTTTTAGAAGGCTTAATTTTGAGCCTCCTGAAACAAACTGCTTCCCCTGATTGTGAAACACCCCGTATAGGATTTCAATGACATTGCCTTCTGCTGATGCCATAGCAGAGACGGTGACATTGGCACTTTGCAGAACAAAACGGTGCAGATGCACAAAATGGGCTTTGCGGGGGAGCGAGAGTGAACCAGGCCTGTTAACATCACAATGGCGGGCTTGCGCTGTTGCCTGCGTTTTGTAACAGTGGAGGGGCTTGTCATGAGATGCAAGGCGTAGTAAATACATGTGCAAGAGGAGAAGAGAAAGCCACATGAATTAGTGATGAAGCCTCTTCTCCCTGCAGCCCTTGTTTGTGTGTCGGCTGAGTGCGCGCGCGTTTATGTGTTTGTGTGTCTGTGTTTGTGTTTGTGTGTGTGTGTGTGTGTGTGTGTGTGATAGAGAGAGCGAGAAAAACAGAGAGAGACAAAGAGAGAGAGAGAGAAAGAGGTGGCGTATATGATGGAGTATATTGGATTAAAGGCCCTTATAATCAACATGAATATCCTCAGATTTCTCAGTCCTTTCCTCTATTGTGTTTTTATCATCCCACTCAGAACCCCTTTTAACCAATCAGTCCATCCTTTGGTTACTGCATCTCCTCTTCTCTCCTCACTTTCTTTCTCTTCCTCCTACTTTCTGTGTCTGTTTCCCCTCTTTTTCCCCAACTTATACCCAAACTGTCAGGCTGTGATTACTATTTCTGTACGTACCTGTTCATAAGCAGGTGTGATCCAGAACTCAGTTTGATTCGTGAGGAGGAAACCCAACATAGAAGACAGCTTTCATGTTCAATTAAGCATAAGTCAGCTGAGGTCACGTTATGTCCGTTTCATACGGAAGAGTAACTTTAAAAAATAAAGAATATCTGCCGTGCATTTACACAAGAGACAGCCTGGATGAGTGTTGGTTGCACACGGCTGCGATGTTCCAACTGTGCAAACCACGGATTCCACTTTAATGTTTTCCTCCCCGTGGAAATGATTGATGGTTTTAATATAGTGGTGTCTGGTCGAACATGCTGCTTGTTTGCCGTAGCAGTGTTTGCCGAATCTGACTCATGTGTTTCTCTTTCTCTTTCTTTTCTTTTCATCCTCCCACCCGCCGTTCTCCTTCACTCCCTGGCCTCTGGCCTCTTCGTCTCCTCTCACTCTCATCACTTCTTTCTCTCCCCCTCCTGTCCTCCGCTCTCCTCCATCCGCCCCAGATCACCAAATCTCTTCCTCTGAGAGCATTAAGAGGACACGGGCATTAACCCGTCCGCGGATGTTCATCAAGCACACTGACGTGAGGCACCTCACACACTCACAGACACAGAGAGAGAGAGAGAGAGAGAGAGAGAGAGATAGAGAGAGAGAGGGAGACTGGGATGGAGAGAGAGAGAGAGAGTGGGAGTGAGAATAGGTGTAGGGGAAACAGAGAGAGAAAAGTGAAAGATGGCAAGATAGAAACAGAGGGGAAAAAAGAGAGCACAGACTCCTAGACTTACTGTTCCAGCCAGTATGAGCACTAAAGCCTTTCATTGCCACGGTGTTTCAGAACGAGAAAAGCATAACCCGCAAAGAACTGGAGTCATGGTTATACAACAGAATACTGAAGAGTGGAATGAAAAGAGATGGAGCCTGCCATGCCTTCCCATGACCTGGTTTTAGATAATCCACCTACTTAAGATGGTGGAACGTCACCTCAAATTTCCTATATTTAGCTGCATTGTTTCTCGTGTCTCATGTCTGTGGGCTCTGAAGACGAGCGTCAGTGCATCCTGATGTATCATCCCGCCAGAAACCAGTCCATGTGTGTGCGTGCGTGTGTGTGTGTGTGTGTGTGTGTGTGTGTGTGTGTGTGTGTGTGTGTGTGTGTGTGTGCACGATTGTTTCTGTGTGTATGTGTGTGCATGTCTGTGTGCGTGTGTGTGTGTATGTGCATGCATGTGTGTGTGTGTGTGTGTGTGTGTGTGTGTGTGTGTGTATGTGCGTGCATGTGTGTGTGTGTGTGTGTGTGTGCGTGTGTGTGTGTGTGTGTGTGTGTGTGTGTGTGTGTGTGTGTGAAACTGGTCTATTTTCCGCTGTTCCATTTCACCTGTCACACACTGAGGCAGAGCCAGGTGGAGCCATGGCCTGGCCACCATTAATTTCAGTCTGCAACATCACCTGTATGTGTCCCAGAGCAGCTCACTATTTCATTACTACTGGCTATTTCTGTCTCCAAAAACGTATTTCACACCGCCGGAAAAAAAGAAGAGTTGCCAAGAACAGAGTTCCTAACATGGCTTGGTTAACATGGCTTGAATGAACAAGTGTGCGTATTTGATGCACATTTCTTTTGCGGTTTGCAGCTTTAACGCTACAGTGTGTTTAAGAGGAGTCATTTCTATGTAAGAATTTAAAAGTGAATGTGCGTCAGACGGAATGAGCTGAAGCAGAATCACTAGCCGAGCTTCACACTCTTCTGTGTGTTCACTCTCCTGATCCTGGATCCTTGATTTTGTCGTGTCCCTTTAAATCTCGACTGTCCAATATTGGTGTCCGTTTTTTTTTCTGAGTACAGTGATCACTTGGTTGGTAATTAGTAGATCTCATCTCTATTAGTTTCCAAACATGTGAGCCTCTGAAATGGGAGTTTGTAATCAGCTGAGGCCTTTTAAGTTCTGGTGCGAAAGCATGGAGCATTGGCATGTACTGGCATGCCTAGCACAAACCCAGCAGGGGTGATAAAGCTGTTCTCACCCTCCAACCGTGGGGCCATATTATGGGCATCCTCCTGTCAACTTCCACCTCGCCAATGCCAAAATGCCACGTTGGTCATGGGCAAGTGTGAACGCCTTGACTCGAATTTGGCACATTTTGGGGAAGTGCTGGTAAAATTACACGTCTTCCAAATGACAGACTAAGAGGCCAGCTGGATACGTTCAGGATTGCCAGGGGAATCGAGCATTAGATGTCTTGCCAATCCTTTTCAAGGGAAGAGATTGCAGGCTGAGAGTGAGTCCCTAAATAAAGATGCATCAGGTTCATCAGGCTGCCAGGCTCCTCACCCAAGGTCATTTGTTTCATGTCAGTTGTGATGTGTCATACAGGAGAGACCTCGAACACTCTATTGAATTTGTCATCCAGGCAAACTCTTTTAAGAGAAGAAAATGTACGCTACCTATTTTCACAATGTCTAGTGCTCCTGGTAATACTGTGTCTGTGACTGGAACTGAGGAGCAGAGACAGTCTGTACCTTGTCCAACATTATCTCTTCTTCAATCTCTCAAGCCTTTTCTTCTCCAGAGGGAGGATTTCACTTCTGAATATTTCACACTCTGTGCTCGTGCTCGTCTAGTCTCTCTCTCTCTTACTCTCTCTCTGTCTCTCTCTCTGTTCCTCCTCCTCATGACTTACTCCCCTTTGCTTGTCGTGTTCATCTCTCTATCTCTCCCCATCCCTGCAGTCTTCCTCTAGAGAAGGCCGATGTGCTGAAGAGGCCTTGAGTTGTAGCAGTCCACTCCTTTTGGCTTATAAAAGCCTCATCAACCACACTGGCTTTCACCATTTAATCTTTGTCCTGGGTTCTATCTCTCGCCCCTGCGTCCAACAGCTTCATGATTGTTGGAGAGAGATTTATTAGCTGGAGCTGAGTTCATAATTAGTTTGTTGTGTTTCTCCACTGAAGGGGGTGTTGGTGCGTGTGTGTGTGTGTGTGTGTGTGTGTGTATGTGTGTGAGTGTGTGTATGTGTGTGTGTGTGTGTGTGTGTGTGTGTGTGCGTGCGTCCGTGCGTGCGTCCGTGCGTGCGTGCGTGCGTGCGTCCGTGCGTGCGTGCGTGCGTGCGTGCGTGTGTGTATGTGTGTGTGTGTGTGTGTGTGTGCGTGCGTCCGTGCGTGCGTGCGTGCGTGTGTGTGTGTGTGTGTGTGTGTGTGTGTGTGTGTGCGTGCGTCCGTGCGTGCGTGCGTGCGTGCGTGCGTGTGTGTATGTGTGTGTGTGTGTGTGTGTGTGCGTGCGTCCGTGCGTGCGTGCGTGTGTGTGTGTGTGTGTGTGTGTGTGTGTGTGTGTGTGTGTGTGTACGATGGAGGGAGAGGAGAGGAGAGGAGAGAGAGCCACCCTTGGGGCTGTCTGATTAGAAGCGGGCCTGGAGTGCCCGGGGTGCCAGCCTGGTGCTGTGTGTTTTAGAACCCTCTCCGGCTCATCTCTGGGCCCTGGAGGGGATGCTCTGTCAGTCACGGCGTCAGCTGCCAAACACCACACATTATCCCACTCATCCTCATTACGGAGAGAGAGAGAGAGAGAGAGAGAGAGAGAGAGAGAGAGAGAGGGAGAGGGAGAGGGAGAGGGAGAGGGAGAGGGAGAGGGAGAGGGAGAGAGGGAGAGAGAGAGAGGGAGGAATGCAGGCTGTTGCTTCTGCTCTTGGTGCTACTTCTGTTCAATAGAGATAAAGCCTTTGGAGCATCTGAAAGACAACGTGAAGACATTTCAGTTATTTATATAATATGATATTTTAATATTATACCTTACCTTTGTGTGCTTTTGAGTTAACATATTCTGTTATGCGTTTAGGATCAACTATCATCTGCTATCCCAAATACTGCAGATATTCCACTTGTGGGTTTTTGACATATGGCAGCATGTCACATTTCTGCAACAGATTTCCATTTGAAGCGAATTTCCATATGCTAGGCCTGAATATTTCACAGCTTCAGCTCTGGATCCTAGTCGGCATGTCAAATAGAATAGCCATACCAAGGCTGACATAGTGTAATGAGCCAAAACATGTTTCTATACAGCTTAATCATGGTGAAGGGGTTAAACAGCCTTATTTATAACCAACTGGAACATTTCCCATTCGTTCTAGGGGAACGAATGCTTGGACGTAAAAATGAATGCTTCAGTGAATTCTTCCTCGTTATCATCATGGGCATTCTTTTTCTATGGTTAATCCCAGAAAGTCATCCTCACCTAGAGATGGGTCAAAGTCAAGCCACCACCATCTGTCATCATTTCTCTCCAGCTTTCCATGTTTTTCTCACCTCTGCTGTCAATTCACTGGAGTCGTTCGTCTGTTGGTCTGACTGGCTTTTGGGGAGTCTGTTCCTCTCTATCCTTTTTTTCTCTCTCTCTCTCTCTCTCTCTTTCTGTCTTTCTCTCGCTTTCTCTCATCGATCTCACTCCCTAGAGTCTTACTGACCTATTTCTCATTAGCACACACACACACTCACACACACACACACATACACAAACTCACACACTTTCCCGACAACCATACGCATACACACACACATATACGCTCTCTCTCTGTCTGTCATGGCAGATTCATCTCAATATGGCATATGAAATTTCTATTTAAGCGAATCATTCATGGATGTAAACCCATTATCCTCAGCAAATGATGACACTTACAACAGTCACAGGAGTAGTTAGATAGCACACTGGAAGTTCCTGCATTGCACATATGACCTACATATACTATGAACACGGCAATGCACTATAGCCTTTCTTTACATTTGAATTTGCAATCAGCCAGGGCAAGTGGAGCTATTGCAGATCAGAGGACTCCAGCTCGGCTCTTTAAAAGGGTTTTTGTTAGGCGTTTGCCCTGTTTCCCAAGACACTGGCTGTTTCAATTGGCTGCCCTAGTATCTTAAAGCTTCAAAGATGTAGGATCTCATCTTCTGTAGATTCAGAAGCGTTCCACACGTATTGCTATTCTGTCATTCTGAGGGCATGATAACCATGTCTATGGTTGTTCAAGTTCAAGTGCTTTATTTGTCACATACATGAACATCCAGTGAAATGTAAAAGGGATTGTGTCTATGCGGCTATGTTTCAGACACATGTGTCAAGCCCCTGAAAAATATGAACAAATGCATAAAACCAAAATTACAACACGAAGCAAAGACTCATATGTAAAAGACTCATATGTAAAGCATGTAAATAATGTTTGAAAGAATAATATTTATTTCCAGCTCCTTCAGAATTGCAACATTATTGTAATTGCAAACCACACAGCAGTTGTTTCATATATCCAACTATATCCAACTATATCAAACTCTGAATATTCCGTTATAGGCATGCTGTGGGATTCTGATGCAGTGAATCAAAACACATTGTTGTTTATTTTTTTATGTGAAGTGTACTTTTCTGAATATGCCAATATGAAATATGCATGCACGTGGTTATTTGTGTATAAGCCATGAAATTGCATTACAGCAAGGGGATGTTTCGCTTACCCATCATTGTGGATGTTGGATAACTATCCCTTAGGCATTGGTGCAGGTGAAATGTGTGAAATTGCATTTATGTACTTAAAATGACCTGTCTTAGTTACTCAGGCTTAGGTGAATTTATGGCCCATTCTGTCAGATTACAACAAGAATAAAAGGAGTCATCCTGTCCTGTGTGTGATTGTTTGTATGTGTGTGTGTGTGTGTGTGTGGTTTTGTGTGAGTTTGTGTGCGTGTGGTTTTGTGTGAGTGTGTGTGTGTGTGTGTGTGTGTGTGTGTGTGTGTGTGAATGTGTGTGTCTGCACACATGCAAATACACACATGATGATTGAACAATATAGAGAGAAAAGATCAAAACCGATTTCCTAAGAGCGATTGAAATGACTTGGAAATGCTTTTAGATGAGGGATTTCCTAATTGAGTTGGGCCTCTTAAAAAAATCATTGCTTTAGTAATGAGGCATTTTAATATTAAATGAAAAGAAGAGAATAGCGGGTGGAAGGAGAAGAGATGGGTGGAGAGGAGACTTTTGTGTGCAGCTGTCTGGACTGCCTGTTAGTTTGGCATCACAGCTGCTGAAAAAGTGAACGCGCCAGAGGGATTTGGCTGTGTGTTTGCACGCACACGTGTCTGCACGAGTGTGTGTGTGTGTTTGTGTGTGTGTTCTGTGTATGGTTGAAAGGATGATGGCCATACAACACCACATGCTATACCATGTGCTTATGTGTATAAAACGGTATGAGTGTGTACATGTGTACAGTGTTTGTATATGCTCACACTCACACTGTATGTGTGTGTGTGAGTTCATGTGAGTGTGTGTTCTTTTGTATGGCTTTATGCGTGTGTGTGTGGGGGGGGGGGGAATTTGTGTGTATGTGTGTGTGTGTGTGTGTGTGTGTGTGTGTGTGTGTGTGTGTGTGTGTGTATGTGTGTGTGTGGGTGAATGTGTGTGTGTGTGTGGGGGGGGGGGGGGGGGGGGTGTGAATGTGTGTGTATGTGTGTTTGTGTGTGTGTATGTGTGTTTGTGTGTGTGTGTGTGTGTGTGCACCACATCCACATGTTCTCATCTCAGTAGGGAGCCTGAAACAGTGCTTTTTGATCCCCTCCTTCGGTCTGTCTAATTTGAGTTCAACGGACTTTTGAATCTGGTTTGTCGCTCCATATCTATCAAACGTCAAGGCAATTTGTCCAATGCCCCGTGATAAGGTTACACAAGTGTGAGAAACCAAAAGGGAGTTTGCATGGTGCATATGGAGCAGAATGCATTGGTATGTGGAATGGATTATTCAGACTGTGTGGGCAATGTTTTCATGGTCTCGAGAGTAAATGGAGTGTTCAGAAGATGGATTAGAAGAATGTGCTCCCATGAGCGGGAAACCATATCATCTCATTCTCATTATATTTTTCTTATTCTCATTGCAATGATAGGAATTAGCTGTTGAATGAAGTTAACGGACACCTGCTCATCATCGAACTTAGATATGCAAACAGAGCGAGGCCTGTGTGAAGTATGGTTGTATGACATCACAGAGTACAGTAGATGCAGTTGAGTGGTTTGTTGCACCTGCGTTAGAGGCAATGCACCTGGAGGCCACTGGAAGTTCAACATAACGTGAACGGCCACACCTGATGTCAGAGAAGGGAAAAAAAGAGAGGTTGAATTCCACTTTAAAAGACAGAGCAGCGAAGACACAGCGTTAAGCGGGGGATTAGAAGCCGGTTTAAGGACACATTTTCACAGTTTGTGGTAAATTGCTTTTGCTATTTGAATGCTTCATTCACAGGAGATAATAATCTAAAGTATGTGGTTGGAATACCAAATTGTCCCTACTTTTGTATATAGAATGTCAGGAACATGGACAGGATATGATCATTAGGAATCTTCATAGCAATCAAATACGTTTCTGAATAGGGACAGTTGGGCGATGTATGCCCCAGGAAAAGGGATTTGTCAAGCAAGCTGTTTGGATGTACAGATAGATTATGCAAGGTGTTTATCTTTAATGAGGGATTACTGGGAATAACTGATTTTGCACCGGCACTGAATCCTGCTACACCCATTGTGTTTGCATAACCTGCTGCTGATGGATCTACACAATGTAAAAAGGCAGCCGCAATTTTGTGGGTGAAGCTGCTTTTACATTTATCTTTATCCATTTGCAGAAGCTTTTAGTAACATCTTACAGTAGCAGTGTCAAGCATCTTACAGTGACAGCTCGGTATATATGTTCATCATTAGTCAATGTGTGATCTGTGGGACTGAGTTCATGACCATAGTGCTGACAACATCCTGCTCTACAAGTTGAACTACAGACTTAGGTTGGCTTCAGCGGTAGGGCATTTCACAGTGTTTTTGCTTCAATATCTGTCTCCACATGTGAGAATTGTGGTTCAGGTTCAAGTATTCCTTTTCACCCATATCTGTTTTCCCTGACAGTTGAATCCATGATGCTGGTATGGTTAACTCCTTTGCCATGTCAGTTGAGTTGCAGGCTTAGGGTGAGTCCGTTTGATCCAGCGGAAAAGGAATGGAGTTTTAGTGCCGAATACTCCATTTGTTTTAACTCTTCTCCCCACATCCGTGAGAGGGAGGATCTAGGTACGCTTGGGGCAGATTATGCAACCCGTGTGTGCCAGACATGCTCCTTTGTGGGGACCTCAAATGGCGGCATGCCATCCGAGCTCCCCTGTACATTCTCCTGTGCGTGATTCCTCTCCTCAAGGTCCAAGGCTCATAGAAGTGGGCGAGCATGCCATAGAGTGCTGGCCCTAGGCCAGTTTAGCACCTGTGCTCTATGCATTCCGCTTATGCCCTACATACTTAACTCAGGGACTTTTCTTTCCTCGGAAACTATCCACATAGTTTGACATGAATGGTAAGCTGAATACAATTCAACAATTATTTGAATCTGAATCAGCTCAGAGGTTCACCTTGTGGACTATCAAAAGGAAACCTTTCAAAGGAACATTATGGGGTGAAAAGAGTAGCACAAGAAGCAATTGAAATTGTGAGCTGAGAAAACAACCCCCCCCCCCCACACACATACACACACACACACACACCATTTACAGTATAATCCTTTAATCTGACTTAATGTATGCCACTGGAGTATGTGGGTGGGTTTAATTTCTGGGTTGCCTGACACCCTCCAGAGACCCTGCACACAGACACGCTATGTGGTCGGATCGATGATAGGAACATGTGTAATATATACACCTATCTTAAATATGGAGAATTGCCTGTCTCCACAATGGTGTGTGTGCACAGCATTCCCATGTGTATCTGTGATCAGGTGTGAGAGGGAGTGTGTATCTAACATCAGAAAAACAACGAGCTGTGTGCTAGATTTGTTCTTCTTTCTGCGGCAGTCTCACATGCAGTCATGCAATGAAAATTGTGAATTTATATCGTTTCACAGATAGAACTGTAAATCCACTCAGGTGTTTGATAACTCCTCAACTTTGGTTTTGTTTTCTTTGCCTTCACTTTGGCTCCAAACACGTTCAAATGCGGCCCTGAATAGTGCTTACGTGTCATTGCATCTCGGCAGATCTCGGTCGTGTTGGATGCGTGACTCTTTTGCTGTTCACCTGTGCGTTACTGAGTAAGGTTTTTATCTTCCCGTTCATTCAAGGTCAGATTCGCTCTGCTGTTAGTTGGGTTATGCAGTGTCTTAAAGTCTGAACATGGCAATGTTTTTTTCAGTGCCATCTCAGTCCACACCAACTTCGTTTGGTGTCTCTAGCATTTATGTTTGAATATGGAATACATGGCATGATACATGTCTGATGTATGTATGTACTGTATGTATGTATGTATGTATGTATGTATGTATGTATGTATGTATGTATGTATGTATGTATGTATGTATGTACGTATGTATGTATGTATGTATGTATGTATGGATGTACATGTATGTGCACACCAGTGTGACAAATGTAGCCCTGTGTCTGCTTACAGATATACTGCACATGGACTTCCTCATTTAACCCAGTTGCTCACCGGCTCAGTCAGGTCTTGTCATGCAACAGTGCAGCACGCTGAGGCGTAGTAGCTGAAGATCTCATGTTCGTATTGTACTGTATGTAGCACCTCTCCCCGGTCTATTTATGCAGCAGCTTTATGTAATGACTCCTGCGAGTCCCTACATCTCGGCTCTTGCCTCACGAGTAAGATTGATTTGTGCCCGGTGCCTCTCCTGGCCCGGCCCGAGCTCTGCTGCACACTGAACAGCCAAACACAATGGTCTGCTAAAGCTCCTGTTGTCTTGTTTCACATGGAGGGATTGGGGTGTATATGTGTATGTATGAGTGTGTGTGTGTGCATTTGTGTGTGTGTGTGTGTGTGTGTGTGTGTGTGTGTGTGTGTGTGTGTGTGCGAGCGTTTGTGTGTGTGTGTGTGTGTGTGTGTGTGTGTCTGTGTGTGTGTGTGTGTTTGTGTGTGTGTGTGTGTGTGTGTGTGTGTGTGTGTGTGTGTGTGTGTTGTCTATATAGATATATCAAAGTGATTGTCTGCCTGCAGAGACAGTAGAATGAAATGATGCTGCGTTTCTGTATGTGGTCAGGGCTGCACAGCCCCCCCTAGAGTGTTAATTTAGGCCGAGCCACACACTCAAACTGGGACATCAGCAATCACACTAAAGGGTCAGGGATTCACACAGGGCCCCAGAGGAGCCCCAGAGGAGCCCCAGTGACAATGCACAGAGAGATGGAGGCGAGGCCCTTGAGAGGCCCCTGATGTCTGCGCAGGATCAAAGGCACAGAGGAAGATGGCTCCAGATCATGACTCATAGCCGAGGTGTGATTTCTTTTAATGTGTGTGATATTTTTTTTCTCTCTACCAACTGTGCTGGGAATGTGCGGTAGTCTTTTTCAAAACTTGTTCATGTATTAACAGGGACATCATTTCTATCGTGTGTCTGTTGTGCGCTGGGGGCATGTTGATTTCTTTCCCCCAGTTGCTGTGTTGGGACCAGGCCCTAGTCCCTTTCAGACGCAAGACTTTTTACAGGGACACAATTTCCATCGTGTGTCCATCATGCTTTGGGGGGCTTTCTAAGTTGTAGCACATTTCCAATATATTTTTATTTCATTTCCGTCTATTTATTTGGTATCTGCTACTTGCCTCTGGACCGACACAGTTGGGAAATGTTCCCATAATTCTGGAAGCTACGCAGGCTCTCCAAATGTGATGAATTTTCATTGCAGCAACAAGAAAAATGTCCCTATTAAAAGAGAGCGCGCCTGTGATTTCAAGCCCATAATTGCCCGCAGTCATAGCAGTGATGAAGGATGCGGTCTTCTGAGCAATGAGGAGATTACTGATTATAATTGGGTGAAGCTTTTACACATGCAGTGAGCTGACAGAAAGACTGCAAAGGAAAACAGAGTGTTTTTAGTGACCTCCTATGTGTGTGTGTGTGTGTGTGTGTGTGTGTGTGTGTGTGTGTGTGTGTGCGCGCGTGCGCGTGCATGTGCGTGTGCGTGTGTGTGTATGTATGTGTGTGTGTGTGTGTGCGCATGTTTGTACGTGCGCATGTGAGTGTGTGTTCATTTTCCATGGCTTTATGCCTGTGTGTGTGTGTGTGTGTGTGTGTGTGTGTGATGCGCGTACATGTTCTTGGGTGTGTCTCAGCATCTGGCTGACAGCAACCCAGTTTGAATTTTCTTCTGAATTGTGTAATACAAGCATTACTTACAATTAGGGTGAATATGACAGGAGCATGACCCTAGTCTAATGGCAGAATGAAATCCCTCATTTTCCACGAGCATCTGTATTCTGTGTGAACACGGATCACCCCAGCGCAGCTCCATTTCTAGTCCGTGTTAATTACCATGTCCCGTCTGTGCTAACAAACACACTCTATCAGTATGTGATGCATAGAAAGTATCACTTATTGCCATTGGAGAGAAACGGCTGTATCTCTTAGCCTGTGGTAGAGAAAAGCAGACGGTCATTAAAACGATGCCAAAACACTTATATTTTATTCATCTTCATGGTTTTTAAGCACTGGCTCCCTCTTGCTCATCTGTTTTTTTCTTCTTCCACAAAACTTAACGCAAAAGTGAATTTGAAAGTAGCCGTAAAGTTTCTTCTGTCTTGACACACCCCCAGGGGGGCTCTCCTGTACCCTGCGTGCTGCCCGCCTCCTCAGTTGTGGCTATTCCCCCTTGGGCCTGTGTGCGTGCATGTGGAACAGAGTAACTTTGGCTTAAATCGATCAAGCGGTGTGACAGGGCCAAGCCTCCAAACGGCGTCTGGGAGAGTATGTGTTCGCCCGTGCCTTTGGTCTACTATGGCTTCAGAGAGAGAGAGAAGGAGAGGGAGAGGGAGACAGAAGAAGAGGGAGTGATGGAGAGAAAGAAAGGGAGAAAGAGAGAGAGAAGGGGAGAGAGAGGGAGAGAGAGAGGGGGGGAGTGAGAGGGAAGGAGAGCGGGAGGCATTGATTGAGCCCTGGCCTCCTGTGGCCTCTCCTGCCTGGAAGCTGTCCCTTCACATCAGCGCCAGGTTTGTCATCCTCTTCCCTGGGCGCCAGGAGCCTGAAAGAGCAGCGCAGCTCTTCGCCTCAACCCTCGTGATCTTCCTGGCATCCAGCTGCTCGCTTTCACCCTGTATCTATGTATCTTTCCCTCTTTTCTCTCCGTCTCATGCTCTCTCCTCTCTCTCTCTCTCTCTCATTCTGTATCTATCTATCTTTTGTCTCTCTCGCATGCTCTCTTTCCTCTCTCTCTCTTTTTTCTTCTCTATCTCTCTTTCCCTCTCTTTTCTTTCTCTACCCTTCTCTCTTTTCCATTATCTCTGTTTCTCTCTCTCTCATTACCACTCTCTCTCTCTCTGACTCTCTTTTGACACTCCCCCCCCTTCTCTGTCCCAGCTGTGGCGGAGCTCCAAAGAGCCGAGCTTTAGCAGCTCATCCTGCCAGTCACAGCAAAGCCAGATGCCCCTGGAGGTGCCCGTCACCACGGCCACAGCCACAGCCTGGGTTACAGTCTGGAGCCTGCTCTGCCAACTAGCAGAAGTTCAGCAGGCACCCGAGTCATGCCATTATTGCGACTGCCACTGAAAAGAGTGGCAGGAGATAATGATCCTGTTCCTGGTGTTATTGAGGTGCTGGGACCCAAGAACGCCCATGGGTCTGTACGAACCCTGGCTCTAACTGCATTGTGCCGAAAAAGGGTTTAGGTTGATTGGAGACCTTGCTTCAGCTGAGCCCCAATGTAGTTACGCGCAGCAGATTGGGTGAGCTCTGGTCGAGCTGGTCCCTGCGTTCGGGGTGAGCATGTGCGAGGGTGGATGGAACAGAAGGGGGGGGGGGGTAAACGTGTGTCCGAGTTCAAATGTGATCTACGAGTGGCGCTTCACATCCACCGTATGCGCTTGTGTTTATTGTCCTGGGGAGAAGATTCATTGCTTTAATAAGAGTAGAGACTCCGACAACAGAGGAAAAATAGAGAGTAAGATGAAGAGAGAGAGAGAGAGAGAGAGAAGGAGAGAGGGAGAGAGAGAGAGAGAGAGAGAGAGAGAGGGAGAGAGAGAGAGAAGGAGAGAGGGGAGAGAGAGAGAGAAAGGGCAGAATTGTGGGAAGGGGGTAGGAGAGGGGGATCTGATGCCTTTCTTTGTCTTTCATGTTCAGGGGTCATCTCTTTACTTATTCGTCTCTGAGGAAGGACGAATGGTGCTTGCATCCCTGCTTCTTCCCTCCATCTCCCCATGGTGGACCTCCCGTTTGCTCGGCAGACTATAACATTGATACTAATGTAAATGGATGGGGAAGTAAGGGAAGAGATAAGAGAGGAGAGGAGACAGAGACAGACTGCTGGTGCTCCGTATAAATGTGCATGCTGCTGAATTATCTGCACTTAGTGGAGTGCTTCTATAATATTTATCCCGTGTGTATGCGTGCATTCATTGAAAAAACTTGCCTCAAACCATTATGGAATCCAGGAATTCTCCATCTGCCCTTCTTCCGGACCATTTGCATTTTTTATTGTTTTCCGTTCAGAGTTCCTCGCAAGTCTGTTTCTAACTCTCCCAATAATGCCATTAGTGGAGCAGTAGTGTGTGACGACGATGGCGATGGTGGTAGTGATGATGATGATGATGATGATGATGATGATGAGGCAGGGCGTGTGAAGGGGAAGGAGTCCATACATCGGTGGTGTTTGCACCTGCGTCTGCTGCACAGGGCCGTGCACACGGTGCCCCCAGTGCTGTGTGCGCATGGGTCTGACACTAATGAGTGGTGCTGCCAGCTCCAATCAGCCCTCATGTCATCCACGAGCATGTTGTCACATGCATGCCACACAGCGGGGCCACTGCAAGGTGTGTGTGTGTGTGTGTGTGTGTGTGTGTGTGTGTGTTTGTGTGTGTGTCTGTGTCCACTGTGTGCTGGCACACACGTCGCTGGCATGCATGTTTGCATCCGGAGGGGATTCTCATACCTTGAGAGAGCATATTCCCAGCATCTGGCATCTACATGTGTGTGAATAAGCTCTGTGTCAACATGGCTCAGCTGCTCACTGTAATGCGTGAAGCCCATGGCGCAGCAAAGGGTCGCTGTCGTAGATGGTTTCACTGTTCCATGCTGTGTGTGGCTGCTGTCGGAGGCTCGCGCGCTCGCCCGCCCGCCCGCCTCACTCGCTCGCTCGCCTCACTCACCCTCGTGGCACAGCGGTGGCCGGGTTGAAGGAATGATGTTCAAAACATGTCTGGTCATGTTTGAGAAATTTGTTATTTTCGTTTTTTCTTTGAGTTGTCATCCCCACCCGTAGTCTGGGTCTGTTGCAGGGGTCAGCCTGGCGCTCCATGGCAACACGGCTGTCAAGCCATGCTCTCAGGACTTCAGTCTCAGACACTGGCGACGTGAGCGAGGAGCGGTCCGTTTGATGGGTTTCAGACACACAAAAACAAGGCTTTCATGTCTCAAAAAGTACATCCTCACTGATGGCCCCTTGTCTAAACTTCTAGAAACCTCGGCACAGCACTAATCCTTTATTCTCCCAGCTCTGTGACAATATGGTTACATAACATTTGTCTCTCTCTTGCCCGTCCCATCACCATTTTACCCACACCCACACAAACACACCCCCACCCCACCCCCCACCAGCCCAGCCATCCTCTGAGCCCGACACCATCCAACCCAACCCAGCCCCAGCTTCAACCCCACCCCACCCTCCACTCCTCTCCACTCCTCTCCTCTCCTCTCCTCTCCTCTCGGATCTATAAGAGATTAGAGATTAGGGCCAGGAGCAGGATTACCCAGCCAGCGGCAGCACAGGGTTCACAGCAGGCTTGCTAACTCCCCCACCACACCCACCCTCTCCCTGGAGATCATGTTGATTCTGTTTTCACTCTCGCTGCCTTCCTCATCTGTGGAGTCAGATCAGTCTTTGGGTTGTTGTAGCTAGTTTCACTCCTCACCTCCCCCTCCCAGGATTCATCGACCATATTGGTGAGGCCGTGCAGCATGTGAACGACGGGAATGATGTAGAGGTCATTAGGCTCTCCCCCGCCATAGTGCATCATACTGACATTTGGATAATGTTTCTGTGTTTGTTAGCATCGGCTGAAGCGATAGCATCTCAGAGCTATTATAGCCAGATGGAGGCAGCAATATGCTGGTCACTAATGGATAAGAGCACTGTGAAATCACTCTGCCAGACTTGCTCTTTTGCTAATTAGGGTATAATGATAAGAATTAGAGTAGGTTGGGGGTTTTTTTTCAATTAAAGATTTTTTTCATTTAAGTTAGACTCTTTGAAACTTTTTTAGGGCACATTCATTTCACGTGGTACACGATGAAGGTACTGTCTATCTCATAAGATTCGGCTCTCATGTCACGAAGAAGAAAGATGAGTGCTGCCCTCTGTGTGAAGACTGACGTGAGTTTATTCTTGGCTGTCTTGTTTGCTTTTGACAGGTGGATGCTGCCATGCCATTTGGGTGCCTTGCCCTGCGGGACGGGCGGTCCTACCACAGCCCCACGGACATCACTGATAAATACGACATTGGGCAGGTCCTCAAAGCGTGAGTCCTCCCTCCCGTCCTCCCTTCGCGCCCCAAGTATTACAGCTTCAGATTGTCATGTAATTACCTGTGTGTCTGTTGTGATTAAAGTGTGTAAACGAAGCAATAATAAAGATTTAGAAAAGAAAATATTTCGGTTTATATTATGCGAACTGGTGAGGAGAGTTTTGCTTCTCCTCTAACGGGAGAAGCATAAATAATTCAAAGTGGTGTCTGGATTCTTTGTTTCTGTGCTTGATATCTGGAATACGAATAACCAAGAACAACACCAATCTTCGAGTGAGCCATTGAAAAACTAGGAAGACTTGCATTTCATGTTATTTTACCATTAGGCACATTGCTTTGAAGACTAGGAAGACTACGGAGAGTTTAAAATACGTTCTCATAATAAATAATAATTCTCAGAAATTGTCATTCACTATGTTTCTGCTTGTCCCTCAGGAAAGAGTTCTGTGAATTGTGCCTGGCGAAGGACCGACAGACAGCCAAGGTCTACGTGTGCAAGAAGTTCTCCAAGAAGGATGGCAAGAAAGTGCGAAAGGCCGCCAAGAACGAGATCATGATCCTGAAGATGTATGTGATGATTATAGATATTAGCAAATACTACATTTGTGTGTGCATATGGGCTGTGTTTGTGTGTGTGTGTGTGTGTGTGTGTGTGCACGTGCGTGCGTGCGTGTGTGCGTGTGTGTGTGTGTGTGTGTGTGTGTGTGTGTGTATATTTTTACTGTGTGTTTCCATGGGGTGGCTTTGAACTTTGAACCACAGTTGCCTTCATTCACCTTCATGTCAACACTGTGCTTCCTCTCCTCTTCAGGGTCAATCATCCAAACATCCTCCAGCTGATCGATGCGTTTGAGACCAAGAGAGAGTACTACATCATCCAGGAGCTGTAAGTCTGACCCCAGTGGCTTGATTAGTGGTCGTCCTTGTCTGTGCCTCTGTCTGGCACGTCTACTGAAATGCCCCCTCCAATGTCTCATTCCAAAGCAATCTTCCACTCCCCTAACCGCCGTCTGTTTGTGGATCCCTATCCTTTCCTTACCCCCCTCCCCCTCTCTGCCCCCCCCCCCCCCCCCCCCAAAACACACACATCTTACTCTCCCTCCCTCTCTCACTCTCCCCATCTCCCTATTCTCCTTCTGTAATTTACACGTTCAGCGGTTGGCTCTATAACAAGTCTGAATGCGCCAGGGAGAGCTCACTCTTTATTAGAGTGGTTTTGAGATGTAGTATTCCTCATTACTGACTCCTAGCACATCAAAAGTAACCACTGGCGAAAGGGCATGATAAAGTGCTCTGACTGTAAAGACCATAGTGATGGCTATTAACAAAAGGAAAAGTTCATTAGCTTCCAGTGGCCCTGATGGTTGCATTGCTGATATTACCATTCTCGTGTGTCATCATTAAAGGAAGATTACTTTGATATAGCTTACTTGCCTGTGGAGTTATGTTAGGGTGGTAGGGGTTGTGTTGTCATTATTATTATTGTGATTGAAAACATTCATTAGTATGTGTATATCCATCCCATCAGACTGTGTGAATGTGCACATCTGTGTGTGTGTGTGTGTGCATGTGTGTGTGCGCGTGTGTGTGTCTGAGAGCAAGTTTGCCCTCCATGTGCCCTGTATGACAGATGCCTCTGAAGCACAGACACAGACAGTCCCTGATGGCTAGTGTGTGTGTTTGTGTGTGTGTGTGTGTGTGTGTGTGTGTGTGTGTTTGTGTGTGTGTGTGTGTGTGTGTGTATGTGTGTGTGTGTGTGTGTGTGTGTATGTGTGTGTGTGTGTGTGTGTGTCTGTGTGTCTGTGTGTCTGTGTGTCTGTGTGCCTGTGCCTGTGTGTGTGTGTGTGTGTGTGTGTGTGTTTCTGTGCCTGTGTGCGTATGTTTGTCTGTGTACCACAGAGCCACAGGTGAGGATGTATTCGACTGGATCCTGGACCAAGGAAATTACACAGAACGTGATGCTTCCAATGTCATCCGCCAGGTCCTAGAGGCCGTGGCCTACCTTCACTCCCTCAACATTGTCCACAGGAACCTTAAAGTGAGTTCTTCAGTTAAGTGCTCTTGTTGTGTTCCCAGCTAGCGCAACTTCAGGCTTCTCATCCTCCCTCCCTTCGGCACTTAGCCATGTGTAAGAAATGAAGGAAGTTTCTTTGTTTCTGATGCAGCGATCTTTATTCCAGTAAAGTGCAGTAACGAAGCACGTAGAACATACTCCGGATTCAGCGGTGTAGGTCTGAACCCCAAGCATCTCCAATTCTAGCCATATATATAGTTTTAAGACACCTCCTAGTAATGTAAATGAGCTAGGCTTGTAATGCAAACAGGTCTGGCAACCTTTTGTTGTTCTGTATGATAATCAGGTTTCTCTGTCTGAGATGGTTCTCAATGGCCTACCCCCATTCCCATACTATGATTAATTGCAGTCACTCACACCTTAGTTTGCTTCCTGATCCCAGGTGTCTGAGCAAATCCAGTGTGGGGACCTTTCCTTTGTGACCATGATAAGATTACCATTTTGGATATTCTGCTGGCCAACTTTTGGTGGTCACAGCAGCTGCTTGATCATGAATCTTACACATGGTACGTTCACAGGAAGACTAAGCAGGCTCAGCAAGTGAACGCTGTGTTTTATGGTTGAGTGGGAGATTTCCCTCCCTGCTTAAACTGTTGTGTGTTGATGGTAATTAGTTTTATACCATATATTGAAGATTCAGTCTTAGGTTTGATCAGTCAGGATTCAGGTTTATTCTTGAAGAATGGCGGCCGACCATTTGTGAGACTTTCAGATCCATCCTCCCTCACAGAACTTCACCTCAGTATATCTGACTTATTCCTTGAGGAACAGTCTGTTAAATACACTATATCTAAGGGGTGTCACCGTCTATTCAAATGGGCCATGCATGCAGGGTTCTTTGTCTCGACCTGGGGGGGGGGGGGGGGGGGGGGAGATTCTAGTATCACACCTCCCTACCCAGGTCAGAGACAAAGAATATTCACCAAGCAAAGTCCACTCATGGCTAGTTAAATCCAAATAAAAGTAACAATTATGACTAGGTATAATATCATTGACTTATTGACTATGGCATATTCTTATGACCTTTGCTGGTCCCTTCAGTGTGCACATAAAAGAGTGAAAATTGGTCCTCCCCCTTGTTGCAGCTCTGGAGCAGCGAAAAGTAATCTGTATCATTTGCTGATTGCTAATTCCCCTCTGACACATAAAACTGTGATATTATTCACGAATTCTAAATGCTGCTGAGGCTCATGAGCACAGGCAATAAGAAAGGAATGAACAGTAATGGAGTCCCCTGTGACCTTATTTCTTTCTTTTGTAATCATTAATGCCATTAGGATGAGCTTTTAGTGTGAGCTTTTAGTGTGAGCACACTATGGGTTTGTAGTGCCCTCTAGTGTGCAAGTTAATCTGTTTCCTCCCTCAATGTTCCCCTTTCGCTTCCTCTTTGTGTGTGTGTGTGTGTGTGTGTGTGTGTGTGTGTGTGTGTGTGTGTGTGTGCGAGCGTGTGTGTGTGTGTGTGTGTATTAAAGAGGGAGAGGGAGTGTGATTATAGTCCTTTTGAAGGCTACCTTCTTCTTTATTGGTTCCTGAGAGCACCAAACATTATCAGGGTGATAATGACGCACATAGATCTACAGGACATCTACCCAGCAGGCAGTTTGACTCAAATTATTTCTTTGGGGTGAGATGGAGTAATTGCAAAAGGCTGTGACCGCATATCTGAAATGAGAAAACAAAATCCTAAGTAGTTTAATCAAGTTATCATGGTGCTTGTTATTCCTAATGTCTGTCTCATTCAGATGAGCTAGCTGGAAGCGGAAACTCTGTACTGAAACTGATTCCCCTTCCACCCTGAGGGAACATATGACACTTCCGCTGTTCCCTCGCACCTCCTCTACAGGAGGGTCTCGTCTCGAGTCAGCAATCGACACCTTGTCATACTCATCCTGGCAATTATGTCTCTCAAATACGCACCTATAGTGTTTGGTAATAAAATAAAGAAAGAGGGAGAAGAAGAGCACATGGACGTTTTTCATGTCAGACATTTAGCTGGACATGTTTCACGACGGAGGACAAAACTCCATACAGACAAATGATGGAATTTCACCTTTTTATAGTTCCATGAAGTACCTCTTTTCAGAACTTGGCCCTGAACAGTTTAAAGGCTGCACGGAAAAGCACTAGTAGTACATCTGCCAGTGCTTGATTCTAAGGCAGGGGTTCTCAACTGGTTTTGTCCCAGGGACCACCATTCTGACTAGAAAGTAATTTGCGGCCCACTGATGTGCCTGCGCGTGCGTGCGTGTTTGTAACCGCCGCCGCCACGCCCCCTCCCCCCCGCACACATATTCTGCCTATAACACTTAAATATGTGAAATTATCAGGGTAGATCACTAACACCCGCTGCCACGCCCCCTCCCCCCACGCACATATTCCGCCTGTAGCACTTGTCAGTGTAATTTCTTCGCTGAATATGGGTCTACATCAGTATATTTCAGGCAATGTGACTTGGCTATTCAGACTATTTAGATTGACATATTTTTCTTATTTTAGATATTTTTCACGATATACAAGTAATCTGGAAATGTGTTGAAATATCAAAGCGAATTTATAAAAATAAAAAAGGTCAATGGTCAACTGATCAACATAGGCTCATGTCGCGGACCCCCTGCAATGCCGTCTATGCAACACCTTAAACTTTAAAGTTCTATTTGCGTGAAGAACAATTTTTTCTTAGCGGAAGTCACGAAATGGCAACAAAATCATTAAAAATAGGTATTTTGGAGGAATGTCTTCTATCGTTTTGACCGGTAACCGAATAATAAGCGGAATCATGTATAGTCCGGCGATAATTTCGGAAAATAAATCTAGCTGTGTGTCAAAGGCAAAAGTGTTAGTGCGTATTCTGTGGCTCTGGACAAGAGCACTGACATAAATTATAATGCTTAGCTCGCAATTTTCGTCCGCGGTGTTAACAACCAGTTTGAAGTGACTTTGTGTAAAAACAATGCAAGACACTGCATATACACTTGAAATATTTTTACTATGAATACATTTATTTTATAAAATTAAATTATTCAGATTTTTGCTGAAACTTTATTCAGTTTTCTGCTTTGTTTTGTTTGTTTGTAGCCTTGTTACCAACTATACAAAAGTGGTGCAGTACAGCATTTGCTTTGGAATGTGCATGTATGAAGGAAAAATATAGTAGTTGTCGATGAAGACATTATCCCACTATTACTGCTGTATATGTAAGTCATGGGCTATCAATGAGACAAAGTTATCCAAAAATGCAACTATAACAAACACCTTTATCCAAAGAGTATCTTGCATTGCCCAGGAATTGAAACCCAGGTCAGCTACTTGTTATTCAACAACACTAACCATTGTACCACTGATCACACATGGTGAATTTGCCACACTCAATAGTGGTATCTACAGTATTGTGATAGGCAAGCCAACAGATAAATAAAATCTGGCCCCCCACTGACCAGACTAGACACTCATTGGCACCAGGGTTGAGTTTGACACCCCTGCTGTATATGAAAAGAATGTCTGGCCCCAGTACGGCCCGGCCTAATGTGAGGATTTATATTTAACGTATTGTGTTTTAGCAAGGAGGAGCAAGGCTATGTGCATACGGTTATAAATCCTGGATAAAGAGGGATATGAATAGTGAGTGCTTATCTTTTCACACTCCCCGCTTTGAGTCATGACTCAGGTACCCTGAAGACTATCATTAGACGCCGATGGTAATATTCTCCCGCTGAAAGTTAAACAATGATATTGGAAGGCAATTGGAGGGTTGCGGTCTTGACATTTTTGGATAAAACAAATGTATTCACTTTCGAGAAGTTGGAAATGTCAGTGTCTGCTGCACCACTCGAAGGAGTTACATATAATGTGGGAACTTAGCACATTATTTTGAAGTGTTAAAATGTGGCTTAGCACCAAAATAGCATCTTTCGGCAAGCTGCGCGGATGCTACATCAGTATGATCAAGGTTACAGTAACAGGCGTCGAAGTGAATAGTGATGACTGGCAGATGAAGGTCTCCTGAGTTTTCCATTGTGATGTATGTGTGCTTTTCTGTTCTCTTTCTTACCAGCTGGAGAACCTGATGTACTACACAGAGAACAACCACAGCAAAGTAGTCCTGCGGGATTTCTATTTGTCCAAGTTTGAGAATGGCTCCATCACTGAGCCCTGTGGAACTCCAGAGTACCTTGGTAATTCAAATACTTTATATTTTGATTGAGAATGAGAGTGAGAGTTTCCATGGATAGAATTAAAGATGTAATTTGGATTTTTTGTTTATTTTCTGACAACAAAAGCTGCACATATTCTGTAAGTGTAGGTCTGGATCAGCAGAAATTCCCAGTATATCTGATCTATGACTGACTCACAAGATAGTTGTAGGCCTTGGCTGTCCACCTTTGCTGAAATGCCCTCCCTCTATGGCAAGGCCAGGTTACCTGATCCTTCAGGGATTTCCAACATTCATGTCCAGTCATGTCCAGTCCTCATGTTCCTCTTTATTATTGTGTTCAACATTATCTCTCCTCTTCTCTGTTCTTAGCCCCTGAGGTAGTGGCACGTCATAGGTATGGGAGGCCAGTGGACTGCTGGGCCGTGGGAGTTATCATGTACATACTGTGAGTACTAAATCATTTTTGTTATTAATTTATTAAAATAAAAAGGATTCTGTGTGTGTATTATGTACTCTAATTCAAGAGTTGTCTGGTTTAAACTTTGTTTATAGTAGGTTGTTTTTTACTGGACCCATGAAAACAATTGTCATTTCTCTTTTTTACAATAAAAAGTTCCTCTTTCTCCTCACACCTTCTCCATTGACCTTCTCGTGCTTGTAAAATGACCAGGTTATCTGGAAACCCCCCTTTCTTTGATGAGACTGAGGAGGAGAACACAGACCTGCATAACCGCATCATCTTCTGCCGGATCGTGGCAGGAGAGTTTGAGTTTGATTCGCCATACTGGGATGACATCTCTCCTGCAGGTACACTAAATGACCACAAGGGGGAGCTCTGATGTCTGTACATTCAGCTTGCAGTAGAGGGTTTTTATTCACTGATGTTCAATGACACTTTCACTAATCATGTATACTCTGTTTTGTTTTCTATGGTTCTATGGTGCCTTAGCTAAGGAGTTGGTGTGCAGACTAATGGATATTGACCAGATGTTGAGGATAACCGCTCAAGATGCCTTATGGCATGAGTGGTGAGGATACATACATTTGTGTGCACACAGACACACACACACACACACACACACACACACACACACACACACACACACACACACACACACACACACTGAAAATATGAATGTAGATTCACTTATGTACACTCTCTCACTCTTACACACAGCTTTGGCTTGACCTGTTCTTTTCTTTCAATAAAAGGATTGCTGGCAACGGAGCTTCAGAGAAAAATCTTAAAGCTGGAGTATGTGCCCAGTTTGAGAAGAACTTTGCCAAAGCCAAGTGGCGGGTAAGAGAAATCATAGTGATTAGAAAGAAATACATTTTATGTACATATACATACATAAATAAATGTCTACATGTTTACTTTCCTATCCATGCGTCACATCTTAACTGAGGCTCATGGTAGCACTAATGGTGACTGTTCAGTGTGTCATCATTTATTTTTAACTCAAATTATGATGGTGATGATGACGATGTTGATGTTCATGATGATGATAATGATTATGATGATGATGATGATGATGATGATGATGATGATGATGATGATGATATTGTGATGCTCTCCTTTCCCCTTGCATGTGTCATCCAGGATATTAAGGTACAGTGGTTCTCTGTGAGACAGTATGGAGCCAGACATGACTTTTCTCACAAAAACTACATCAGACTTGACCACCCAAACCCCTTCTTGAACACACTGAATATAATGTGTTAACTTTAAGATGGTAGCATAAAACTCATCTGGTCAAGTCATGTTGTGGAAAAGTGTGTCTCTTTATTCTAGCCTCCTGCTGTCTTCACAAAAGCCCACCGCTTAGCAGCCCCAGTCAGCCCCAACAGTCACAGCCCTAACTAGTCATAACTGCTTATCCATATGCATCCATGCTATCCTTAAATCTAACCTGTTTATGTGACCCTTTCAATCTGAGAGGTAACGTGTGATGAAGTGGTTTTGTTAGTGTGTGTGTGTGTATGTGTGTGTGTTTGTCTGCGTGTGTGTGTGTGTGTGTGTGTGTGCGTGTGCGTGTTTGTGAGTGTGTGTGTGTGTGTGTGTATGTGTTTGTGTGTGTGTATGTGTTTGTGAGTGTGTGTGTGTGAGAGTGTATGTGTGTGTGTGTGTGTGTGTGTGTGTGTGTGTGTGTGTGTGTGTGTGTGTGTGTGATTGTGTGGAGAGAGCGGCAGAGAGAGATTCATTGTGATTTGAGCCCTAATCACAGAAACATAAAAGTGAACCATGTCATATTAGGTTTGATGAATAGTGTTTATTTTCCTGGTTCTGCTGGTCTACTCCTGAAGTTGAGCTCAGACAGTATAAAGACACAAGCATAGTTGTTCATGCATTAGCTTCATGGCTCCATCGCAATATGAACATTGATACTTGATAAGATTTATGCAGCTAATGACCTTTTAGGTCACAAATGGTAACATAGATGAGAAGTTATTTGTGGGTTTGATTTTTTTGTACCATCTCTCTTGGGTAAGCACTTTGCTTTTGAAAATATGCATTAAATTGCCTTGTAAGGTCAAATTTTACGGTGTCAGTTGATGACAACACTCTTCTGAAAAGATCAGTAACAGACTTTCCTCTATGTCTCTGCCCATTCACTTCACTGTCTGTCTACACCTTTGTCTCTCTGCATGGACGTTTGTAATTTTCAGAAAGCGATCCGTGTGACCACGTTTATGCAGCGGCTGCGTAACTCTGAATTGATGGCCGCTGACGCAACGACAGATGACCAGACCGACGGGGTGTTGGACAGCAGCCCGGAGGGCGAGAGCCCCCAGACAGATCTGGAGAGCGTCCCTACTGTGAGCGTTACGGTGGAGAACAGGCCTGCGGATGATCCAGAGGAGGAGGACAAAACTGGAAACGAAGGGGAGGAAAACCCAGACGGGCAGACTCGGAGAATAGGGTTGATACCAGTTACACCTTCAGTTGGTATTTCACCCTCAGCCACAGCAGAGCCAGTCAACCCGGAAACCCCTTCCAAAACAACACCAAGTGAGGAGCTAGACAAAGAGTCCGGGAAAGGAGTAGGTGAGGGCACTTGTAAGACAGCTGCAAGTTTAGGACAAGACGGAGTACCTGCAGAGGTGAACAAGACACCTGCCACACCTGAACCCACCAAGATCCCAGAATCCACTGGGGCAAAGGTTTCACTCCAGCAAGAGGTTCCATTGTCGAGTAACAAAGAGAAGAAACCGGCATCCTCTCCTGAGACCCCGAACCGTCGCAAAATGGCAGCCAATCTCACCATGGACCATGGTCCCGAGCCAGGCGTCAAGACAACAGCAACAGCAACAGCCAACAACAAAGAACAGGCACCACGAAAGGAAGAAAAGGCAGATAAAGCGAAAAAGCAAGAGATGTCCCCAGGTAGCTGGTGCCAAACTCAGGTTCCAGAGGCGGTGGCAGAGAAATCAGTAGTGGCAGGGCCACTGGCAGAAGTGGGACCCAAGACTAGAGATCAGGGGGTAGGTAGATCTGATGATGCCTTGGTGCAGGGAACACAGGTTCAGAGCTCCTACAAAGGTATGGGTACATCCAGTTTGGGACGGCACAAGCCAGTGTATAGTCAGGAGCTTGGGATTGGAGCTTCAGGTTATGCGAGTCCATATTGCTCCCCTTACTCTGTGGGTAGAGGGGGTGTGTACCACACTTTGGATCACCGTGGCGGTGCGGGGGCTGACTGGCAGATGGACAGTGTGATTGAGCAGATCGAAAAGCAAATGGCTGCTGTTTTGGAGAAGATTGAGGGAGACATGCCCTCCCTCCTGGAGCAGATCAGCGACTGCCCTGAGACCCTCTCCAGGGCAAAGAGTGCCCAGTCTTCCCCCTCTGTGCACGCCCGTTCGTACCACCACTCGACCCCGCCGCCCCTCCCCACCACCCCACGCCCGCCTCTGCCCAACCTGCCGCACCTGACCATTCCCCCGCCCTCATACCCACCTCCTGCCCCACCCGCTCATGGCCAGGCACACACACAGCCAGTCACAGAGCAGGATGACAAAGATGGACAGAGAGGGACCATGAGGTCTGGCCAGTCACCACATGGAGGGTCATCCGGGAGGGGCTTATGAGGCAGTTCATCATTTTAATCACATGTTGAAACACACTGTTCATGACCCATTTATTGTGATATTAAGCTGTTATAACTGAAGGGAGTTTTACAGTAGATCACTGCTTCTGAGGATTCACAGACATAGCATTCCATTTGAACTCTTTTTCAGTGAGTTTTTGCTGCCCATCTAAGTTGTAACATGTACTATAGGTCCAAAGAATCAGCGATGTTGGCAGATGAAATCAGTTTTTCAGGAAGGATTAAGTACACATTTAGTTTTTCAGACTGAAAGTTCATGATGTAGATAGGCTACTCTGCACATCAATCAACCCTGACTAGGGCACGTCAGTCTCAGGGACACAGATCGAGTTTGTTGTCAGTGTGATGAATATTTTCGGAGCATTATGTTGTTACCTCCGCCAAGGAGGTTATCTTCTCGCTTTGGTTTGTTTGTTTGTCTGTCAGCAGGATAACGCAAAAACGATTTTCATGAAACTTGGTGGAGGGGTGGAGCATGGGCCAAGAAAGGACCCAATACATTTAGGAACAGACCCCGCTTCAAGCTGTGGAACCTTTTTTTTTTTTTCTTCACTTTCTTTAACATTAACATTAACATCTTGATCTTTGCGTAGGTCAGCACTCTCCGACTGTTCTTCTAGTTATTTATTTGCTGTTGTAATTCCTCCGCCAGATTTTAAACAAAAAGTGTTGACTGTGCCAGGCACTTCCTTGGTCTTTGATTTTTTTTGTGTGTTTAAACTTAAATTGAAGGGATGTCCATATTCAATGCATTGCATCTGTCATATTACAGTATTACAGTTTAAGTTGCTGTATATTTGAGATATATATGCTGTCACCATACATTATTGCCTAAGAAATGAAAACATGAACTCTGTGTACACAAGAATAGTAATCTGAGTAAATACTATACTTGTATATATTTTGTGAATAATTAACCCATGTTTCATACATATATGTCTACTGACATAATTTATCTTGTATATCTTATTATAACTGTGTTGCATGTCCCCAATACAAATGTGCAAGGATTAAAACTGCCATGCCCACCTGGTAAAAGAATATTCATTCCTGTGTATTATCTTTCTGTACAGTCAGAGGCTACTCTTTGCTGTGTTGTCTTTCATTTTGATCCACTCACCTACAAATTCTGCTACTATTTAATATTTTGTTTATTTCTTCATTCTAAATTAATTTAACACATTGAAAATATGTATTGTAATGTGTTCAATATCACCCATTGGTGAAAACTTTACCCCAGTCTATGTGGCCGTTTCATAAAGCACTTGTTTTGAGCGTGTTTCCTTTCATTATCTTGACATATATAAGCTTTCTGCACTGTCTGGTAGACTTTAAATAAAATTTGAATTCCTATAGCTGATATTGGACTTATTTGGTGTGTTATTGGATATCACTAGAGACATCAGTCAAACTTTTATTTTCATCCATTCCAAAACATTTTTTGATTCTTCATCAAAGTGGGTCATCTTAAAAAAAAAAGCTTGTGAACATATGTTACAATGCATTGCTATCACACCAGACCTGATCAAAACAATGCAATCACACTGCTGAGTATTTTCACTCTGAAATCAAAGTAATATTAGCACTATTTTGTAACTTCTGTTAGACTTAGCCATTGCTCTGTAATTTCGTTCTGGCTTCTTCTCAATCTCCCGTGTTCCCCCTAAATGATCATGCATAGTTGCTGCAAGTGTGCTCACTTGAAGTAATTAAGCCTATGTCTGCTTTGTGTTAACCAGTAAGGACACTTCTAAAGAGATAGGCAGCCCTGTCTGACTGTTTTTGTTCCACGGCGTAATGAAGCATCCTTTCCCTCAATACATTTCAGTTGACTAACTCAGCTTTCTATGACAAATATCAACCAGATCTAACATGGAAGAATATTACAATTAAATATTTGGTTAATTTAATTTCTTAGCAGACATCAAAGTATAAATTGGGTCTATAATAAACAATGCTACAGCCTGAAATATACGTTTAGTATAGCGTAACCAAACGTTAACCAAAATGTCTACATATTGCCTACAATTCCCAAATGGCACAAGGTACATACAAACTCTGGACTAGCTCACTGGAAATCATGCGGGGGTGCTTCCAGGATTTGAAACAAAATTTTGATCGACAGGTTTGTAAATGAGGGTCAGACTCTATTGGTAACCCCAAATACATTTAAAATATCGTCTGGTTTGTCCTAATCTTGCAGTTTGTTGTATTTTCTCCTAAAACAATAAAATCTTATCTTGCAGTCTTCCCACATTTCAAAAGTGTTCAGTCGTTCTCTACTCAAAACTCTGCACATGTTGCTGCTGCTATCTCCAAGCGGAGAGAGAATTTGCTGAAGAAGTAACGTTACTGTTAACGGTGCGGGATAGCCGGTCAGGCAACCGTCCAGTTCTTCCCTTCTGAGTGGAAAGTCACTGAGCTCCCGCCACTTTCACAGATAAAGTTAATCACAAGATTAAATAAGTCAGTGTTTTTGGTTTTGTTTCTGCCGACGAGGTTAATTTGTTTTCATTATCGAAGAAAAGGCCCGAGTAATATCGGATGTGGTGAGTTATGCATACTTATGCCAAGCTAGCTGATGCTAGCCGATGTGTATCCGAATCGAGTCGACACGGACATGATGTTTTTACTGTTCTCTCTAAATAAAATTCGCAGTAGTTGGGTTAGCCAATAAGCGATGCTATGCTTTGATTAACCAAACCCCAACTGACTGGTTTAGGGTAACGGGAAGACAACGGACCATGTGTTCACAAGACCAGACAGTAACTTACGCAGATAACGTTAAAGCTTAAGTCGGTGTAACGTAAATGTTAACGACAACGGTCCAGTGTTTAGCCTGTCAGATTGGTAGCTAGCTGCAGAATAGTGTGTTAAAGAATTGGAAGACGGTAGTTTTTGTACCTACCGTTAGCCTGCTAAGCAATACGTCTTTCACCAACCTTTAATAAACGTAAGCTAGCTACCTAACTAGCTGGTAGTGTTTTCACCTAACTCATGATGGCAGGGAGAGTTGATGCCGGGAGTCTATCAGGCTAGCTACACGAACGCCACAGTTTTGTAGCATGCTAGTTGCATAGCTACCCTTTTCGCATTTGCCTCACAGCTTGGTCAATTAACCTCTGCTAGCTGACCATCTTGTCAAGCATGCCTCATCAGTTAGAGATGAGGCGGTGATTAGTTAGCTAGCTGATGATTTAAGTTGGTGACCAGGTTACATTGTCAAATTTCGTAACTTTTGTTTAGTTACAGCTTTGTAGCTAGAGTTAGCGACATTCATCCTGTTAGCTACCAATGTCAGTTCTTTCTTCAGAACGCAAATTGGCTGGCGGGGCTATTTTCAGTGTCTGCTAGCAGACATCGTATAGTTGCTAGCAGGCTTGCTGACTAGTTAGCCTGTCGTTATTGTGGTGGAGACAAGCCCGCTCATTGGAGATGGCCACTCACTGGTCAGTGTCTGAGTGGTTCACTTAAGAAAGTGCAGGTAGCTGGACAGTTCACAGAGTACACATATTGTCTGTGGTTGATGCACACAAAGGCCTTTGTAAATGTTGTTTTTGTACTGGAACCTGGTTATTTGAGTGAGTAAGGAAGCTCGAACCCTCAACCCGGCCTCCCTGCTTCTGCACCCTAGAATGAAAGGCCCACTTGGGCCTTTGTCATTACCCAGCACCCCCTCCCCCAACCATCTTGGCTTCATTGCAAGACCTCATTGCAAGTAAGCTGACCTCTGATGTTGACTCACTTGTGGCCCAATTAATTTAGCTACTCATTTCATATTAACAGCCCCCCCCCCCCCAGCATAGTTGGCTCAAGTGGGTTTAGGGTGTGACAATAAATACAGTAATGTGAAGTTTAATTTTGAGGTTATTTTGCCTTTTGATAAAGTTTTGCTTTACTTTATGTTAACAGCACTTGGAGTAAAACAGTGTTGGTCCCAGGGCATGACATGGTATGCCATTCTTCTCCATCACTCTTGAGCATAATTGTCGGGCTTACCAGACCCAGGCAACTCAGTACTCAAGTAGTTGGGTAATTTATTATCAACCTCCAACCCAGAATTTGATAAAGTAGGTAGATATAAACAAATGATATGTCCCCATCTACTGGAAGCATATTTTGATGAGCTGACCTTAAATTATTGGCCTACTAGTTATTTCAAACCAGATGTTATTGGTTTGAAACGTTTGCCCCAGCATGACGTTCAGCAATGCATGGAATTGTGCAACGTGCATTCTTCAGTTATTGGCGTTGCATGGATGATGTTCAATTGAGGAAACATCCTCTTGGATACGGAGATTACAGCTTGGCTTCAATAATGCTGTAATTGTTCGATTTTAGACTTAAATACGTGACCTGTATTTGTTACTTTTTTGTGCGTTAATTGTGTAGGGCTTGTCTTTACCCAGTCCATATCTCAGTCCTAAACCCAGACTGTTCCCCATTGTAGTTCTAGCAATTGTTTAAAAAAATGTATTGGTTGATGTCCCACATTTTACAATGTGTACCTTCCTAAGGGATGAATGTAAAAACGATTTCATTCTGTGATTGAGTATCCTGAGGATTATACAGTTTTCATATGCATGCGTCCTTACAAAAAAGTGTGTACGCATAGTGTCGGGTATTACTCGGATTTTGCGTGTGGATAATTGCAACAATCAGTTAATGAAAGTGTGTGTCTTTAGGAAAAGTTCCGTAGCAAGATGAGCAATGAATAACAAAGATCCCGGCTAACACGCTCATGTTACAACTACCCTATGGGAGGCGGGTGTTTCCTGGATGTTATGTTCAAAAGCCAATGAGCGAGGTCGGTTGTTGCAAGTATACTGTGGACAACCCTTTCCTGTTGAATATTTCAGCATCGTCCCCGCCTCCTGTGCTTTAGCTGCCATTTTGGTTTTGTTCCGTCTGCTATAGCCAGCAAACCCTGAAACGCGAATTAGACAGGACATAGGGCTGTTGATACCGTGACTCAACAGTATAGCTTCAAGACTTTGGCACAGCATCGGTCCATAGGCGGTGGTCTTTGTGGTTTAGAGCTTCAGTTTTCAAAATCGTTAGAAAAACAGTCCTTGTTGTTATCGACGAAGTTTGATACACACGAGGAGCGGTTTGCTGACACTGAGGGTGGACAGAGAAGGATTATTGGTAAGAGAAACCATTGAACTGCCGAAGCTGTGTAGCCCATTGATTGCTAGCCAGCTAGCTAAATACAAAACAGGTTTACCTATCCAAAATACAATGTAGATTCATCAGCTCACTTATTGAAATAGATGATGGTTGAAAGGCCGTTGTTAAAAGCAACCCATCACTTTTCTGTGACTAGTTAAGACCTCAAGACTGCTGTGTAGCAAGCTAACCTCAAAGCTAGCTTGCTAACCGTAGCTCGACAGGCCTCATTTACGGGCTAGATGAATGCTTAAAGCGTTTAAGAGTAGCTAACTACACCACACTCAGAAGTCATTCGCATAGTAGATGTGTGAGTTGTTCGCTTAATAAATCGTCGTAGCTATGTAGTTTCGTAGTTTTATAGCGGATAAGAGAAGCGACTCGCTGTGTATGAATGGGCCTGTGCAATGGCAGTTTATGTTTTATGTTTCCCTTAAAGCATGTTAGCCATCAAAGACAATTAGCTTAACATCCTTACTTTACCGAACTGTCAATGAAATGCTTGATAGTACGGTAAGCAACCAAAGAGCCTCACCGTATGTTGGTGACGACTAATTTATGATGGGTGTTTCTTGTATGCTATACCTGGGATATGAAGTGTCATCCTTTGATACAATGGACACGGATGCAGTCAGGAAAAAAATCGTTTTACCCCGTTTAGGTCGTTTGTGGAATGGTCAGTGAAACTGTGTAAACCCGTGTTCACTGAAATCAATGCAGTGCCTTAAACAAATTGGTTGCAGATATTTTTTTTAGGTCGTATGTTCAGAATTCGATTCTTCCCTATGGAGAGCCAGTAGACATTCTAGAATGTGCGGCCTGTGTCCATTGACATGGTAGTTATGTCCTGGTGGAAGTAAACCGCTATGACCAAATTCAGTGTAAAGTCACTGTTAATGGGCGTTTGTGGTCTACAATGACCACTGTACAGTCTTAAAATTATGTTGCTTATCTAGTTGGACTTTGGAGTTCGTATCACTGATGAGCGGCGTAAAATAATTATGTTCTGTTCGCATTGACGGAAGGAAAATGTTTTGGGAAAAAGCCAGACAATTTGTTATTATACAGTTTAGTTGTTGTCTTCATATTTTGTGTAATCGACTGTTCCATCGAGAGAACACGGAGAAGTGTCGCACCTCACTCGCTGCAGTTTGGTTTTAATGAATCAGCGTTTTTGTTCTACGACAATGGGCGAGCCCATCCTCGTAAACCACGCGGTCATTTCAATAAACAATACCTGTCCGTGTGCTGTCTGTGGATGCTGACGAAGGTTACCGATTTTTTTTAAATTGTCTATTTAAAAAAAAAAAAAAATACTGGACGGTGGCTGCAATGCACGGACCGATGTAATTGTTTTGGTCAAGTGCTTTCATTTTCGTTTCAGGATACGTAAATGGTGTGATCTAAAGGAAACAACTGCACCATAAAGTGTGACCTTGATTTCCAGCAATTAACCTATACGCCTTATATACCTTGCAAACGTGTGCTGATGCGTCTCAGTTCAAGTAGGGCTGTTTATCACTTTTTCTTAAGAGTGTGGATCTTTATATTTGTAAACAATTATAGGAATTGTCCAGTGAAGAATCAAGTCTTTTTGGTGATCTTTCATACCTGAATGACGTATACCTGGTCACCACAAGTTAATGTGACACAAATTAGGAAAATGAATGTGGTTGAGGGCAGGGAAGAATTGTAATTTCTTGATATTAGACCAGTCAAACTTGCTTAGACTTGAAAAGCAGGGACCTTATTTAGATTCCGAATCACTGGTATTCATGCTTTGAGAATGAAATGCATGTGCGCTTTCTACATAAGCGTGCTACATGCGGAAAACGGTATGAGGAAGAAGCTATATTTTCACCTGAATGCTCCTGAGCTAGGTGTTGGACTGGAATTTCCCCTTAAAAAAAAAATACACATCTTTCAGATGAAGCCATCTTAACTCTGTTACACCCTCTTCTCTAGGCATAACTCCCACCGGGTGTACAATGCATCAAAACATACATATGCATCTAGAAATACAGCTCATTTGAAATTCAGCACATTAGTATTTTGTTATGATCAATACTCTCACAGAATTGCGCGTGCCCTTCCCAGCCCTCTATTTATGCTGAGGGCCGACTAAAACTGCACCTTCAGCTGCTGTGGCACCTGCAGTGTTCGAACAGAACAGCAGGAACCTTCCAGCAAATGCACTGGCTCCTTTCACAAGGCACATGAGCAGGCCTCATTGACAGCCTTAAAATGAAGATTAAGGGCTCAGTTTAACCGTATTACTCATGAAAATGAGATTGAGGAGCCGGGTAATCCTAGTCGTTTTTTGTTAGTTGTCCAGAGAGGTGCTCATCATGGCTCACTGTCAATGATTGGCTATATATCTAATGTTTTGACCGGAAATAGCTGTTGAGGTAGCACAGTGAGCCCAGAGCCAGTGTCATACAAAAGTTAATTTAGCCCCTGGGGTGGGGGGTTCTCTTTGCCTGTTGTTCTGTTCGCATGTCAGCCTTGTCTCGGTTAATCTTCTTCCCTGGTCCTGGGTGATGAGGTTGGCTACGCTTTAAAAAAAAAGCTGTCCACTTTAAAAGAGAGCTGCAGGGGGCACACAGTCTGTGGATTTGGCAAAGCAGTGAGTTTGATAAGTGGCCAAACACTGCAGTGCCATTTAGGCTTGCATGCAGCAGAGGAAGTTACACATTGTTCAGTAAAACATGGAGTGGTTAATTGGATAAAACTGAGATGCAGAGATCACTGTTCTAGCAGTGGCAGGACTGTTTGTGGGCGACCTAATATTGAAACAAAGTGAGCCACTTGAACCTGTTCTTTATGTCATTACATCGTCTAAACTATCACATTCTATTAGTTGCTGGGTTAATGGTTTTGATCCTGCTGTGTTCATATTCTTGTTCATTTGCTCACAGTATAATGGACCGTTTGATAAGCAACCTCCTAAAACTAAACCATCTGGTATAGTTGGTGTTACAGTGAGTTACGGGTGTTACGGCTAGTTGCTATGCTGAGGCACCTGCTGTGAAGTACGGCCTGGCAGAATTTAACAGTTAAAGCTTAGTCCAGCTGGCACCAGTTGGATTTCACTGCTGCTTCTGATAGAGCTGTAGTTGCCTTTAGAACCCTTTTAAAGAACCCTTCAGAACCCTTTTCACTCCATTGTGTATGTCCAGCAGTCTTTTGTATTCGTTAGCTGGAAAGTTGTGTGAAACACTACCTGTTTTTGCAGATGTCCAGCTCGCCGCTGTCCAAGAAGCGTCGCTTGTCAGGATCAGAGACGAAGACGGGATCCCATTGCTCCTCCTCAAACTCTGTCAGAACTGAACTGCCCTACACACCCTCTAACGTAAGGAGCTGTTCTTTAAGCCAACATATTCTATATGTGTGTGTGCCCTACCCATATATACCATTGCTAAAATATATACTCAAAACAGTTTAGCAGTGTGAAACCTCACAAACGTGTGGTGAAAGTGTGTTTTTGAATATGTAGGTTATTCTGTCCATTGAGTTATGTTGTGGTTCATTGCCCGAGTTGAGTCGTGTACGTGGTGCTCACTGTCTTTGATTTCCCCAGGGCATGGCTAAGAATGGCAGTGATGCTGAGATTGATGAAGGCCTGTACTCTCGACAGCTGTAAGTTCTCATTTTATTCCTGTGATAACGCAGCGTGCTTGTTTCCTTGGAGCACCGATGCTCTCCTCGGCTCTCTGGTCTGCTTATTGACGAGATCAGTCTGGGTACTTTATGCAGACATTGAAACTGCTCAGAGGATCGCTAGTGAAGTGATTGAATTAATTTTTATTCTAGAGATTGATTAGAGTTGCTAAATGTTAGGCTCTGGCTGACATTCTTTTTTTATGCTTAAAGATTTTTGATGTCCTCCATATTTCAATAAGATATGTTCAGATTTGTTATCAATGTTTAAAACAGCTAATAATGTATTTTTGAGGGAGCGCTTTCAAAAATGTACATCTTAGAAATGTTTTCTCTGTGTCTGTCTGAAGAAATTGCCCAGTGGCTCATAGCAGACAAGATCAATTGATTTTTCATCTCTGAAGCATCCAAGCTGAACATTCACAATAACGTGATGAAATATAGATCTGTCATATGATGCAACAATTGGAGAAATATTGCAAGAACAAAATTTCCCCCTCTTCTGATATTAAAGTCTTTTCACCTCTGGTCTACGGCCAAATTAATGTTAGTGCTTTACTCTGCCTGCCAGGCACAAGTTGACATGCACTGTAATGCCAATAACAAGCACATATCATTGAAGTAACAAACATTGTGAATGCTCTTGTGAGATGAACCCCCCCCCCCTCCCTGTGTGTGTGTGTGTGTGTGTTCGTGTGTAGTAGATTGTCCCTGCCTAGACGGCATGCTTTGGTTGAGCGGATTGGTGTGTCTCAGTCTCTTTCTTTCTGTGTGTGTGTGTTTGATTGACACCCTCCCCCCTGCTTTATTTGTGATTGAGTGTGTGTGCCTGAAAGAGAGAAGCAGATAATACCTGCCTTGTCTACATGCTTTGGATGTTTTGTGTGTTTGTGACACTCCTCTGTCTGCCTCTCAGGTATGTGCTCGGCCATGAGGCCATGAAGCGCATGCAGACCTCCAACGTCCTCATCTCAGGACTGCGTGGCCTCGGCGTCGAGATCGCCAAGAATGTCATCCTGGCTGGAGTCAAGAGTGTCACCCTGCACGACCAGGGCATCGCCGAGTGGCGGGACCTTTCCTCACAGGTCAGGGGTCAAAGGGCAACAACTACTTGTTTTCTCGATCTTGTGTTGCACCAAGATATGTTCCTGCGACTGTTAAGGTTATGAGACGCCTTCAGGAAGACTCTGTTGTAAGATGTAGAAATGATTAGATAAGAGGCCTCCTTAAAGCAAAGATGTAGAGTAAAGCGGGAGGACCCAGAAGCAAGGTGTTGTATCTGCAGGGTAAATTTAATGGCCTAATGACTCCAGGAAATGTTATATGAGGTCTGTCAGTGTACAGCATCAATGACTTGATTTAGGACCACGTCTGCATTTGACCTACTTTTCCCACTAGGTATATGCATGACTACGGTACACACTCTCTCCGCAGTGTTGTCCTATTAAACCCAGATATAATGAGCCCCCTAGAGAGCTGTGCACCGGTGTTGGAAATGAACTGTGCTGTGGTGCTGGTTCAAGCCTTTGACATGTATGTTCTCTCTTGTATGACTGCAGTTCTATCTGCGCGAGGCAGACCTGGGGAAGAACCGCGCTGACGTCAGCCAGACCCGGCTGGCCGAGCTCAACAGCTATGTGCCTGTGGTCTCTTACACCGGAACACTCACCAACGATTATCTCAACCAGTTTCAGGTACAACATATAACTAATGCTTACTTACCAGCATCATGGATCAAACTCAAATATTACGTTCTAAAACCAAAAAAAATGCCATTTTGAGTAACATTAGAAAATAAGATATTAAACTGCTCATATGGAAAAGTGCAGTGTCCATCTTGACATCTGTGTTTTTTGCAAACAAAAGAAACAAGGCCTTGTCTTTTATGTCTTTGGAATGATGTTTGCCCTTCTGTGCAGCTTCCGTGTTTTAACTTTGTTCTCAGTAAAGATTGATCTTTGATGGCTGTTTTTTTGGGTGCAGGCGGTTGTGCTGACCAACTCCAGTCTGGAGGAGCAGCAGCGTGTTGGGGAGTACTGCCACAGCAAGAACATCAAGCTGATAATCGCAGACACGCGCGGACTGTTTGGGTAAGAGGCCTGGCCGCTTCACTACATTCTCAGTCCATTAAGCAGCTAGGCCACAACATGGCACTCGGGCCTGGGACTAAAAGCTAGGCATGTTTTGACCTCCACTCCATCAGTTGTGTAACCTCATTCAAGTTTAATGACCAACTAAAAATTTTAAATCGTTTTGTTTAGTTCTCCCCCCCTCACCCCTATCTCGACCTTTTGGCGAGGATTCACAACTCGAGCATTAAAGCATTTCCTTTGTTTTGGCTGGCCGCACCTGCATTCATGAATATTTGAACATTGTAGGCTGGTAACAGTTTGTAGTTCCTCCCTGTAGAAGTCCAGGTTGTGATGCTGTTCTCTCTCTCTCGTCTTACAGGCAGCTGTTCTGTGATTTTGGGGAGGATATGGTGGTGTTTGACCCCAATGGCGAGGAGCCCCTCAGCGCCATGATCTCCATGATCACTAAGGTCTGCAACTCGACCACTCAAGCCTTAAGCGAAATTTATGCTACTCCGATTTCACGGAGTCGGACACAGGGAACGCCTCTCCGATTTTAACCGCTCTCTCCGAGCCACCTCGGAGAGGCTGTCGTGCGCCTCCTAATTTTTCTAACTATCCCGTACGGGAGCCTCTCCGAGGTTTGCTCGGAGAGGGCTCGGAGTAGTATAAATTTCGCTTTAGTGTAGAGCAGCACAGGGCAGGATTGATGTATTCCTCTCAGTGTTACTAATGCATTGTCGTTGAGCCGGCGTCATTGCCGGTGTCTCCTACTGCATTTACTTCCTCCCTTTTTCTGAGATTTGAATACTTCACTCATTTATATAGTGAAGAAATTAAGGTTGTCAATAGGTTTCCTGATGGGATTACATTTTACAAATATAGATTTCTGTAAGGTATGCCGTTTCTGTCAGAAACCAGACAGTGATCTAGGGTCAGAATGTCTGTACTTGGGGACATAATGCAGGAGTTATGTGAACCAAATGTACGGCTAGGCATGGATCCAGTGTAATTGTATGCAGTAATTGTATACATAAAAGTATTTTGAAGAATTATCTCTTGTTTTATAGGACTCAGCTGGCGTGGTGACATGTCTCGATGAGGCTCGTCATGGATTTGAGAGTGGCGACAGTGTTACCTTCACAGAGGTTCAGGGCATGACCGATCTCAACGGTTGCCAGCCAATAGAAATCAAAGCCCTTGGTAAGTCTGAAGCAGGCGTGCTCAGTCTCGCCTGTAAGTACTGTTGGTTTTTTGTTGTTGTTGTTGTTAACCACAAAGGAACAGCAACGCACAACAGATCTTGCACAACAAAGCAGTCATTTGAAAACTGAGCACAGGTGTACTTCTCAGTAACTTCACAAATTCCATACAGCCACATTGGGCCTATCTCTTTTTTCAGGCATACTGAAGACCGTTTAGTTAACATGCTATGATTCTGCATATGTTGTCTGAAAACATCACTGAAGATGCAGTCATTCTGATGTTCACTGCCTGATCTGCATCTCAGAAACCCAGTTGTATTAATAATGCACTTCTCTTCCAGGTCCCTACACATTCAGCATCTGTGACACGACGTCCTTCTCTGACTACGTAAGGGGTGGCATCGTCACCCAGGTCAAGATACCCAAGAAGATTTCCTTTGTGAGTCACAGCCTCTCTCTCTCACTCCAGATCTCATTATTCTGTTCCATTAAAAAAAGCTAGGTTGGTGTCTCCTAATTTCTCTGTAATTTGGAGTGATCAGGCGGCCTCTGAACAAATGATGAGTTCCTGACACAGATCCCTCCATTTAGGTCCCGATAGAGAGTGACTCATCTTTTTCTCTTCTCTGCAGAAATCGCTGTCGTCCTCCTTGACCGAGCCAGAGTTCATACTGACCGACTTCGCCAAGTTTGACCGTCCAGGCCAGCTACACGTGGGTTTCCAGGCTCTGCACGCCTTCGAGAAGAAGAACAGCCGGCCGCCCAAGCCCTGGAACAAGGCAAGTCTCCTGCTGCCTTTAGGTCAAATCATTCTCTGTATAGATGTCTCAAAGGCAGATCTGAAACATATAGAGTGTTTACGATCCTGTCAAGATGGTGAACATTGATGTACAAAATGATTTTGGACTACTTTATCCAGTTCTGTACTTTACTTGGCAGAACATGCATTTGTCCCTCATGTCAGCTCTCTTAAATTAGAGGTGAACTGTCTGAGTTTCTGTATCATTTTCAGTGGTCTGTGGGTCATAAAGAGATATCCCCTGACCTGAGTCTGAAAGAATAGCAAGGGTCTCTAAGTTGTTCAGGTGTCGCATCGAGGCATTACAGCGTTTGTTTAAAACTAGGTCACTGTTTGGTCTTAGTAAACTTACAAACACAGTTTGAAACAATGTGGCTTCAAGAACACTTGCTACTATGACTCAAGCTTAAACTGTAAACCTGGTAACTGTGTGTGCGCAGGCGGACGCAGAAGAGCTGGTGGCACTGGCCGGAGAGGTGAATAGCAGCCAGACTGGCTCTGCCAAGCAGGAGCAGCTTGACGAGGCGCTCATAAAAAAGCTGGCCTCTGTGTCTGCTGGCGACCTGGCCCCCGTCAACGCTTTCATCGGTGGGCTGGCTGCCCAAGAGGTCATGAAGGTGAGGGCGAACTTCTCTCCTCTGCTACACATTTCTGTGAAGTGTTGAGAGGTTGTGTGTGAGGGAAAGACACAGTCAGTGTGTGTGTGTGTGTGAGAAATACCAGTCATTTTTACCCTCCTAATTGATAGAAATAAGTATCATTCAGATATCTAATGTTTCCATGTTGTTCTGTTGAGCGTTGGCTGGTTGAGGACTGGAGGTGTCTTTACATGCTTTGTGCTCTGCGTCTCCTGTAGGCCTGCACAGGGAAGTTCATGCCCATCATGCAGTGGCTGTATTTTGATGCGCTGGAGTGCCTGCCTGAAACTGAAGAACTCATGCCCACAGAGGAGGAGGCTGCACCTGTAAGTCGTTCTCTCAAGCTTTTTTTTTTTTTTTTCTTTCTTCCCAAATGGCTATTGGTACAGATTCCGTGGTGATGGGCACTGTTGCTTCAGATCCATGTCAATAGTTCTCCAGCCCCTGGTGTTCAAGTGTATTAGTGTACAATGGTTGACCTTGGGTGATTTATGATGTCACAAAGTTACTGACTAAACATACTGACCAAGCTGGGTTAAGGAGGCACGCCGATAGGGGGCCACTGGGTCCTGTGTGGCGCCCCCGGAGGTGTCCGCACCAAGCAGTGCCCTATTGCCCCTGTGATGACTAAGCACTGCATACGAACTCACCATGGCAACTGTTCTTTTGACCTTCTTCACTGACAAACAACATGTTCCCGAATACTATGGAATGGGAATAAACCAAACAGAAAAAAATCTTCAAAAAATGAATCGATGGCAACTGTAAATATACTATTGGCAGGGAAAAGCTATTCTGGTGCCTTTCCCCTCCCCCCTCCATCTGTGCCATTACCATTTTTCTTTCATGTCTAGTTATATTTACAGTATTTAGCAGACACGTTTGTACAAAGTGACTTACAAAACATTAAAGCAAAAACATTCACAGTAAAAACTATCAATTTAATAATAATGATGATGATAAATAAAATATCCTACTAAATACCAAAACTATCATTATATTTATAAAGAGTGACTCAAACAAATTAACTATTTAGACAGATGATGATTAAAAGGGTGTTTTTTAAATGCTTTTTAGATGTACCAAGGCAGTCACCAGTGGCTGTCCTATAGCCAAGAGTAACATGTGCCCTTTTTGGCTGATCACAGGCCCAACGCTGCGTCACATTCTGAATCATTTGCAACAGTCTCACTATACATGCAGGGAGGCAGGTGAAAATTGCATTGCAATAGTCCGAATATTACCGTGTGAACTGACAAGACCTTGAGACAGAAGCTACATGCTCAGAGAAAGTTTGGTGCAGTTTTAGCTGGGGTCAATGAAGATGAACCATGCTGGCTAGTAGTATTTTGTGGGATGGCTGGATTGGCTGGCAATACCAGGAGCTCAGTTTTTGAAAGATTGGGCTGAATATGTCCATCCCTCATCCAAACTGAAATATCACTGAGGCATGCAGAAATTCCACCCGATATTGTGGAGTCATTCGGGGGGGGAGGACAAGTACAGTTGAGTATCATTTGCATAACAGTGATGGGAGAACCCATGGGAACAAATGATTTCACCTAAGGAAGTGATGTAGATAGAAAATAGGAGGGATCCCAGTACCAATCCCTGAGGTGCACCAGTGGAGAGGTGGTGAGACTTTGACGTTTGTCCCTTCCAAGACGCACTGAATAAACATCCACTGAAGTACGATTCAAAACCAACTGTGTGCTTTCCCTGAAATTCCCATTTCAGATAGCATAGAGAAAAGGATGTCATGGTTCACTGTGTCAAAGGCTGCTGATCAGTCTAGTAAAATCAGAACTGATGACTGACTGATGATTCTGAGCAGAATCTTTTGCTACTGTCAACGCTTCAGATAAAAGAGCAGTTTCAGTAGAATGACCACTCTTAAAAACCAGATTACTTAGGGTCGAACAAAGTATTCCTCTGAAGCATGTTGGATAGCTTTTTCTGAATGAAATATACATACAAATAAACTTGCTTTGTCTTTTTTTTTTTTTCAGAGGAATTGTAGGTATGATGGACAGTGTGCTGTATTTGGGACCGCACTTCAGGAGTTGCTCTTCAAGCAACGCTACTTCCTGGTAAGGTGTCATATTTCCATGCTGAATAATGCATGAGTCAAACACACTGGACGGTGTTGCCACTAATGGGTAGTTAATCTGTAGGTGAATCAGGTGGGGGGGGAAAACATTAACTTTGAGTCAGATTTCGTTTCACCTGTGATGTAAACTTAATCATCAGAGGATATGTTTAGGTAGGTTAGAAAGATCTTGCACAGTTAATCCCAATGCATCAAGATGCTTATTTTAATTTTTTTTACAAGAAGCTTAAATTTATTTGTAGTGTTAATTTCAATTTGCCTGTAAATGCTCTAAGAGTTAAGCATCTGTGTTAAGTGGCCGTTTTCTGCCATCACCCAGGTTGGTGCTGGAGCCATCGGCTGTGAGCTCCTGAAGAACTTTGCCATGATGGGCCTGGCTGGCGGTGAGGGAGAGATCATTGTCACAGACATGGACACCATCGAGAAGTCCAACCTCAACAGGCAGTTCCTCTTCAGACCCTGGGATGTCACGGTAAGATTCAGCGACACCCAGTTGGCAGAAGCCGTGTCTGCATTACTTAACCTTTTGTAACCAATTGAGCTTCTGAAACTCCAGATTCAGTCCACGTAGATGCCAAACAGTGTGGTCGGTTTCTTTCCACTATACGTCTATAAGCAGCCTGCCAGTAACTGCATCGGAGATGCTCACGCCCTGCTTCTCCTCAGTAGTATTTCTCACCAGCACTTTCTCTTTACGAGACACTTACTGGCCTTCGCCGGAGAGGGGGTCTATTTTAGTTTTTCTCTCGTCTTTCTTGTGCTTAAGGATCACATTATTTGTGTTACGATATTGCGTCATCTTGTAACAAAAGAAGATGTCTGGAATTCCAGCAAGGCATTTCAGGCAGCTGATATAGTAATTTTTGTGGGAGAGTTACTCTCTCTGGTGTGTACTTTGCAGGCCATTTGCAAAAGCTATATAACGCACTAAATGAAAGGGGGGGAAAACGGCAAAGCATAGGTCCTCTTTTTTAAAGGAAGGTTATTTTTCCTAAAAGACTTGAGTGAGCAGAATCACAGTGTATCTGCCAGTCCACATGAATTTGGAGTTACAACAACCCTATAATTGCCAGTATGTTGACACCACATCGTCTGTTTTCTGAGCAGAAGATGAAGAGTGATACCGCCGCAGCCGCCGTCAAGCACATGAACCCGTCGGTCCGCATCACTGGCCACCAGAACCGGGTCGGACCTGAAACAGAGAGGGTCTACGACGATGACTTCTTTGAGAGCCTCAATGGTGTGGCCAACGCCTTGGACAATGTTGATGCCCGTAAGTAGATGGAGGGGAGGGAATGAGATGAATTTCACCGGTGTAACGCTGATGTCACTGTTTGTAATTGGTGTTTATTCTTAGGCCATATGGTTGTGTTTTTGCTAATGGTATTGAACTCAACTTTTCTTTCCTTTCTGTATTTTTTTTAATTTATTTATTTTATTTTTCCTTGCACTCAGTATCTCTCCTGTGTTTCCATTCCTCATCGTTATCTCTCTCCCTCAGGTATGTACATGGACCGCAGGTGTGTGTACTACCGTAAGCCGCTGCTGGAGTCAGGCACTCTGGGCACCAAAGGGAACGTACAGGTGGTCATCCCCTTCGTCACAGAGTCCTACAGCTCCAGCCAGGACCCGCCAGAGAAGTCCATCCCCATCTGCACACTCAAGAACTTCCCCAACGCCATCGAACACACGCTGCAGGTGACGATTACATGCACAATGTCATACACAGGTTTCCAACAGTGCACTGGAATGATGTAAATGATGGAATGATGAATAATTTTACTTTAAATGCCCATAAAGTTTGTTCCCGAATACTGTGTTGGGTGCCAAGTACGCCTTCTGTAAATTTTGATGCGTATATTTTTTTTTGTCAGCATAAACGTAAGTTTGCCAGTGTATTCATCAGCAATGTCCTCTGTCTTTAGTGGGCCCGTGATGAGTTTGAGGGACTCTTCAAACAGCCAGCAGAGAACGCCATGCAGTATCTGACGTGAGTGATGCTCTTTTAAACCTGATTGGATTACTGAAATGCAAACGACTGTTCTGGCAAAACGCTTCAATTGTACTGTGTCAAAAACATCTGCATATTTTTATACATTCGTTGTGGAAATTCCCCTTAAAGGGAACAGGCGAGGTAGATCCTCTTTAAGTCCAAATCACAAATGTTGTCATCTACTGAATCACGCTTGCTGACAGTAACGGAACACAGAAGCATCTGCATCTGCGCGACTGACTTAACTGAATTGACACTACATCAGAACACTTTCTTCTAAGCAATAGGAACTCAACATGTACCTTGAATACACCCAAAAGTCGAGGTATTCTACACTCTTCTTAGAGTGAAGACATTGATGCTGTTTATAAACACCAAGTATTAGCCTTGGTTTTAAACATTTACAACAACTGCAACAACAACCTAGCCTAAGTATTATACTACAACCATCATACTGATCTTTAACTACATCAACAAGAGAGTGAAACCTTTGTGAGTCAGCGTTTCACTGAATTAGGCCCACAACGCCTCCGGAAGGCTCCACAGTGGTGTCTAATGCCCCAAGCCCACCCCCTTCCATACTCATGATGGGTTTGGACACATGTCAATACCAGGGACAACAACAGATACAAGATTTAACATGCATATTTCAGTGTCTGAACATCAATCTCATTATACTATGGTATGCCACAGGCTAAACGGGTGCTTTCAAATGGAAAGCATCCCCCGCTCGCTCTCTCGCCCTGCCTCTCATCTAAAAGACCACAAACTGTTCAGAGTCGGTTAAGCGAGCTGTCGCTGCGGTGAGGTAACCATAGGGACAGCTCTGTTATCAAACAATGTCTGGATAGCCAGCCCACCGGTAATTGAATCCTTTCTTGAATTGTATCACTCATAAATTATACGTTAGCATGTGTGGCAAAAGAAGGCTCATAATTGTGCATTGTGCCTGTTCTTAGCCTACACAGCCTATGAACCAACTTTTCATTTAAAAGCAAATGGTGCGCTCGCTCTCAGAATACAACACTTTGTCTGGTCTCACAGCAGTCATAACAGTACACTGTGGAACATGAAGTTGCCTTTCAACATCAGCCAGCAATCTCCAATCCCACGCTTTGTCCCAATTGCCAGTACTGTTTTTAGCCTTATTGTCTGTACTGTCTGCAGAGGGAAGTGTATCTTAGCTGTAAGACTTCTCCTTGCCCACAGAGACCCCAAGTTCATGGAGCGTACTCTGAAGTTGCCTGGCGCCCAGCCCCTGGAGGTCCTGGAGGCCGTCTACAAGAGCCTGGTGACTGACTGTCCTCGCAACTGGGAAGAATGCGTCACCTGGGCACGCCACCACTGGCAGTGCCAGTACAGTAACAACATCCGCCAGCTGCTGCACAACTTCCCACCAGACCAGGTAAGAGAGTGGCAGACATGCCAGTGCTGAAAGAACATTTGCATTCTGCATTCTCATTCAGTAGATGCTGATATCCAAAGCACCTTACAGGACTGGTGTTTTAGTGTGTGAGCTCCATGGGTGTTGAACCTTTTAGTTGTGAGCACTATGCCCTACTAGTTCAGCAACAAGCTCTCTTGAAAAGTAAACATCCTTGTTGACGTGTTGGAATGAGATCTATGTTTTATAATATCACCTCTAAGCCTGGCATCATAGTATTACCTGAGTAAAGTAAAAAAAAAAGGTGGTTATTTATTTTTGGCAGCTGGTTTGGTTTTTCTTGGCGATCTCTACCAAACGCCTTGCTGACTAGATACCTGTTTTAGCTGTGCATGCTGTGAGATTCTTCTGTCCATACAATATGTTTCCTGTCACTTAATCTCCCCCCCCCATTCTCCTGACAGCTCACCAGCTCAGGTGCTCCATTCTGGTCTGGTCCAAAGAGGTGTCCTCATCCACTGGAGTTCGACACCAGCAACGTAAGCATTACACATGCACCTTAGATAAGAAGACCTGGATTATATCTCATTACTTTTATTTATATATATATATATACACACACACACACACACACACACACACACACACACACACACACACACACACACACACACACACACACAGAGAGAGAGAGAATAATATAAACTGACCATTTTTTACACATAAATGAAGTAAAACAGTTTTTACTCCAACCACACAGTAAAGGCCATGACAACCACCAATGTGTGTACGTATAGAAGTCATGAACTAATTGCGTAGCTTGGCCTGCCTACTGCTGCTGTCTCTTGCAGGAGCTGCACATGGACTACGTCATGGCTGGAGCCAACCTGTTAGCTATGTCCTACGGCATGCCCGTCTCCAGAGACCGCGCCAACGTGGTCCGGATACTGCAGGAACTCAAAGTGCCCACATTCACGCCCAAGTCCGGGGTCAAAATCCACGTGTCCGACCAGGAGCTCCAGAACTCCAACGCCTCAGTGGGTGAGTGAGAGGCTAAGGAGGGGTTGCTAAAGGCAATGGGGGGCAGAATGGATGACTAATACCGTTTCAATGTCAGGTTTTACTTTGATTTATATTCATGATTTAGAACTAATTTGATTCCTGATTCAGAATTTGTCTGATTTTGATATCTGTATAATCTATATGTGAATAAATCACACATCCACATCATCTATTGAAATAGAAATTATAACTATGTGTGCCACAAACTGCAACTGTAAAACCTCAGTTAAAAAAATTAAAATAAGGAAACAACTGCAGTATAACTCAACAGGTGTTTCTCTTAAGTGAGTAGGTCACTTCCAGAGGCCCACTAACATGTAAATTAAAGCAAAATGTGTTTGTGTGTGTGGGCAACTCAGACGACTGCAGGCTGGAGGAGCTGAAGACACTGCTGCCTGCGGCTGAATCGGCGTCTAAGTTCAAACTCTGTGCCATCGAATTTGAGAAGGTATGTGTGGACCCCCTGCTCTTAGGAGACCCAAGTGTCCTACGTGATGGATTCATTGTTTCTGTAATCAGATTGCAATGTTTACATTTATGCACTTAGCAAACGGTTTTATACAAATTAGCAATACAGGACAGATATATCCGTGTGTGTGTGCTCTCTGGTTATTTAACCTATGGACGTGTTGTTAACATCTTACTCTACCAGTTGAACTACTGAAACACAATTTTCAATATATTCTGTATTCTGTTTTTAGGATGATGACACCAACTTCCACATGGACTTCATCGTAGCAGCGTCCAACTCGAGGGCAGAGAACTATGACATCGCTCCTGCAGACAGACACAAGGTAGGGCACCAGCTGCAGTGCAGATGCAGCCTCAGATGAATTGAAATGGTTACTGTTTTGAAATGATTGCCTCCAAATTGTAGAGATTTATAGCAAAATGCCACCCTTCAGCAAAATGTCAGAGGTGTATTCTTTTTTGGGGGGCTGGGATTGTCAGAGCAAATTTGGGTGCTAAAAATACTGTTCCCATTCTTCCTCCTAAAGCTGCAGTCCAGCATAAAAACTGGGTGAAATAACTAGTGTTCAAGATGAGCCCAGCAGTATTTCAAATGGCTTTTATTAGGGGTGTACATCTCTTCCTTATAAGACAATCCGATACTTCCCTAGATACATCGGCTATCATAAGGTTCAGGGACGGTAGACTTTAATACAGAGCGATTTGGCGTGATACGATGCAATCTGATACAGTTCTTAACATTTTGATGTACACATTCATATTCAATTACAAACTAAATAAGCCAATTCTATAAATTTCATACCTTCACATAGATATTCATTCAAGTTACTTTATGGCACTGAGGGGAAAATTGGGAAACACATGATTTCAAAATGACATGTGTTTATTACTTTTCCAATAGACACAATTACACACCAAAATACTTTCTGCATGAACAAGCATTTTGACATCGTCAATAGAAAGTCTGCCTCACACACCCATGCCCAGGTGCCTCACTTTGGGGGAGAAATAAGGACAAATATTAAACACCTTCAGTGCATTAAATGCCCTCAGTACATTGCAATACATGAACTTTGCAAAGCCCCTGTAACCCTGAAAACAAAATGAATATGCATAAATATCTAACAGCGGCTGTAGATTAGTGTCGCCCTTATTCACCTGCTGAGCTAAAGCCAATCAAAACAGACATGGAAGTGCGTGGTGTTATTGTACTTTGTTAAAAAAAAAAATGCAGTTTTACTTTATATTGCCTCAGTGGTACACAAATGCAGTATGAATGTATCCATTCCATCCATATGAATGCATCACATTATAATGATCCATAATTAATGTATTATGTCAATGAGATTAATTTTGTTGAAGGTGTCTTCTGAACACATTGTGTCTGATTACTAATCTCCCCCCCCCCCCCCCCGTCTCTCATTGTTCCCATGATTACAGAGCAAGCTCATCGCTGGAAAGATCATTCCGGCCATTGCCACGACGACAGCGGCGGTGGTAGGCCTGGTGTGTCTGGAGCTGCTGAAGGTGGTGCAGAAACACAAGAAGTTGGACTCTTTCAAGAACGGCTTCATGAACCTCGCCCTGCCCTTCTTCGCCTATTCCGAGCCCATCGCCGCACCCAAACACAAGGTACACCCCCAGCACCTGTCCTGGCCCTCTTCCTTTTTCCACCTCTTTCTCAGCCTCCGCTCTGATCTCTCTGGTTTGACGTTTGCTTGAGTTAAAAGTACCCCTGAATGATTAATTGTGGTCATAGCGACATCGGGTGTGTTACGAATACTCAGACCTGCAGGTTTATTCTTAGTCTGCATTGTTAGCCATGGCATGTATTTCAAGAGGGGGATTTTATACCTCCAGCATTGAGTGTATGAGCTGCCGGGCCAAATGTAATCGATTTAGATGAGATGAATTTGGCTTGTCAGCAGAACACAGGGTACATAACACCGTAACCTCTAGCTGCCAGGAAGGCACATGATGTCTGCAACAAGATCCACCCTTCATCTGAACATGCGAGTAAGGTCACATGAGATGCTATAGCAAGACCCCTGACCAAAGACAGACAGTCAGCTGTGATTGTTAGCTTTGAGAGCAACACTTCTCCACCCAGTCTTTGAAGCTGTGCCAGAAGCTTATTGGAGGACACTTCCTGATGCTCATGATTCATTCTCAGCATTGTGCATAGTCTTGTCACTTAGCCGGTTAGGTATGTGCTGAGACCAGTGAGACAATCATGGGTTACCCTGCTGCCCCCAAGACCCTACAGTGTCATCCAGACAACAGGCACTATGCAAAAACACATTGCTTTTCCCCCATCATTGCGATTTAATATGCGATTATTTTAATTTTTTATCCCTTTTCCCCCCCAACAAAACGTAATGAATGATTTAAATATGACCAACACAATATTAGATACATTTAGTGTAACATCTTTTTTTTTTCTAAGAACACGTTGTAATCACACACGTTGCGGTTAGAAAATCGCCTTTCATCATATCGCGATTTTATTGCAAATGCAATTAATCGTTCAGCCTTACTTTTCACACCTGCTTAAGAGCCCAGTCGGTGTGTGAGCCAGTTAGCCTGCTTTAAGAGTAGACTGGGGCTTATCTATACCTTATTTTCCTATGTAGTAAAAGTGTGGGTATGCATGCACCTCTGGAAGCTCAGTAGTGCGTATACAATACTAGAAGGACCCTAGAGAGCACAGACCTCTGCCTGCCTTGGCCCACGCTACACCCCTCCACCAAGTGTCATGGGAATTGGCCCGGTCATTTTTGTGTAGTCCTACAAACAGACAAACCAACAAACGGCAACAAAAACATAACCTCCTTGGCAGGGGTTTAATGATAACATGAAGATGCAGCGATGATGGGGATTTATACCTAGTCTTCATAGCATGACTAACATAACTAGAACTCATTATCGTATGACTGACCACAAGAACGATTAACACTTGTGCTTTCCCCCCTGACAGTACTATGAGATTGACTGGACGCTGTGGGACCGCTTTGAGGTTAAAGGCATGCAGCCCAGGGGGGAGGAGATGACCCTCAGAGAGTTCCTTGACTACTTTAAGGTATGCCAGCTTTTTCGAAATGACTGTTTTGCTTTGAATTATTTATCTTAACGATCACTTCCCTTCGCCTCAGGATTGTGGGTGTTTATGAAAGTTTAAGGATTAATGTATTTTAATTTGGTGTGTGTTGATGGTGGTAGAATATGGATCGTTCGCGGTCAGAAGGTAGCATTATATTGTGGTTTGAAGCCTTTGTAAGAGCCACTGGCATTTCTGAGCGTTTCTTGTGCGGTTTCCCACCTACAGAATGAGCACAAGCTGGAGATCACCATGCTGTCCCAGGGCGTCTCCATGCTCTACTCATTCTTCATGCCTGCTGCCAAACTCAAAGAGAGGCTGGACCTTCCGTAAGTATCAGACAGAACCACATCCCACAGCCTAGAAGTCCTCGTCCAACGAGACAGAGCCTGTGTAAAATAAGCCAATTTGAGCCCTCTTTGAAGTCCAAGTCCATCCCCGTCTGACTGCACTGACTTTCTGTCTCTTTCCTCGTGTGTTTTGCTGCTGCAGGATGACTGAGATTGTGACCAAGGTGTCCAAGAAAAAGCTGGGCAAGCACGTCAAGGCGCTGGTGTTCGAGCTCTGCTGCAACGACGAGACAGACGAGGACGTGGAGGTGCCCTACGTCAGATACACCATTCGCTGAGAAGCCCTGACGAAGACGGGACGGGGTGGGGGGGTGGGTTTGCGGGGCGGGGGGTGTCAGTGGAGCTCAGGGGGAATTCACAATACAAAGAGACTAGCCGAAAGACCAATCAGAGAGCATGGATATAGCTGGGAGACCCATCAAATATAACAGGGGGGATGGGAGGGGGTGCCATCAAAGTTCAAGGGTTAGTCTCCCTTTTTTTCCCAGAGAAAAAAAATTACGGTTGTTGTTGTAATGACCGATATCCCCTTCCCTTCCCCTCCCCCAAGAGCACCACTCCCCTCCCCCTTCTACCCATAAAATGGGGTCGGGGTGGGGGGTGGGGGCGCAGAGGTTGTTTTTCTTACTGTGCATCAACTGGTTGACTGGTAAGGGAGTGCAGGGTTTGGGGGATCGGGGAGGGGGAGCATGTCATTTTTTTGAATCCTTGACAGTAGCTGTTGTTTAAACTCTGGTCATATTAATGCAATGCTTTATATGTACGACTCTCCTGGTTGGCTTGTCAGCACTCCTGTTCTGCGAAGTGGCGGTTTCCCTCTGAAAGGCTCCTGTCTTGTTTAAAAATAAATAAATAAATGTTTAAATAATAAAAAAAAAAAACGAAAACAAAAGGTTTCTGTTCTCCCTCACGCCTCTCTCTAAGCGCTCCCCCACCATCTCATCTCCTGATGAAATTCTTCAGGCACCCTCTTTCCTCACATTCTAAACTGAGCCCCTCAAGTGCATAGTAACGTGCAGTTAGCCATCAACTGATGCCAAAAAAAAAAAAAAAACCTGATGCACTGGAAAAGAAAAGATGCAAAATTGAAATGTAAGGATTTATTGATGAAAAATAAATAACTTTTTGCCCATATCCCTGCCTTGATTTTGTCTTATCTGGACCAGATTGGGAAACTCGAAAGTACCCCCGCCCCCGCCCCAACACACACAGCTCCTCTACCCCTCTGGTCAGGTGTAGCCCCCTGCTGCCCCTCCTGAGGGTAGTTCAGAGGTGCAGCGTCCTGGGGGCGGTGCAGAGCGACTCTGTCTGTTCTAACCTGTTCTTCTGCCCTTGACCCTTGACCCAGTCTGAATTTCCCTCTGTGCCTCTGGCTTCACTTGGGCTCAACAGAACGGGAACTTGCACATGACTTGAGTTTTGTGTTTTGTTAGTTTGTTTCTTTCTTCTTTTCTTCCACTTTACGTTCTTCAATTTTGTTATTTTATGTTTGCTTTCTATTTGATTTCTTGTTTTTTGGGGTGGGGGAGGGAGGGGAGTGCGGAGTTATGGCGCACTCACATACACACACACACCTTGTAGAACATAAACTCTGTATTCTTTCTACTTTGTTAAAACTCAAAACAGTACAGTGCAAAAATGAAGGTGGTGACTTTACTCTGTAATGGGCGCACTTAGTGTGATAGTGAATAAAGTTGTTAAAAGAACATAAAGGCTTGGAGTTTTTATTTATTTATTTAGTTATGTGGATTTCATCATTTATTTATTTTTAGGTGTTTCTCGGAACAGTGTGATAAATATACACACAGGAATGTCACGGTTGAGACTTTTTCAGGTAAAATGTTTGATGCAGCCTTTGAGCCACTACTTGTAAAAAGCAGATAATAGCTTGATCCTACCATTTGATTACGAGTACTTCTACCTGCCTAGTATTAAAAAAAGCCTAGTTATTCATCAGGCATAACACAAGATATGACTCCTCAAATCATTTTCCATATGCAGTTCAACCTCTGCCCAACTAAATGGCCTAACCAAACTGTAATGCATCAAAGTCCTTCACAGAAAGATCATATATCTGGATGGATCAGCTCAGCAATTTCCTGTTAAAGTTTAGTTCTACCCTGCAGGTCAATGGGGACTTCTCAATATTATGACTCATAACCTCTCCATCACATTCATTTTGCGAGAAAAAAAAAAAAAACTAACCATATCACTAAAAGAAGTGTTACTGTTTCATAATCTTGTAACACTGGAGACTGGAGCCATCCACATATTGATTCAGGCTGTTACCTAACGTCTCCCTCAGTTTAAAAGTGAGATATGTGCATGTAAAGGAAGACTGACTGCCCATTTAAACTTTGAGTGTAGTTGATCATGTTAGTTCTGTCCAAACAGGGAAGTGGGTCATCAGTCACAGCCTTCACTTCCTGTGTGCAGCTCACTCGAAAAGGCATATCTTCTGCCTTCTGTCAGTATACGTGTCACGGGAACATGTGACAACCTCAAAAAGATCGATGCCGCCTCAACCCCATTCAATCCTGGCTTATTGAGGCATCACTTGAATCACCCCAGTAGGGTTTGCGCCCCGCTCGTGTCAAAGGAAACAACAGGAAACTCAAGAACCTGCTCACACACAGGATGTGGGTTGTAGAGGTTGCGAGTGCTAAGAGGAAGAGAGCAGGGGGAGGGAGGGAGAGCTCGCTCTAGCTCTCAGCCGTCTGACCCTTTTTTATGAGGTGCGACAGGTGGTTTTAGTTTAGTTTTAGTCAGGATTTTTTTTCTCGTTGTCTTTTTTATTCGTAGACATGGCTCTTTAAATGTTTTTGTTCGGGATGTCGTAAATTGTATCATGGAGTCGGAGAGGCCTTGAGAGAGAAGTGAATAATGGATATTGAAGAAGAGAAGATGGAGCCTGAAGACTCTGAGACGGATGAAGCACCTTCCTGGTGAGGCCTCCTAGACTGTTACTTTTCACAAGGTTTTCACTGCTATTCAAAGTGGTCTGGTTATGCTGGTACATGCACCATAGCTTTTGGTGAATTCTGAATTTCAATAAAAAGATAAGATAATGTTGATAAATCCTTTCATTTTCAGTTAGTGAATGATCCACCTGCTAATTTTCCTTTGAATATTTCCAGGTCACCTCACCCAAGGGACCGGCTATCAGCTTGGGCCAGCTCTTCAGACTATGCAGGAGTAAGAAATACACTTTCTTTTTCCTTTACCAAGTATCTTGTCTTTGTCACAGGTATTGTGTTCTGTTTGGTAGATCCATGGGCAACTTGAGACTTATGCAAGATCCATTTTGAAGCCTTTTTGATCGCATGTTCATGCTATTAATGAAAGACCAAATGTCAAAGAAGTGGGACATGGAAAGATTTTAGACAAACAATTGATTCGAGTCATTTGACTTACACATGTGCTGTACAGATTTGGAACCCAACCCTGATGCATAGTTAACACTTATGTGGCATCACACTTCCAGTTAATAATAACTATGTGACTGACATTTTGATAGGTTAATGGCACTTGATAATCAGCTTTAAGACAATTTAAAGGTAATTTAAAACTACATGACTATCTGTACATGAACAGTCAATGGTTACATCACACTGACATGGCATCCAGCAAGTGCTACATTGTCAGTTACGCAAAATATAGCTAAAAGAAAAATGTAATAGTATTTTGTAAAAGTGTAACAATGTATGGATGCTAATTGCAGCCTCTGTCCATCACTACAGAACATTTGGAGCAGTCCTTAACGCTCCCTTGTATGAAAAACACTAGCCTGACTCTGGTCTGTCCCTGTTAAAAGGCATAGTCTCCATCAATGTCTATCTTGTGGGTTTCATTGCAGAAAAAAAGGAAACAGGACCCACACAGTGATGCAGGGAGTTTAGCAAGAGCTGCAGAGTACAATGTGAGCTGATCTCCTCACGCCTCACTGTCTTGTGAACCTCTAATACTAATTACGTGACCACAAATGATTGAGAGGAAATGATTTTCGGTGCAGTGGTGCTGTCTGTCCTAATGACAACTGTGTATGTTAACCCTGTGATTGACTGACAACTGAGCAATCATAGTCTGACTTCCACTCTATGTTGGTCTCTTGCTTCTCCTCTCGCTTATCTGTCGATGTCTTTGTAACGGAAGCTTTGTGAGGCCACAGACTTCTCTGCTTATGAATCAGGTGACTCCATGACTACATGTCAGCGACTTCTTAAAAGAGACTTTTTCTGAAAAAAAATGACCTCATCCTGGAAATATTGACCAAAGAGTCATTCATGACCAATGCCCTCTGATCATGTACATCAAGGCAACATAAAGATTGATATGGCAGTTATCGCAGAGCAACAATTTTACTCTTCAGCTTCCTGTTTCAAGACGGAAACTCAACCAATGCAGAAAATGTCTTTGGTATTTTGCTCTTTCACTTACTGGCTTTGTGATCCTCTCTCTCTCTCTCTCTCTCTCTCTCTCTCTCTCTTTCATAACCCTCTTCCTGGCTGCTTATTCTCTCACCTCATCTTACTTGTAGCTCTCTTACACTTGAGCATTGCCACAGTGCTGACACAGCGAGTGTTTGTCAGATCTGCCTTTCTCAGTAAAGCAGTTGACACATATATTGTAAATGACAGTGGTTCCTAACTCACTAACGCATTCACGTAAATCTACCCACTTCTAACACAGAACAGTTTTCGGGTGTCCGTTTTTCTTTTTCTGAAATAGCAATTACTGTTTTCTGCCGAAATCAACACCACTATTTTTAATCTGACCTTGCCACTGCTTAACTGATCTTCCTGTAAATGAGCATTTACTCATCATGCTCTGGCTTCTATGGTAGGATGAAGAGGACGCTGATATCAGTACAGACTCACTGCACGATTATGAGGTGACGTATACAGTGCCGTTGAACATAATCATTTAACTCTCCCTGTCATGTGGCGAGATATTTATTTGTCATTTATTTTGGTTTCATCTTTTTTTTTATATCATTCTGCAGGAACCCTGTAACAAAAAAGTCAAACCAATTGGAAAGGGCGCTGGACACACAGGCATCATACCACAAGTGAAAACTCCAGCACTGAAACGCCTGGGACAGTCTATACAGGTAGCCTACTGAATGGACACACATGCATCACTAACTCACACTGTTGAAAGACTGTCGTATCAGAAATAGTCAAAAGAAAATGAATGCAAGCTCTTACTTTAAATGGGTTTTCAACACACTGCAAGCACCATGCATGCATCTTCAGTTGGATAAATAGATGGAATAGTGGAATTGTCTGTGTGTGTGTGTGTGTGTCTGTGTGTGTATTGATGCTTTGTCTCACCTGTTGGTATACACCACCAACCTTGAAACCACGTCACAGAGGTCAATCAGTTTCCGGACAGAGGCACGGCCGCTGCCACCCGCCATCCGGACGCGCCAGAAGGCGTCTTCGTTTCCACGGCGTCGGAGCAGCCAGCTGTGGAGTGACACTGTGGACTGCATGACTGGGGGCCTGAGTGACAGAGAGATCAAGAGACAGGAGGTAAAAGCACAGCGAGGGGGCCCCATGGTTTCAACCACAGACCAGGGGAGAGGGGCCACTGTAGGGCACAGATGTGATAACTGGTGGAGGAAGCTCAGAATGCTTCAAGGGAACTTGCTAGAGCCATACGGAGGGACCCCAGAGGAGCTGTACTCATGGGAAGGAAAACTGTTCTATTGGCTGGAAACCCATAACTACAAATAGATGCAGTGGTCTAAAACTGGGGTTAAAGGTGGTCAGACTTCTGAATGCCTCTTTGGACTGACTTTTTTGCGTAGAACAGCTGTTGAGCTCTGCTGCCATGGTAATGAAACAGGAAGTGAGCTGGCCTTGTTCTCTATTTTGGGTTTCCCCATAGCTACAGCCTTCTCTGTGAACAGCCATTACTTCAGCAGAACTACAGAGCAGTTGTAGTTATTTATTCCTGTTTATTTTCACCACAATTGGGTGTGGTGATGTCCCTCAGTTCTAAGTGTCATGGTTCAATTTGCAGATCATCCATGAACTCACACAGGGGGAGAAACAGCTCATAGAGGACCTGAAGTTGGTCAAAAAGGTATGTGATCATCTACCTACTAAAATTACATACACACATTCATTCAGCAAAGCAACAAGGCTAACCCGCTAGCTATGGCATGATATTACTATTCTATCTCCATCCCTGAGGGATAAAGATAACAGTAACTTTGCCCTCATCGACTACAGGTTTATTACGAGCCCATGCTGAAGCTGGACATCCTGACAGAGAGCGAGTTGGGCCAGATATTTGGGACGCTTGACTCCCTCATACCTCTTCATGAAGGTACCGAGTCACTGCAGAGCAGCATACTCCAGGGCTCCCTCTAGTGGGCAGCAGTTACAGTCAGCCTTGTGGGTTCATTTCATTTGCAGATTGCCTGAGTCGCCTGGAGCGGCTGAGAGGAGCGGAGAAGACGGTGGAGGCGGTGGGGCCCACCTTGCTGCAGTGGGTGAGTGTTAACGAGGTGGAAGCTCTTAACTGAAATACCAGAGCACGCTGCCAAGACAGTCATTTTTCTTGTACCTACTTCAAAGCAAACATATATGAGTCAGTGTTACAGGTTCTTTTTACTTGCACTTCCAATAAGCTATCTCAAGTGTACTAAAGTGGCCTGTTTTTGGGTAGACGGGTACCAAAATCATGGATTTTTGAGTATTTTTATACCGTTCAAAAAGTGTCCTTAGGACAATTTTTTGCCAAAGTTTCTCACCATCCTGTCAGCCAGATGAATAGTAAGTGTCTGTGATCTTGACGCCATCTTGGTCTGTTCCTCTCCTCAGTTCCCTTGCCTGGAGGCCTACATCACCTACTGCTGCAACCAGGTGGCGGCAAAGTCGCTGCTGGACCAGAAGAAGCAGGACCGGCGTGTGGACCAGTTTCTGCAGCTGTGCCAGGCGTCCACCTTCAGCAGGAAGCTGGACCTGTGGAACTTCCTGGACCTGCCACGCAGTCGCCTGGTCAAGTACCCGCTGCTCCTCAAGGAGATCAAGAAATGCACGCCCAAAGACCACCCCGACGAGGACGCCCTACCAGACGCTGTGAGTGCTGACCAACCACCATTATGGCTGTCACAAAGTCAAACCGTTAAGACTCTGTTGTACCAGAGATCTAGGTTTGCTAATAAGCAGTGAACTCTGAATGCATTTAGCAGATACTAAAAGTCCAAAGTGACTTCTAGTATAGAGAAAAAAATGCATTGGTACATGTGCTCTCGGGGTATTGAACCCATGACATTGTTAACACCTAGCAGTTGACCTGCACAAACACAGCCAAATAACAGTATAATATTCATAATAATAAATAAACTTTATTTGTATAGCACCTTTCATACAAAACAATGCAGCTCAAAGTGCTTTAACAGTAAAGAAATTACTTGCACAAAAAAAATGACATGCACAGTGATTCAGATAAAAATAGACATAAAATAAACATGAAAACTGGGATAGAGTGCATAAAATAAAATGAACATAAAAACTGGGATAGAGTGCATAAAGAATACGTAAAATGCATAACATAAGATAGAAAATAAAACTCTGCAGAGATGTAGTTTACCTATCCCCTTACTTATCCCCATATCATCATATAATAGCATTTTACTTGAGGCTGAAGTACAAACATGTGTTTTCTGACACTTAAAAACTGAAGTTAAGTAAATTTTACTCACTTCAATGTTTACTTCTGCATTCCAGCCTAGCTCAGTGAAATCATGGGATTCTGGTGGATGCTGTAATTGTGTAATTGTTGCACAGTCCAGTCCAGTTCTAAAATGGCCTTATCACATGAAATTAGCTAAATGGCAAACACAGGAAACAGCAAAATAACAGAATACACAAGAGCATTAGTAAATGCAGTCCTTTTCACTATCCCCTCAGGAGTAAATAAATGCTCTAAATTCAGAAGCCTACATACCAAAGCGTGTGCGTGTGCCTGTGTGTGTGCGTGCGTGTGCCTGTGCGTGTGTGCGTATGTCTGTGCGTGTGCGTGTGCCTGTGCGTGTATGTGTGTGTGTGTGCCTGTGCTTGTGCGTGTGCGTGTGCGTGTGCATGTGCGTGTGCGAGACTGAGCCACTATTTCCGCTGCAGCATGCATCACTTGGGCTGAGCGCGGAACTATTGCAGGTCACGTCTCCATCTGTCCTCAACACCTACTCATCTCTCACCTCCTCTGTCTTCCTTCCTCCTCCTCCGCTCTCAGATTGACTTGATTCAGACCATTTTGTCCCAAGTGGACCGAAAGACGGGCGAGGCCGAGTGCCAGTTCTACAGGATGAGCCTGAATTACCCGGAGGACAACCAGAGAGTGCCGGAGATCCTGCGCTCCAATTTCATCTACTGCCACGGCGAGCTCAAGAGCACGAAAGGACAGGTGACTCCCGCTACTCCACTTACACTGCAGACTCATTGCAGACGAATCTCAGTTCGGAACCGGGTTCCCTATGCAGTGAATCAGTAGATAGAGAACACGAGTTTGGGCACTGAAAAGTACCCTGACATGGTAAACAATGGGACACTGTTACATCGGTAGGAAGCTCTTGTTATCCAGCATAGGCTTACCGGCCACTTCATGTGGTACACCTGTTCAACTACTCTTTAAGGCAAATATCTAATCAGACAATCACATGGCAGAAACCCAATGCAATTAGGCGTGTTGACACAGTCAAGTTCAAACCAAGCATCAGAAAGGTGATTTAAGTGACTGAACGTGGCATGGTTGTTGGTGCCAGACGAGCTGGTATGACTGGTATGCTGATCTCCTGGGATTTTCATGCACAACTGTCTCTAGGGTTTACAGAGAATCATTCGAAAAACAAAAAAAACATGCAGTGAGTGGCGGTTCTCTGGGCCGAAAATGACCTTGTTGATGGCAGAGGTGAGAGAACAATAGTCAGCCTGGTTGGAGCTGGTAGAGGGGTAACAGTAACTCAAATAACCACTTGTTACAGCCAAGGTATGCAGAAGAGTATCTCTGAGCGCACAACACATTGGACCTTGAAGTAGATGGGCTACAGCAGCAGAAAACCACACCAGGTGCCACTCCTGTCAGCAGAGAACAGGAAACTGAGGCTACAGTGGGCACGGGCTCACCCAAATTCAGACAGTAGAAGATTGGAAAAAAAGTTGCCTAGTCTGATGAATCTCGATTTCTGTTGCGACATTCAGATGGTAGGATCAGAATTTGGCGTAAACAACGCGAGAGCATGGATCCATCCTGCCTTGTATCAACAATTCAGGCTGCTGGTGGTGGTGTAATGGTGTGGGGGATATTTTCTTGGCACAATTTGGGCCCATTAGTACTAATTGAGTATTATTTAAGTATTGAGTATTGTTAGCTACCATGCCCATCCCTTTATGACCACAGTGTACCCATCTTCTAATGGCTACTTTCAGCAGCATAACGTGCCATGTCACAAAGCTCATGCAATCTCAGAGTTCATTGTACTCAAACGGCCCCCACAGTCATCAGCTGTCAATCAAATAGAGCACCTTTGGGATGTGGTGGGACGGGACATTCGCATCATGAAGGTGCTGCCCACAAATCTGCAGCAACTGTGTGATGCTATCATCTCAGTGTGGACCAAAGTCTCTGAGAAATGCTTCCAGAACCTTGTTGAATCTGTGCCACGAATAATTAGGGCAGCTCTGAAGGCCAAAGGAGGTAGTAGCAAGGTGCCATGTGACAAAACAAGTGGCCAGTGAGACTTTACTGTGCTAAAAAGTGCTAAAAAAGAACAACCTGTATTCATATACACAGAAGCAAATGTAGTTCCACAAGCACGGATCGTATTATGATGTTCAAAAATGTTTTAACATTGCGTTATAATTCATGTTTCCAGAAGCTGTATGTTTTCCTGTTTGAGCTGGTGCTGGTGCTGACCAGACCTGTGGTGTCAGACAGAGAGGGCATGGCCCAGTTTCAGGTCTACCGCCAACCCCTCCCCGCAGCGCATCTCCTGCTTGAAGACATCCCGGACGGAGATGCTGGGAGCTCCGGATCATTCCGTGGGGCCTTCACTGGGAATGACAAAGGTAAAGAGAGAATCGGCATGGTAGGGCAAAGAAAACCATAATATAACTTGTCATCTTGAGACTAAACTAATGGAGTAATACTCTGATTGAAGCCAACAACATTCTGGTCGAAGCCAACAACATTTCTAATAAAAATCCATCTGAATAACAACATATAAGCTCTGAATGACATGAAATGTCTTAATAAAACAGTTTGCAGAGATTTCACTCTCCTCCTTTCTCTTGTCGCCATCCCTCAGTGAAGAACTGTTTCAGAGTGAGCAGCAGAGGGCGCTCTAAGGCACAGTCCCACAGCCTCCAGGCCAACGACTCTTTCAACAAGCAGCAGTGGATCTCCTGTCTCCGCCAGGCAATGGTCCAAACACGGGACAGCGTGGCTCTCACCAGCCAATCGCCTCGCTTCTCCCCGAACCCTGACCTGTGTCACATAGCTGAACTGAACCTGAACTCAGACGTGGAAATGATTGGTCAATAGATCTCTATAGGCAAGCTTGTCACTGAACATGAAGTGATTCACATGGAACATTTTCTTGTACATGCAGTGATCATTTTACCCACCCCCAGAAACCTGGGCCACTTTTCAAAAACTGTATGAACTTTCCCCGGATGTCCCTCAGCAGGAGAATGAATCATGCTGGATGTAGCGTACTGGAGGAGATAAGAGGTCGTTTTCAGAAGCCTATGATACATTAGATGACGAATGTAATTGTATGTGATTGATTGTGTGATATTTTACCCACCGGAGCATTGTATTATTTGAAAATCTATCTATCTATCTAAATTGCTTACACATGCATACAATCGAAATACTCTTTATAACATTTTATAAAATAAATAAACTGACATAATTGCTGTCTTCAGTTCCACCTCTGTCATGAAAAATACTTAGTATGACCACCTATGTAACAGTATGAATTCATCCACAATTGAGAAATTATTTTATAATCCCTAATTAATAATCACTAATGAATAAATCCGTCCCAGAAATGACCAAGTCTGGTAATAAATGGAGATGTGGCACCCAGTTGCACTCAAGTTTATTTTGGTCAGGACTCCCTATTGACTGCCTAGTGCTGTAGATGCTGAGAGAAGAGCTTTAACGTGTCCTGAATTAGGAAAAACCGATATACTGTTAAATGTCCCACAGAGAGTTGCAGATTTTTTACGGATGCACATACACACACACACACACAGACAGACAGACAGACAGACAGACACACTCACAGGTCAGAGCAGAAGTCACTTTAAGTGACCATACATAGTTTTCTCCTATCAGTAAACGGTGATAGCCAAAAAAAGACTTGCAATTCAAATGGCTTTTAATGGATCTGTGGATCTGTGGCTAGCTTGGCTCGATACATTTCCAATTATAGTGAGGTAGATATAAATTGGCCAACAATGTTTTGTGAAGTTGCATTTGATATAGAAATTCGATTAAAGAGCAAAACAACTTGCAATGCTTAAACAAAATAAAAATAAAAAGCTAACGAACACACTCTATGTTGTAAATTACGTAATAGGTAGTGAAACCATGACAGGAGTGGGAACTATGTGGTCTAAGTTTAGAGGGAGGAAAGATTAGAGGCTATTTAGGTCTCACATTTGTCAGAACTCTCGAAGGCGAAGGGACGATACACTGAGCAGCAGGTAGAGTGACGGGAGAGAGGAGAGCAGAGGGGAAGTGAAAGGTGGCTTGTGTGGTGGCATGCTCGGATGGACTAGTCCACATCGGATGGGACATAATTGGAATATTTCACTAGGAAACTTGAAGGTGAGTCTGTGTTGGTGCAGTGCAGAAAAATGGGTTGGTTGGATAAAGTACTCCAATTTGAAATGAGGAATGTAGACATGATTATATTTCAGAACAATTTGACATGCAGTCCAATTGTCATAAGGAATACGCACTTTATTCTGTGGAACTGTGATTAAGGATTGAAACATATTCTGAAATTATATTTTTAGTCTAATTTAGTCCACACATTTTTAGTGACTGAATCTGAGGTACGATTACAAAAAAACTTTGTGATTAGACAGACATTTTACTCAAATGAGAATGTAACACATTATCTAAATCTAGACGTCTCAGTGTAAGTCATCTTGATGCCTTCTTAATGTATGGCCTGTTTCATTATGTTCAGCCCCTGACCGACCACAGGAGCAAAATCACTGCATTTAACATTCGTTGACAGCTCTTAGCCAGAGACGGGCGTGTGTGTGAGTTTGAGAGTATCTGCTGGGCGAGGGACCGATGTCAGAGGTCTCTCTGGCATGACGGAGAACTCGTGCGAGGCCCTGTGCCGCTCGCTGGTGGCCAACAACGGCCTCCAGTCTGAAAGCACGGACATCTCGCAGTCGGTCCTCTACACCTCGCTCATGGGTCTGCTGCTGGTGGCCGACAAGAAGGTGAGTGCTCAGAGGCTGGGCTAGCGACATAACGCTTTAGGTAGCCTGTAGTCTGACTGCATAGTTTTCATGACTTAAGCTAGATACAGGGGGAGAAACTCAAATTAATCCAGAAGTGAAGCTAATGTGCATGTGTAAAACAGATTTTTTTTTACATTGCACATACACACATACATACACATATACGTACGCACATACACGTGTGTTGACACCTGTAATCTCTTCAGACCCCTCCCCCAGCTGGATGAAGGTGTGTCAGTCTTGACCTCTGTGTTGAGTGTCCTCTGCGTCTGCTTTAATGGGATCAGAGGGCTAAAAATGGACATACAACTCTGCATGCAGGGATAGATCAGGGGACTCACAGGTTCAAAGACAGAACATAGGGATTTAAAAGGGAAAAGAGACTTGTCAGATGTACTGTCCAAAACCCTAATTCTGTCTTCCTGTTTCTAAATCATTCCATGTAGACAGAAATTCCTCTGGGAAGTGGGCAAGTTGGGTTGCGCAACGTGGGAAACACAGTATGTCCTTCCTTTTTACAATAAGTCTTGTGTATTAGCTATGTAGAGTATGTGACACCAATTCTTTACAGATAGATCATGTTCATCTGTTGGTGCTTTGAATCAATACATTAAATATGACTAATTGAAATTAATCAACTAATCAAGTGTGATTCAAATTATTGTTGTGATTGTTCATGACACTAAATGTTATGCCTAAAATCAGTTTTCTCTGTCTCTCTTTGTCTCTCAACTCCTTGTTTCTTTGTCATCTTTGTCCAGTGTTTTCTAAATGCAGTGGTTCAGTGTCTGTCTCATACACACGGTCTCCGAGATTACTGCCTCACCAAGTCCTATCTCCAGGACAGGCACTCAAGCAAGCAAGAGCCTGTACTCATGAATGGTATGTCCCCACTTTCTCTGTGTAGTTCAGCCACTACAGAGAAAGTGCTCCACTCGTTGCAAATTATCAGAAATATTCAACTTCATTGCACTGAAACAGATCTGTTTTAAACACAACTAATTTAAGCTTTTTAGTGTTACTGTAGTGTAGTGTTAGTGTAGAGTTTAGTGCTTGTTTTCTTAGTTTGCCTTTGCATCTGCACTTCACGTCTAGTCTCTTTTTTAGTTTTTCTCATTATCTTGTCCTCTACTCCACTGCTGCTGTCTAAAACTCATCCCTCTCTTTTGAAGCGTTCACTCAGGTGCTGTCTGGGCTGTGGGATGTTGAGGGCCGGGACGCAGTAGTGAATCCCAGCAGGTTTTACAGCGCCTTTAAAGAAGCGGTGCCTTACTTCAGTGGCTACAGGTGGGTCTCTTGAACTCAGTTACGGCTTTGACCTTTCAACTGTTAAGGTATGACTACATCTATAGCACTGTTAGCCTCATGGATCTCTCCCTTCACCTCTCTTGCTCTCTCTCTTTGTTCTATTAGTCAGCAAGATGCTCAGGAGTTCCTGCGGTTTCTGCTGGACAGGCTACACACTGAGATAAACCGCCGGCCCACCAAACGTCCACCAAACAACACACAGGAACCTAAACACAAAATCTTCAGGTACAGAGGCAATGCATGATGTGTGTAAGACGTATTAAAGAAATGTCAGCGTATCTCTGGTGCTTATTTTTTCTGTCTGTCGTCATTTCATCCAGACTGGCTGAACAGGCCACCGTCATGTGGAAGAAAAACCTTGAGAGGGATGACAGTAGAATTGTTGGTTAGTAGTTCATCATCTTCTTGACCTTGACAGTTTCAGAAATTTGGCATGCGATCATTGTGGTCAGAAAATTCTCTGTAGGATTTTTTTTAGGTTTGGTACAGAATCAGCAAATTTAGCAAACCCAGTAATGAGAACAGCCACGACATCCTTTCATAGTCATGTAATAGAGTGGAAACGCCAAGCTACATATCATCTACCATGCATTAGAAATACTTAAAGCCTTAGAGTTGATGACATGATCACATTTACATGTCATGTAATTGATCAGATATCAATGCCTTGTCTGATATTTTCACACATCTTAAATTGATTCCTGTAACATCTCACTCTTCTCCATCCTGATGAGTCTTTCTGTATATTTTCTGTGGCACCCCTTTACCCAGACCTCTTCTCAGGTCAGCTGCGTAGCTCCCTGCATTGCTCCATCTGTTCCCATTACTCCAACACATTTGATGTGTTCTGTGACCTGTCTCTCCCTCTCCCAAAGGTACAGTCCACTTCTCTGCTGATTATCTCTGTCATTGACCCTGGTTTGCCCTTTTGTTCCTGGTGTGCTGATCTATCCCTCGGTTTGCTTGTCTCCTGCTTTAGAGGGGCGGAGACAGAGTGTCACTCAAGGAATGCCTCGACCTCTTCTCACAAGAGGAAAAGCTTGACGAGGAAAATGCACCGGTATGTTTGAAATGGCCTACAAAACTGAGAGTTATGTTGCTGATGTTTCTGGATATATGAATACTGAACACGCTACTGCTGACAATCAAACAAACCAGAGGAAATGTTACTAATTGAGTTTTCAATTTCATACATTGAATCGATCGTAACTTCAGTTTCTCCACGACTGTCTGTCAGGTGGCCCTCATTGAATGTCATTTAATGTCTTTGTGTGTGTGTGTGTGTGTGTGTGTGTGTGTGTGTGTGTTGTCAGATGTGTGAGAGGTGTTGTCGTCGAACAGAAAGCACCAAAAGACTGACCATTCAGAGGTTCCCCAAAGTCCTTGTCATACGTATCCACCCATCTTCTGTATAGAAAAGTTTTCTAGCTTCATTTTTTTAATCTAACTCTGAACAGTTACTATGCAGATCTACAAGGATGATAGATTAGTTCTATGTTATGTGTTTTTGCCATGTTGCTGTGAAAAGAAGGACTTGACTTGAAAACTCAGATCTGAACCGGTTTACCATGTCGAGGTACTCCATCAGCAAAAGCACAGTGCGTGTGTCTTTTCCCATAACTAACCTGGACCTGGGGCCATATGGGCCTGTGGACTGTGGTAGGAACCTTTCTGTTCCTCTTTTGAATTGCTGCCAAGCATTTTTGAGCTTTATATGTCAGGTATCATATTAAAAATATTTCATATAAGGTTCCTCATTGCATTTATGATGACATTATTTTGTATAGGTACAGTGGATATGTTAGAGTGGATGGTTGAAAGATCTTAGACCTATGTGTTTTGATTCTTAGGGCCAGTGCTATATAACCTGTATGCAGTCTGCTATCACTCTGGCATGGTGAACATGGGCCACTACACTGCCTGTTGTCGAGATGAGGATGGATGGTGGTACTACAATGATTCCAGGTGAGGATCCTGTGAAAGTTAAAGTATATTTCAGCAGACATATAATTGGGCCATATTTTAAGACCTGTGCTTTTCCTTTGCAGTGTGCAGCAAGTCCCGGAGACCCAGCTCCAGTCGGGTCAGGCCTATGTTTTGTTCTACCAGTTAGACAGCAGCATCATGAGAAAATAAGATGGGGGAAATACTTTTCTTCATTTTTGGGACATGGACGACTACTTGAGAAAGATTTGCCACTTAAAGCTAAAATATGCTCAACCTGCTTCCCGCTGTCACACCATCTCCGGTACACAGCCCGTGTTCCTCATATTTGACTGACATCCTAGAGGCCAAATCTTTGATTCTGCATTTTTCTTAGCTTCATTTAATTCTGCCCAGGATTTTCAGTGACACTTTCTTCCCTCTAAACTTCAGTGACACCACGTCTGAAAATGCTTTTGAACACTTTTGAAATCTTACATACTGTTGGCAATCCTTCATGCAACTACTTGTTTTTTTTTTCACATGGCGGTCAGTGTCATGTGTGCTGCTTGAAGATGCAGTAGGTGGCAGCACCTTTTATGTGATGCATGTCCTATGAAGGGTGCCATCTTGCATATAATATCAATGTATTTTAACAAGCATATTCTAAATGGTCTCCCTTGCAGGCGTAGGACAGTGTATATTATTATATATTTTCAAATTGTTCATACATTGTATTCTTATTTTTCTACTTATGTACATTTTTAATTTACCAATGACTCTCTTATACTGGTATTTTGGTAGAGTTGAACAGTGGACACTATTTTCAGGCTCATCTCTGCTCCACCAGTTTTTTTGGACATGGTCAAAATATATTGTTTTCATTTTTATATCTGTACAGAGACTAACGACATAAAGCACTATAGTTCATGAAAGTTGGTTTGGTTTATTTACAGCATTTGGGTTTCATCAGATTTCATTGATGATGTGAAAGTCTTAAATATAGGAAATGTTTGATATAATATCTATATAATCAACGAAACAGTATGTCCATGTGTGTAGTCTAAATGTAATTTTGAAAGTGTAAAACCTTCATATCCATGATAATAAAAATGAACTTGAAAATTCTAACTTATTTACCTGGACCAGTTAACCACAAGGGCGGGTGAAATTGCGTGGCATTGTGGAAGTGGGCGGAGATTAAGACCCTGGTAGGGAGAAGAAGGAAAGAGGACACACCACAAATTGAAACGGTAAATTTGCCTTTTATCTCAATAAAGCCCGAATCTTCGGAGTACTCGTACATTTTCCACCAAGTGGATGATTATTACCCGCGCCAATGTATAAGTGTATCGTAAAAAACGGTCTAAAATCAAGTTTATCCAAGTTGATAAACGCGTAGCCAGCTCGTTAGCTTTCGTTGTTGCTTATCCGGCTTATTAACCCACCAACAACTCACTTTCCGCTTTAAAATCACTTGGTTCAAAGTTTGCAACAGTACATATCATGGTGTAACCAGGGCAAACTAAATTCGGCAACATTCAGAAATGTTCTTTCTCAAGGTTGTCTTGGGGCTAAAACAGGCGAAATGTCGCTAGCTGGCAAACAAAACTACGTTAGCTAGCTAATATATTGTCCTGACAACCTCACAAGCTAACCTTCGCTGTCTATCTATCTGAGTAAGGTATCATAAGCTAGCTTGTTACTTGCCCTGTCTGGAGTTTTTGGCTACGTGTAAGGTTGAGTTGTTTACCATAACATTGATAGTATTTCTGGAAACGCAGTAACGTTTGGTATATTATTTGTATTTGTATTGCCTCTTGATCAGTCGCGAAATGAGATAATCCATCTTGGTACTTAGCTGCCAGTCCATAGCTAAGCAGCTATCCTAGCTACTTAGCAGCCAAACCTGCGCTCCTTAGCTGCCGTGTCGGCCAGCTAACATTGCCCATCTAGTGTTGTTTTGTATCAGGTTGCATTTAAAGCATTATATGAATGTTCCCCCAAAATAGTCAGACACGTTTCCTCATTTGTTTTCTGTTTAATTCCACTGTAATATGGATGTTCAATACACCACTGTAGCTATCTTCAACGTTAATCCAAGTTATGTTGTTACGCCGGCCGGTTTTGAACTTGCTGTTCTCGGCTAGCTAGCGTGCTAGCAACAGTTCTTCATATTTCAGAACTAGCACTTAAGTTAAGAGCCCAGCTAGCTGGCTAATGTTAGCTCAACAAGACAAGGCGACGTGGCGTACTAACAACGGATCGAAACAAGTAAATTATCCTGAATACGACATGTTTCTCTTTGTTTTACGGAACCAGCAGCTCGCAAGAGGACTGACTTTTACATGCACGAACATTTTTAACAATTGTTTTACTTCGAGGTGTTTTGGGTGCGGTGGGGCGGTGCATAGGCCTTGTTAGGTTAAACTGGGCCGAGGAGCACAGCGCAAGAATTCTTCAACTCATCTAACTGGAGGCTTGTAAATGTACTCGTATTGATGCCAAAGTATCTTCTGAAATGTCTGAAATGTCACAATTATTAATTTAAGATATGCCCAATATATTTTCTTAACGCTTCCCTAAACAAAATAATGTTGTTTCCGGTCAGCCCATACTTCCGCATTTGTACTTCCGATTTATCTATTTTGTTTGGAAAAGGAGCAGTTCAATTAGACCAGTGTGCCAGTATTCCCGGTAGAAGTCGAGTTTTCTCTTAAGCGTAGACATGCTTTCAAAAGGTCAGTTCTTGTATGCTCGGGCTTCTCCTTTCAATTACCGTTCACTTTTTGTAGCCTCTTTCCCATGTTTTGGCAATAATCTTACGTATGTCGGCAGTGATTCCTACTGTGGTGTGTTCAAATACAATAATGAAGCTGTGCTGCGGTTAGTCATTGTGTTATGTATCTGTTTCCGAAAATGGCTACACACTCAAGGTTATCTTAAATTAAGTGACCATTACCAATCTATTTCAGTTAACTCTTCTGACTATTTTCAATGCTGTTTTGTCCCACCAGCTTAACCAGACCCCTTTTAACGGTTTCTATGCCTTTTTAGATGGCTGCCATTCGTAAAAAGCTTGTGATTGTTGGGGATGGAGCTTGTGGAAAGACCTGCCTTCTCATAGTTTTCAGCAAAGACCAGTTTCCAGAAGTGTATGTGCCCACCGTGTTCGAAAACTATGTGGCTGACATTGAAGTGGATGGGAAACAGGTAAGCCCAGGGAACAGTATGCATGCCAAGTGAAGAAGCACCTAGGTTCTTCACACCTGTGTGTCTTTGGACATGCATGTTCTTTCCTCTCACATTATAAGCCCATTATACTTCTCTTCATCACAATGATAAAACATTTTTAGAATTATCTCTGGGGTGCAAAAATTGTAAGGACAAGGATTGTTTACCAGGCTTCATGTTTTGGCGTTGTTATTCCGATGCCAAGGCAGTGTGGCTTGTTGTTTTCATCACTTTTAGTAAGAGTCTATGAAAAGTTTCACTGGCCCCACCAAAGACTGATGAGGATAAATTCCTAAATCAAATCTAGACAGTCAAAGGCGGCCTCTGCCTCGGGCTACCTTAAGAGGAATCTGCTCAGTAATGCATGAAGCTGGAAAGACTGCTTTGGGCAAACTATTTGAGCAGTTGCCTACCTATTCAAGCTCCACAGCCTTCAAGAGTAGGTCTACTTAACTCTCCTCTTATAGGTGGGAGTACTAGTATTGACCGTAATGCCACCTCATGTATGGACCAAATATATGTCCCTACCAATCTATAGATGACTGTCAGTCAAATAGTTGCACAAAATTGTTATGTTTTAGTTGTAACCCCTTCAGCTTCTCCTTTTGGGAAGTAATGGGGAAATAGTCTGGATATGGTCTCCCCTGGAGATAAGAGGCATAGAGATAGCTGGGGCCAAGCAATAGAATTGTCTTCAGCTGAGAGTTCCCTTTTTTTTACTCTTACCTGTCAGCATTTGCCTGAGATTCAAAAGGAAGTATAATGCATTGGAAAACGAAACCATAATGTGTAATGGATTATAGACATGTTTTATATTGCAAACTGTCGTAACCATGCACAATAATTCCATGCACAGTCTGCAGCTTTTGAAGAAATTAAGCAGCTTGCATTAAGTTAATGTGATCCTTTCAGATGTGAAAAGTTTGCTAAAAATATGTAGATGTAAATATGTAGATGTGAGACGGGCCAGTGAAGTTTCTAGAAAACCAGGATATGTATGCAATACATGTACAGAAATTATTTTTCTGTTCCTTCTGGATGCACAGTCACACATTATCAAAAGGTTTATATCCTTATAGTGATCACCCCAATACAGAATTTTCTGATCTGTTATAAGCTAAACATCCAAGCATAGTGTATGCGCACTTATGTTATCTTTCCATCATTCTGCCTATAATCACGTAGTTAATGAATGTTGTGCACAGATCTGTTTTGTTTAGCTTTTAAACCTGGAAAGGATATGAAAAAGTGGTCTTTCTTTTTTTTCTCTTTTAGGTGGAGCTAGCCTTGTGGGATACCGCTGGACAAGAGGACTACGACAGATTAAGACCTCTCTCCTACCCAGATACTGATGTCATACTCATGTGCTTCTCGATAGACAGTCCTGACAGTTTGGGTAAGTACTGCACTGAATATCTTCACAGACAGATGAGGGTTGCAAAATCTGTCACTTTTAAAGTCCAGCACAAATCTTCGAAAATTGTTCAGTTCCTTGATGTAATGCTGTTTTGGTATTGCCTAAACGTTTCCAAGTCTCGCTCTTTTAAAGTGAAAGTGAAAACAATACATTTCCTAAGACTTTACAAAATCATAATGTATGTAGAAAACAATTAGAAGCAGTGAATTGACTGGTGGAAGTCACTCATGGTAACTGACTCGGAAATGGATCAAGTCTCAACCATAGACATCTAAGCAGCTGTCTGCTGTGCTGATTTGTAGATAATAACATAATGCACTGCCTTGTCTTTGGATCACAGAGAATATTCCAGAGAAGTGGACTCCGGAGGTGAAGCACTTCTGCCCAAATGTGCCTATCATCCTCGTGGGCAACAAGAAAGACTTGCGCAACGATGAGCACACACGAAGGGAGCTTGCCAAAATGAAACAGGTATCCACCATGTTACCCTTCCCACTTCCCAGCTAGATGGTTTGGCCCATGATCATGCCTGGCCTTCAGGCTACTGTATGTACTCCTCTGAGCATTCCTAGAGTGTCGAGTAGCTCTAGCTGAGATTGCAATAACAGTTTTAGACTTGTTGTTTTGAACAGACTTGTTGACAAATATTTGTGTAGTTACAAGAATAGAATAGGCTACTTAATACCAAATATAAATACATATGTGTAATCCCTACAATATTTTAGGCAAAGTGTTTGATAGATAAAATAAATGACCAGTAGGTTATATTATCTACTGTTACTGACCTCCACCAATCTGTAATTTTGCGTTAACAGGAGCCTGTGAAGCCAGAGGAGGGACGGGACATGGCCAACCGCATCAATGCCTTCGGTTACCTAGAATGCTCTGCCAAGACAAAAGACGGCGTGAGGGAGGTCTTTGAAATGGCCACCAGGGCCGCGCTGCAGGCCAAGAAACGTGGCAAGAAGAATGCGTGCCTGCTGTTATAGAAGCCTCCACCTGGACGGGGAGGCGAGAGGGGTAGGGAGGGGGATGAGAGGGGGCCCAGAGAACACAGAAAGGGAAGGGACGGGACGGGACAAGACGGTAGGTTTGTCTTTCTCGTGTGGATGCATTGGGAGGGGGGGGCAGGGGTCATCAGAGGTTAAAGGTTGCAGCTGCTTGGCATGGGGGCTTTGACTTCCAAGACTCCCTAATTGGGGTTGATGGGGGGAATAACGAGAATGGCCTGAAATGGCCCGCCAGTGGCTCTCTCTCTCGTAGGACTTGCCTCAGTAAAACCAGTAGTAGGAGGGTGGGAGGGGTAGGAAAGGACTTATACTGGGATACACAATTAATTTTTTTCAGTGGTTTTGACTCCCTTAACAACCCCCTTACGCCCTACTTTTATAAATGGCTCTACGACAATTGGCTCCCATAGGTTTACGTACTGTCTCTAGTAGCAAGCTCGAAACGGTCATTTTGTGTGTCCGAACGATTGTAAGTACGTTTGTATATGTTTGTATATGAATGTGTGTATGTGAACGCATGTGTGTTGAATCTATTGTTTATTTTTTCTCTTTGTGTGTGGATGTTAACTGTCTGACCCTCTATACTGAATATAAGCACAGGGACATGAACACTCTGCAGGGGGGGGGGGTTCCCTACTATTCTGCCTCCTCTCCGTTGCTTCTCCTCTGGTAGCTGATGTCACAGATATTCTGGATGTTTTTTTTTTTTTAATTATTATTATTATTATTATTATTTCAATATAGTGATTTTTAACCATTTGCAGTTCAGGTATATTTAAAAATCTATCAGCATCTTTTTTTACATTTAGATGTAAGGGCCATTCTGCTCATCAAGTTTGCGAGAGTGTGTTTTATAAGCTTGCTTGTGTGTAGATTTTTAAATAACTCCTTTGGTTTGATCACCTGTTTCTGATGTTCAGTGGAGGAGTACAGCACAGTACTGTATACCAAGAGTAACTGACACTCAACATTTAGTCTTTGTGTCAGGAATGGTTATGATATTTGTACTTGATATTAAAAGTTGCAAATTGAAAATGGCATTTTACTTTTACGGCACGCTTTTGAGTGGAATTTTAAGTTAGTGATATTTGTCTGGTTCTGTGTGCTACTCCCTCCATTCTCTTTTGAATATAATGTTATTATGATTAGTATTATTATTACCAGTAATAATAATATTATTCTCTATTTTCTTTCAATGCTCTTGAACTGTATATTTAACCCTGTGTGAAATTCTACTGGCCTTTCCTGAAGCAGTTACTACTCTTTAAAACAAATCTTCAGAATCTTTATCATGAGAAATATTTAGATTTTAAAAGTAAACCATTGAAAGTGCATATATTATTGTTTTAATTGGAGTTTATTCTAAAGAGATCAATTGCAAATGTATTGTATGAGGAAATCTTGGTGCATTTGACTTTTTGTAAAATACATTTCCATATTCCTTCAATCTGCTTTAAAAAAAATACTTCAAATAAATTTGATTTAGTTTAGTCCCCAGAGGATTGTCTTTTGTCGGACGAAGCTGTGTGGTTTGAGGATGGACATTTCATTGTTCTTTATTGTGTAACATGTTTTACAAGGGATGATCTTGCATGTTCAAGCATGCCTTTTCTAATCACCAAAAGAACAACAAATGTTTTTTTCTGGCTATAAAAGTTACAGATCATACCTCCAATTATCAAAGTCGGGTTCCAGATGAGTGCACAGATAAAGTGTGTTTGCTAAGGTCTCTGATGAGCAGTATGACTTTATGAATTAGGAGTATGAAATTCTGACATAATTAACATTTATCGTTTTTCCGAATGGGATTATGTGTTTGTTGTTTCCCATGTGTTGATTTTATCTTTGTAATTGCAGAAGATGCACCACTGTTAACATTTGTCTCAGACCTTTTTTCTTATTCAGATAACCTAAAATTGATCAGAAATATAGTGTTGACATTGTTATGTTGTAAATTACTTATAGCTGGCGGCTATGGTTGATTTTGAATGGAATATCTGCATGTGTGTACGACGCCCAGTTTCTGCCACCTTCACGCCTGTGCTTCAATGGCACATTATATTAGGTAATCCTAAACGTTTAAAAAAAAAAGCTAAATCAACAAGAGAAAGCCCTTTTTGCAGTCACATTTGAGCGTCTGAAGGCTGTTGTGCTGTTCAGGGTAGCAATAAAACCTACCTTTCTTGGACTACTTAGTATCTGGAGCATCAGCACTTGTGGAATTGATTATGGTCTTAAAATGGTCAGAGAGAAAGAGCTTTCCTAAAGCTATTCCATGCTACAAATGGGCAAGAAACAGAAAATATCTCCCCAAGGTGTGCACCACATCTTTCACAGAACTGTTCACACCGGCTCTAACCAGCATGCAAAGAGAAGCGGGAGGCCCTGGTCCACAACTGCGCAGGTGGATAAGAACATCACAATCTCTTGTTTGAGGAAAAAGATGACTTACAGGTCCTCAGCTGGCAGCTTCATTAAAATAGTACTCATAAAACACCAGTCTCATCAGCAGCAGTGAAGAGAATATGAAATGATGGCCTTCTAGCTTCTGGGAGTGCTTTGGTGCTGGTAAAGTATGTCATTTGTACAGAGTAAAAGGAATCTTTAACAAAGAATGCCATAACCCCATTTTACAATAACTCCATTGCCATGCCGTACCTTATGGATGGCACTTGATGAGCCAATTTCACCTTACAACAAGACAGACCCAAAGCGTTGCAAGACATATTTAGTGAAGAAGCAGTCAAGCTGTAATGCTACAATGTTTGTGATTGCTGCAATTGACGGATTATTTGATGAAAGCAAATTTCCAAACACACAATGGTTATTTCAAGCCGAAATCATTTTTCTTTGTCAATGTCTTGACTAGATTTTCGATACATTTTGCACCTTATTTGATGTGTTTTCCTAGTGATTTCAAACTTTTGAGAGGTAGTGTAGGTGAAATAGAAATAGGTTAGTCAAAATAGAAAATTTCATCCTGATATCCTCAGAAAATGTTACAGCGTACAGTGTGAGACAGAAAATGTGAGGGTACCGTAATTCTATTTTGTTATCTTTTGGTTTTGGGATTTGAAATTTGGCCTTTGTACATATCTGAGTATGGGTATACCTGATAAAACTTTGGAGAAAAACTGAGTGAGTCATTTTTTAGCATGGAATGGGCCAAATGCAAGCAGATGTGCAAATGGTATATATTGTACATTCTAAAAAGGATGAGGAGGCATAGGGCTATTTTAAGTAGAGGGATGTTTTACACTGCATGTCAGATGGGTCAAGTATTTGTGGAATGTTTCATTAAAAAAAACAATAAACAGTTTATTATTTCCCAGCAACTTATTTTTGCCCTGCTAAATATGGATTAAGTTATGGTCTGCGTATGCGGACCGTGTTTGAATACTCATACATTGGGAACTTAAACAGAGTAGAGGCCTGTGTTTTGTCATAACTCTCACTTGAAAGCCTGTTATTTTAGGATATGATATGACCAGAATGCCAGTGCTTTTGTCCAATCAACAACCAATTCATTTTACACCAATCATGTACAACAATGCGTAATGCCCCACCCACCCTGTAGTTACCAACATCACGCTATGCTATCTTCACCCTTGATTCTTGGGCCTGGCAACTCGGAGTAACAAAATACTGCAACGTCAAGTGAACTGACGAGCTCGAAATGTGAGTATTACTCATATAGCATTTGATTTCGTACGTTTTCGGCCAATCGAATACTTGTTAATGGGTAAAGCAAGCTCTCTAGCATAACTTGCGAATGCTAATGTATAGAAGAGCGAACGCTGCCATTAGCCAGGCTAACCCTCGGTGCGCAGAGGGCAGAATTTAACATGAAACCAGACTATTTAGCTAGTTGGCTGGTTTTGTCAGTCCAGTCATCAAACTTGCAGAGCATATTTTAGCTTGATAGTGGGTGGTTCAATTCTTCAGGCAGTGTCACTCTGGAATTGTGAGGTACGATATAGTTACGATATTATTATTGCTACGAATTGTGCGATTGCACGCATTTGACAGCAAAGAGGCTTCGATGGGGATTGCTGTATTTGCTAATTTGGTTAAGGCAAGGCTAGTCAAATATCACCTTTGATACAGCAACCTCAGAGTGGATGTGGTGGCGACAAAGGTGCAACGAACTAGTAGCCTTCCACGGGTCTTGCAGCATTTTGCTCTCCTACTTTGTTTCATCTTAACTTGAATCATCCTCAGTTCTTCTCTACCGTTGTGTGCTAATTGGAAAACAGAAAGGTCTCGTAACGTTAACTTCTGCTCTCTGCACAAGGCTTGGGAAAGCTGCAAGTACAGGAGCATAAAAGATTCAGTGTCCATCGTTTCCCCTCATTCGGGTGATATGGAGTACGAAAGGCGGTGAGTCGATGGCTTCATTTTCTGCATCTCACAAAAAGCTATTTTTACTGTGTGCTTCTTCTGCATGCCAGATGAGCATTTTGTGTACTGCTTACTATAGTGCCGAGAGCAACACTGGGATCTAATGTCACTCACTTATGTTGACTTTGGGGAAATGGGTATTGATTTAACTGTTCAATTAAAGCTTTGTTAAGAAATGTAGGGGAAACATAACTAATCAAACCTTAATCAGTCTTGCTTGATGACTAACTCGACGCATTACTTTGTTCTTCCGTTTGATGTCACATCAGGGGTGGCAGAGGGGACCGCATTGGTCGCTATGGCAACAGCCTTGGCGAGCATGACTTCAGAGACATGGACTATAGAGGCTATGGACAGGACGAGGCTGAGGCAGAGCCTGGTTACAAGGACCATTCTGAGGGTGATGACGGTGTCAGCGGGTCAGAAGATTTCTCTCCCACTCGTTTTCCTGACAATCGGCCAGGGTTTCAGCACAGGGGAATGCGGGGTTCGAACCCAAACAGACCAGGAAAGACTTTCCCCAGGGGTTCCCACTCCCAACCCCAGCAAGCTCCGCAGAGATTCCGACCTGACGATCGGGACTTTGTGTTTGACTCAGAGTCCAAGGGACTCCGAAGGGACCACCCATCCTTCAGAGGGCAGAAGAACTTTCCAGAGAACCAGGCCCATCACCCTGGAGACAGTCACGAGACGACAGGCTGGGGGGTCAGGCCAGGGGCTAGGACTTTTGCTGGACAGGAGGAGCAGGGGGCAGGACGACGAGGGGAAGAAGACCAATTCAACAGAGAGCTCGGCCATAGAAAGGTGACATCAATGTGAACAGGGAGATATTGATATTTTGTTAGCAACTTTTTTTTTAGGTCCCTCTCATATATCGGTGTCATAGGTTTTAGGCCCCTCTCATGTATCGGAATCATGTCTGTTGATTTAAGGCATCATGAGTTTTCCCCTGATTGTGTGTTTGCATCTTATGCCACAACGTACAGTATATATTTACAATAACAATGAATACTTGTCACACTTAGTTGTAAGTTTTCTTGTGGGACAAAGTCATGTGCTGAATACTAAAGTTTGTTATCTTATGGATTTCAGGGTTTCTCTGACGCGGCGGCCCAGGGTGGTAACAGTAACAGAGAAGCGGGATTTGGCACTGGCTCTGATTTGGATGAGGCTGAGCGCAGCGACCAGGACTACAGAGCAGACCTGGACCAGGCGCAGAAGCCGAGCAACATCATCATGCTGCGCACACTACCCCCCAACGCCACGGTCAACGAGGTCAGCCCTCGCCCTTGCTTGGCCTTTCTTAAAGATGCAGTCTGCGATTCCGTTTTGGTTTCGCGAAAGGTTGTTGATGTTTGAGCACAACCGCTAATCAAATTACACCCCTCCCTTCTGTGCTTCTGAAGCACCGTCTTGGCTGGGTTATGGTGTATGGCTTGGTCCGAGCCACTATGTTTGTTTTTTCTAGTCCAGAACCTGGACTGTGTAAGAACATCGGAATAATTTTTTGCGTAAACACTGAACGGACTGAAGGACCGAGAGGAGTGATTCACTGAATTTGACAAAAACTGCATGAATGGCGGACTCTTAACACTGCATTGGTGCGCTCTGCAATCAGTGGACTTTTACATTTTAATATGAGTAGAATGTTATTGGTGCATGCCTTTCTCTAACACTGCACACATTCAGGAATTGGATGATAATTCTTGATATGAGAACATATATATAATGTATTGTACATCACTGATGTATGTTGTGTTTTTATTTTATTTGTTTGTTTTTTCCAGATCCGCACCTTGTTGCAGGAGCAAGTAATTCAACCCCGCGAAGTTCGCCTAATGAGAAATAAGTCTTCAGGTGAGTCTTCAGCTGGTTGTGACCCTGGATCCTATCCTTAGTCTCCACTCCCTCTCTCTCTGTCTGCGTATCGCTCTCTCTCTCTCGCTTGCCTTTAAGAGGCAGTCTTCCTCTCCTCGAGGTCTCTCATTTTCTCACATTGTATTGTCTGGAGAAGGAATCTGATTCACCCCATTGCCGTCAACAAGCACTGTAGACCCTAAGAGCCTGGTGCATTTGTTTCAGCAACTTTAAAGTTAGGCCCTAGTATTCTTTCTTTTTCTGATTTGTTTCAATCTTTATCAGTTACTCTTCTTTTGGACATGGTCTTGCCCTGTAACGCGTAGTTGTGCTTCTCAATTAACCGCAGAATCAGTGTAATTAACACAATACAGTAACTGATACCTACACAAGTCAGTCCAACTCCCGCACACACACACACACACACACACACACACACACACACACACACACACACACACACACACACACACACACTCTCTCTCAAAGACATGCACTCACGACTCAGAGTGAAGCATGGTCTCCTCTCAGTGTATTTAGTCTTCTGCCACCCCCCCCCCCCCCCCCTCATGTTCGCTACCGCACTAAACCTCTCCACACTCATCTGGGGCATACAGAGGAAGGCGTCCTCTAAGAGTAAGTATTGTGCTCCCACCCTGGCGTCCACTTCTACCCCTCTTTTGCCTTCTGTGAAAACTCATGATTCACTGAAATGTCTTCCCTAAATGTATGTCTTCATTTGCTTGTGTTTGCCACTATATACCGGCTATGTGTCTTATCTGAGTTCTCTGTTCTCTGAGTGTGACCATGGCGATTTCAGGTTACTATAGTAACAGGCAGCCAGCGCCCATTGTAAGAGAAGTGGGTTGGAAACAATCTTGCAAGTCAACTGTAACTGTTTTCCGGCCCAATCAGTTCTTTTCATGTAAGCTCACACACTTGAAGTAGTCATCTTTGAACGAAAGAGTTATGTAACAACAGAGGGAGCTTGGATCCTGCTGACACTGAATACAAATTTAGTTCCTCTTCAGAGGCTCTGTTTTCTTTAAAAACAATGGATGCTTTCACTCTTTCATTTCTCTTTCAATATCACAAAATGCCAAGGGACATGTTTATTATACGGCTTATTGGATCATCTCTGATTTCAGTGCAATTGGTCAGCTATGAATTTAGCCACAAAAATAATGACAGAAATAAAGATATTTTGCTGCTGCAGAGGCAGATAAAGTAACAGGATCCCAACTCCAAGGGGACCAGTGATGTGTGAGCTGGTATGTTAAAGTCTTAACATTCTTTCCAGTCAAAGAGAGAGGTATCGCAAGCCTGCGCAGGGGAAGGAGGTGTGTTCTGATCTGAACAAATTACTCAGTGTGATGAGTGGTTAGAAAGCTTTCTGTCTTTCTCTCTCTCTCTCTATCTCTCTCTCTCTCTTTTTTTCTCCTTCCTTTACTTCATACCGTCTCTCTCTTATCTCCTTGCTATAGCTCCATCCCTATCTCTGAATCTTTCATTCAGTCTCTCTCTCCCTCTGTCTCTCTCTTTCCCTCTTCTGTGAAGGCACTAACCCCTCACTGCATTGTTGTTGTTGTTGTTGTTATTGTTGTTTTGTCACTGTGGCCCGGCGGCTGTGTCTCCAGGTCAAAGCCGAGGATTCGCCTTCGTCGAGTTTAATCACTTGCAGGAGGCCACCCGATGGATGGAGACCAACCAGGTCACTTTACACTGCACACATACATACACACACACATGCACATACACTCGCAACACACACACACACACACACGCACTGCACATGTTCTCATCACGTGTGTGTAGACATGCTTGAGCACACCACAGGTGCCACGACCTTAAGTGAATGTACAGCTGAGGAGTGTGGCTTCTGTGTATGTATTTATTGACAGCCATTTGAACTCTCTTCTTTTCCATCTCTCTCTCAAATGCAATGCACTTGTGCAACTTTACTGTACATGAGTAAAGGATCAGGCTTGCTTCACACCAGGAGTAGTATTAAGGGATGGATGTGAAGGTTTGTTTTTTTCCCACTGTCAGTAACGGGGTCAAGCAGGCAGCTCACTGAACAACACACACTTCACACACTCGTGGAGTGGAGTTTATGGAAAGTGCCTCATTGCAGATCTCATTGACCCTTAATTCATCCACTCTTCCTCGTTGCCTGTTTTAATTTGTTTGCTTTGTTTTGTTGTCATTGAAAAAGAACATCTCTGTTTTATCTTTACCTGTTTCCTGCCTATTTGCCCCCCACCCCCCACCTCCTGCCCCTCCGCACACCCCCATTCCACTCCATGCTCACCCCCATCATTGCTGTTTTGGGAGCAGTGATCTAGTTTTGAAAAACCAGGGAATGAGGAAGTAGTGAGGAGCATAGTGGTTGGGCAGGATGCTTTAGCCCAGACAGGCACACAGAAGACATCTTGTAGACATTGTATTCATAAAGGATGTCTGCCCTTGGGCTGAAGCTGTCACTCATCTCTTCCCTGCAATGTTTTCCTTTTTGCCTTTTCACCATGTCTCTCTGACATCACAAGTGGATCAGGCTGATATAAATCAGTCAGCCAGTTGGCTCAAAATAGATACTGAAGGAAGGGAGAAGGATGCTGAGTAAATATGAGACTGCAAGGCCGAACTGTCAGGCTTTGTGGCAGTCAGCCATGCTGTTTGTTTGAAGGTGTCTTAATTTGTGAGAAGTAAAATGCTATTGCATTAACTTTGTGTTGTTATCTTATTTCCTCTTGGTAAGATTTCATTTAAAATGACTCTGGTAAGATCCTAAACTAGGTTCTTCAATCAGAAATGCAGAGAGTGGGTCCTTAGGTGCACTTCAGCCTGTTTGCCTTTGCACGTGTGTGGATGCTACTTCACAGTGTATTGAAGGATGATTTGGGGAGTTTCTTTGCTCGGCTGGCATATGGGGTAGGGTGTTGGAGGGATGGCTAGGATAAGCCTCCTTGCTTCCATATTTCCCCTCAAGGGGGGAGGTGGTCAGGGTGTGGGTCGGAGAGAGGGCCGTCCACACACACGTTCGCTCTCACGCACACAGGCCAGTGTGTCCGTCCCATTCCCTTCAAGCTGAAGGTGACATCTCTCTCTTTCTCGATCTCCCTCACTCAGTCTCTCTCTCTCTCTCACTGTATTTTCAGTCTCTTTCTTTCATTTGGATCTCAAATCCTAAATCCTCTGTCTTTTTCTGCCCAATTCTCTCTCTCTCTCTCTTTCCCCATGTCTTTTGAGGTGAGATCTATCTTTCTCTCTCTCTCTGTTTGTATGTTCATGCTCGATCCTGATACTTATTGTTTGTTTCTCTTCCCTCTTTTCTTTCTCTTTCTCTTCCAGAGAGTGCTTATTATTTTAGGGCAGCGAGTGTCCATGCACTATAGCGACCCAAAGCCACGTGCAAATGAAGACTGGCTCTGCAATAAGGTGGAGTAAAATTGGCCTATCTGTTCAAAGTGTCTTTTTTTTTTCATGCCAAAAATATAATCAGGACTATTTATAGATATCAGAGACACTTATGGGGCTGTGCTAATATTTTCCATCTTTCTTTTTGAAGTGCGGAGTGCAGAACTTCAAAAGGCGTGAAAAATGCTTCAAGTGTAGTGTCCCAAAATCAGGTAGGTTGAGTGCCTTATGCAATATACCCTACACAAGGATGTGATTATTATATATTTTAGATTTTGACATTGAGCTGACCTCGTCTGTGTCCTTTCACAGAAGCTGAGCTGAAATTGCCTCTGGTGCAGAAAGATTTGCCCCTTGGGCAATTAAAGGACCCAGCCCAAGGTCTGTTGCCCCTGCCCACTCTCTACCAGCCCTCTGCTCCTCTCCTGGCCTTGGGCACTGCGTCACAGGCAACCGAGCTGGCCAATGACAGTGAGTCGTGGCTTTCTTTTAGATGCCCTTTCTGTCATATCTACTCTGTCAGTCAAGTGCCTATGATGGACTGTGTTCCAGGCAATGCCAGGGTCAAATCACAGTGAATTCACATGTCTGATATATTCACTGGAATGTGACTTTTCTTTGTATTTATAAAGTTGAAATGTAAGTGTGAAAGGACCTTTTAGGGCAACTTGTGAGGGTGGATTTCTGGGGTGTTCTAGGTTGACTTTGCATTTAAAGCAGTACATACGGAGGGATTCTGCGTTTCTCATTTATGCTTTTCATACTCCAGCTCTTATCCTGAGGAACCTGGGACCCCACACTAATGTGGACACCATCTTGTCAGCTCTAGCTCCTTTTGCCACGCTCTCTCCCTCGAATGTGCGACTTATCAAGGACAAGCAGACCCAGGTGAACCGTGGGTTTGCCTTCCTTCAGCTCACCACCATTGTGGTAAGACACAAGAACACTGGTCTCTTGGCTATACAGATACACTTTTCACTTTCACCATCTCCAGCTCAGTCAGTAGGCAATGGTTTCTAAAATCGCACAGAAATCACACTGTGTTATATGGATAGTTATTTGGTTGTTATTTCTCTCTGTGGTCCTTCCATTTTAAAGACACTCTCTCATGTGGAAAGCCATCTTAAAATGAGCGCTCATCTCTAATGTGTGTCATTTCGTCCTTGCAGGAAGCCTCCCAGCTCCTTCAGATTCTTCAGGCTCTGCAGCCTCCCCTGTCCATCGATGGCAAAGTCATCGCCGTGGAGTTCGCCAAGGGCTCCAAGCGGTACTGCTGGGCTACAATCTTGCCTTTTTTTCTTTCTGTGGTGTTCAGACCACGAAAATGAATGTGCCCTGCAGTGTGTGTAGGGGTCATTGCTCATTGTATGATGCCTGTACCTCTCTCTTTCATCCATTTTTCTCTAATATTTCAAATAATTTCTTTCTTTACCCATCTGTCAACCAATTCCCCTATTCTCTCGTCCTCTCTCCTGCCCTCTATCTTTCATTTCTTTCTCTCCACATCTCTCTCTCTCTTTCTCCATCTCTGCCTCTCCCCTCTCAGGGATGTGTTTCTTACTGATGGGAGTCGTGTCAGTGCCGCTACAGTGGCCAGCACAGCCATAGCGGCAGCACAGTGGGCTGTTTCCCAGGTGAGTTCTTTATGAGTTCTGCACCAGACCTTTATGAGATTCCAGAATGTATTCTGTATATATTCTTTATTCCAGAATGTAACTTCAGCCAGTCTCTGTGATTTGTTCCTCCTCAGAATGTCCAGCTGGGCTCAGGTGTGTCCCAGGGTAGTGATATTGCAGTGTACCAGCAGGGGGCAGTGTTGTCAATGTTTGGGCAGGAGAGGCAGGATGGAGTAGTGTCTGATGGTTTGGGCCATAAGGGGCTGAGTGGATTAGCAGGCACCAGCCTCAGTGCCTCTGGCCTCATGGGGGCCTACGAAGGTGGAATAACTGCTGGAGGTAAACAACCAGTGACAAGGTTTTACTGAAGTTCTAAATTACGATAAAATTCCTCTTCAGGGAGAGAGAACTGGTATTTAGCAGACATTTGTGTGTTATGTCTTCTCCCTTTAGTGGTCACGTCTGAAGCGAAGGTTTCTGCAGCCACAATCGCTTCTGCACAAGTCCAGCTCATCTCCACGGCAACCTCCACGCAGTCTAATCCGGTACTGAGCCACGCAGTATTTACTCACACTCCCTTAAGGTCACAACATGTTGAGTCGCATCGTGAGCTAAAGTTGTACGAGTCTTGTAGATCATTATAAGTAGCACGTAACCCCTACTTTATTAACCCTTCCACCATGCCTTGAAGCAGACCCCTGCGGCTGCGACTGTGGAGATCATTGGGAAACCCCAACCTGCTGCTCCCAGCCAGCCCTCTGTACCGGGGACACCATCAGAGCTGCTGCAGTACCGTGAGTTCCATTTGGGGCCGTGAGGGGGTGGGGAACTGGGCGAATCACCACCAGTGCATTACTGCTTGAGCCTGGTGATGTTGTTTTTTGACAGTTGTTTAATCTTCGTGATGTAGACACGATTCTTACATTGATGGTCAAACTCTCTACTTTTTTGTTCACTTAGAGCACAAGGAACACTGTAAGCTTAGTTTATTTTTAAACACAGTTTATTCTTTAACATGCTCAGTTCATCTTGATATGTGCTTGTTGACGGACTGACACAAAGCTTGTGTCTACCTGCAGCTGTTCCTGATGTCTCCACCTACCAGTATGACGAGAGCTCTGGGTATTACTACGACCCCCTCACTGGCCTTTACTACGATGCCAACTCACAGGTAACTAACAACAACAACAACAACAAGCATTTTTTACAGTATGAATAACTCCTTGGTCTGTTTACCCCTTCTTATGATGCCTTACTATACTGCTTACTACTATTCACTTTAATTGTGTCTTTCTATGTGAACATTAATGTTTGTTTCTTTTCAGTACTATTATAATTCCCATACGCAACAATACATGTACTGGGATGGGGAGAAAAGGACCTACGTTCCAGCACCTTCCCAAACAGAGGGTGCGGGTGCTGATTCAACATCTCTTGATGCTTCTGTTGGCAAGGACAAGAAGGATAAGCCCAAGACAAAAACTGCTCAGCAGGTAGACAGTGTTACATACAGTGTTGCGATGCCTCATCAGTGTTCTAACACATTTAGGACCGTGCGTATACATCTGAAGTACACATCGAGAAGGGTGCATATGTGTGAAGGAAGGCTACATTGTCATTGTCATCATATTTCACAAGTATTATGCTTTAATCAACAAAAGACAATTAGTCTTTACTAATACAGCAAGGTGGCTATGAAAACTTGATTACATGGTAGCAGGTGTTTAAGTGAGCCCAAAGAGGCTCTGTCTATTTAAAAATGGTTCCTGAATGGCAGTTTGTGCTGGTTTTGACAGATAGCGAAAGACATGGAGAGGTGGGCCAAGAGCCTGAACAGGCAGAAAGAGAACGTGCGCTCGCTGACCTCCTCCGCCTCCACCTCCACCAACCCCGTCACTCGGGGCCCTGGGCAGGGTCGCTCCGACGACCGCAGAGAATCTGCCAGCGCAGATGCCGGATACACCATTCTGGAGAAGAAGGCAAGAGGACTCTTTCAAAAATACTCCCTAACATTGACCCATCAATTAATGCTCATGCCAAGAACTCACTAACATGTATTTGCTAAAGCTTTTAAATGGATCAATATGATGTTTATTTATTTATTTGTTTGTTTGTTTGTTTGTTTTTGCTTTCACAGGGTGCTCTATCCGAGAGACCTCATATTCTTTTAGAACAGATCAAGCATCCAGAGGAGAGAGAGGTATAGATGTTTTGTCTGTCTGTCTGTCTCTCTCTCTCTCTCTCTCGATTCTTCCTTCATCTTTTCCTCCTCCCACAAATGTAATGTGTCACAGCGGAATTCTCCTCGTCCTCTGTTTGCAATCTGTTCATTCTCCCTTTGTCCCCCTTGCTTCTGTTCTGTCATAGCAGTCTCCTCCTCGTCCTCTGGTTGCTGCCTACAGTGGTGAGACCGACAGCGATGAGGAGGGGACAGAGAAGGAGGAGCGGCTAACGGACTGGTCCAAGCTGGCCTGCCTACTGTGTAGGAGGCAGTTCCCCAGTAAAGAAGCCCTTATCCGGCATCAGCAGCTCTCTGAACTGCACAAGGTATGTAGTTGATATAAGCACAGTGGTTAATGCCCTACTTTCTGTAATGTTTTTTATTCTGTTTGTGACCTGAAGAACTAGGTAATTAAAAGGTATGAAGATGAAAGATTGTATCTCCTTGCTCCTGTTCAGTAGATAAAGCTTGTTTCTTCCAATAACTTGTTAATTACACCTCGACTGTAGGTTTGAAAGAACAAGTGTTTACCCTACAAAAATAACATACTTTATTAATGATACTTCATTGCGCCCCCCCCCAGCAAAACCTAGAACAGAGGAGGGCCCGACAGACCCAGCAGGACGGCTCAGGGGGAGCAGAGAGTGAGGTGAGCTCATGCACTTTGATTTCGGCAAAAGTTCACTTTTTTCCCATTTTTCTCTCTTCTGTCTCAATCCGATGGCTGCCACAAATCCAATGTTTTAAATGATTTCGGTGTGGTATCTTTTCTCAGCTAAGATACAGAGACAGGGCTGCGGAGAGGAGGGAGAAGGGAGGTGTCCTTGACGAGCCAGAGGCCAAGAAATGGAAGTTCAGCCCTATGTAAGGGTTTGCTTGCTCCCTAGCCGCAGTCACAGCACTGTCTTTACTACAGCTCAAGCTCAAACCAATCATTTCCTGTATTGCTCTGAGTTGTTCATACTGATAGACTAGGCAACTTTTTTTGATAACACTGATGGGGAACATCCCAGGGAATCCATTTTATACAATCAGTGCTTATTTGTTATTGTGATTTTGTTCTTTGTCACAAATTGACACCAGCAATGTCACCAAAAAGTCACAGAGAATCATCAGCCAAAGCATTATGTCTGTTCACCTCCATTAAACCTAAACTTTTTCATTTGTTAGTGATGGTCCCTCAGGCATCAGTCTCGGAGCGCGGATGCTGCAGGGTGGAGTTAAAAAAGGCTTCCTGCTGCGCAACATGCCAGACTGAGGACCAGTGCCGCATCCCCAACCCAACCTCTTCATCTTCTCATTCAGCTCACTTAGCATTGTGCCTGGCCCATCCTGGATGACTCTGCATGGACCGTTTCCGTTGCACAGAATGCACCTTTGGTCTTCCTCGTGGAGCCCCATGTGCTCTTCAACTGAAACATTTTTTGCAGCCACCTTGCACGTTAAAGATGCAGTCCGCAAAACGTGGAGGATTTCTGTGCTCAACAGCCAATCAAATGACACCTCTCCCCTCTGTGTTCCCGAAGCACCGTGTTGATTGGCTGGGTTTGGTTATGGCTCGGTCCGAGCCACTATGTTTGTTTCCCATTTACAGAGCCAGGACTTTGTATGAACATCAAAGGTTTATTTTAGCACAAGCACTGAACAGACAGCTTGAGGAGCAATTATGAATTTGACAAAAAGTGTGTGGGATTAGAATTGCGGACTGCACCTTTAATAATGACCTCATGTTGGTCATGTTTAGGGTAAAAAAAACTGCCATTGGAACTCACTTTGTACATTACATTCATATTTTAAACTTGAAATAGGAAATTAACTTTTCCATAGATCTAACTGCTCCAAAATGACTCGCCTTTAGCTGAAGTAAAGGTTATGGTGTGGTTATCCCATTTGCTATGCACAGTGGTTGAATGCTTAGTCATACACTCCTATGCAAAGACTATAGACTGATGGCGTGGTAAGAGCATTAACAGTGTTGTGTTGTGAAGTGTGACTGCTGAGGATGAAGGGTATAAAAGGGAACAAATGTGTGTGTGAAATGGATATTTTGTCCTTGGTTGTGAAGTCACACGATTTGAGACTTGTTTGTAATTCTAATTTTGTCATTTAGTTAATCCCAGTTTCAGAGATGCATTCCTGTCTTTCATGGCTAATGCTGTTGAATTATATGGGCTGTTTAGTTTGTCTTTGTTTTGTAATTGTAAATTGAAATGCCAATGACGTAATCTTAAGTCTTAAAACATTTAAATGCTTGTGTTGCCGTTATCTATTTATAATTTTACAGTTTTTATCAGATGAGTGTGTTGTGAATGAATGGTTTCCTGAAAATCTAGTGTGAATTAGAGAACTGGGTATCTTGCGTATTGGACTTTTGCGTAATTTTGTACTGTTCTTAACACCAGCACAATGAGTAATTCCCCAGTGTATTTCCTCTTCGTGTTGGGTGTTGGAATTACACAACAGAATGCATTTGCACAATATATTGTAGGTATACTATAGGAGAAACATGATATACAAATTAGTAAATCTGTACATATCTAAAGTGACTGAGGGATGATATGTTGCTGTCACCCTGTTTTTTTACACACTGACCTGTTGGATCTGGCAACAGTTGGTTAATAATAAATAAACGCAGTCAGTTATGTGAGCATATTTTAACTTTCTGTGAAGAAAGGGAAAATAATATATTGAACTTCCTGACACACTTTTCATTTTTAAAAGGTTTACTAACCCTGGATGTTTTATTTATTGTCTTATTGGATTTCGAATTAGAAAGGTTATATTATATTATGTTCATGGTAGAGTAATAATAGAAGTTTTCTGTTTCATACTCAACCAGTAGACGTTGAAGGCTCACATATGACCTAGCCCGGACACACTGCCAAGTAAACTTGTATAAACAGAGTCCTAGTGTATTTGTTACGCTGCAGACATGTAGATACTAAATTCAAATAGTAATTAAAGTAAATCAAAATCAACAAACAGTGTCTTGGAAAAGTAGACTAAATGCATAAGATGAACCTTTCTGAAAACTGGGAAGGATGTACATTTGAGTGGGGGGGGGGGTACTGTTTCCATGGTAACTAGTGTAAACTCGTGGTACTGGCAGGGGAATGATTGCTAGCACATTTTTCCCATAAAAGTAGTTTTGTCCTATTGATGATTTGCATATCGTTTCAGCTAGCAACACCGTAATTAGCTGTGGACCTGCTCATTTGTTTATTTTAAGGTTTGATGACAAAGAATGATCGCTTTTTGGCATGATAGTTTGTTTGCTAGCTAACGTTAACTGTTAACATTAGCTTTCTAGCTAAACATTTTTTTCACATATGCTGTGCGATTGCGCTTTAACCATATAGCTACACATAAGAATTATAAAATATAGTTAATCCCAGCTAAATTATCGTTAAATGTGCTTGACGTTATTCCTGACATCATATATTCTGTGTATATTTTGTAAATGATTACAACAGGTAAAACAACTATCGTTACCAAGAATTCATAATGTCTGACCAAGAAGATGCCGAATTAAGAATGGAAGCAAGTGATTCAGAAGATGATGGAACTAAAGACTTTGATGAGGGACCAATGGAAGAAGACCCGTTAGTGGGAGAGAACCAGGTACTCATCACGTCTTGAATTTAGGCTTAAACTTTAATTATTGAATATAATGATATCCATCAAAGATTCTGGGCTGCATTTCCTTAACGCTGCGTCATTCGTAAGTTATACGCTGTTCCTTGAGGTGTTTCCCGAAACGTCCTTAGCCAATTTCTGTAAGAGGTACTTTCGTTAGGTTGGTCTGGACCACTCTTAATACCTTTACACACCTTAACACTATACCTTAACACAATTTTCAGGTAGAACAAACGTTTTAGAGCCTAAAAATGTTGTGTTAGTGTCTGGACATATGTACTGACAATACCAAGATGTGTTGCATTACATTTTGTGCTTCATTAAAGAAAAAGAAAAATACATCAATATAAATTAATTAGCCGCTGATTTTTAAACCCTTGCGAGTACAAATATATGAGTAGCATTTAGTCTACAGCCGTCCTTATGTGGGATTTTTTTTATTTACACTTGAGTAGTATTTCTTACTGATGTTCTTTCTAATAATCATCTTTGCTCCAGTCCGAGTCATGCCCATCAAAACTTGACACACGCATGCTCAAACTTACGCGAATAACAAAAATCGATGCCAGAAACATAGATCCAGCCTCAAGTAGACGTAGGAAGGTTTCTCGTAAGGGAACTCCTGGTTTGGGAAATAGGCGTAGAAACGTGAACAACTTTAGTAAGGCATACCTTTCAAATCTTGTTAAAACTTGAAGAGACAACGTTACGGTAGAGGAAACGCAGCCTTGGTCATTTTCTAACTTATGGCTCCTTTGTTTTACTGTTCAGGTCACACCTTGTGCATTGACACAGGACATGGTTAAGGATGGCATATCATTGTTGTGTCGTACAGGGAATGGTTTGTCACATGCCTTTGTTAAGCTTGAGCTAATAGATAGGTGAGCCACATGCCCGCCTTTAAAGAACTGAACAATTTATAAATCACGATTTATCATAATTCAGAAGTATTCTATGTCCAAACTCCTAAATTCTGTTGCCCCATATGTTCCCTATCTAGAGGCCTGACCGACATCCGCTTCCTTGAGTCCTTTGAGCACCTGCGTTTCATAGACCTATCCACCAATCACCTGTCAGACCTCACTCCACTGGCTGCGCTCACCCAGTTGCTTTGGCTGAAGGTGGATGGAAACCAGGTCAGGGAGCTCAGAGGACAGAGGCTGGAACCACTCACCTACCTGCAGTGGTTCAGCCTCGCCAAGAACCGCCTCATAGACGTAGAGGGGCTCAGGGGGCCTGCTCTGGAGACCCTCAACCTCATTGGTTAGTTTAATAATCAGAACATAGGAATTTGTCTTTTCCATCAGTCTTTAAGTGTAGCATTGCATTGTCTGGGTACTACTTGGACTTTTTAGATTTAATTTATTTCAGGATATTTAGAGGTCAGTAGTACAGATTGTATTGTTTGTATCAATAGCCAAATTCTAATTAATTTGATCTGTTGTAGGTAATGGTATTCAGAGGATGCAAGGTCTGGAGTGCCATACACTGACCAACCTGGTTACTCTTGAACTGAGGGGAAATCGATTGGAGACCACGGATGGCCTATATTTGCCCAATCTGCGTCGACTTTACCTGGTACCACAGTGCAGTGAATCAGTTTACATTATATACCTATTTTGCACAGTTCAAAGATTTTTTAATTCAGTGCGCTTTTTGTAATATATTTGACGTTTGTTAAATCCAGTATGTGCTCTGAAAAAAAAATCCTGCTCTCTATAATCCCCGGAGGCTCTGTAAAAAAGGGTGTCAGTCTGGTGGATAACTTTCTTTGTCCCAAATCTTTCTATTTGATTTTCACCCTCGCCAGGCTCAGAACATCATCAAGCGTCTGGAGGGGCTTCACAAACTAGAACGCCTGACCACCCTCCATCTGCGAGACAACCGGCTGGAGTCTCTGGATGGCATCAGCCCAAACATGAAGTCTCTGCAGTACCTGAATGTCAGGTGAAAGGCATATTTGCATGTAAAATACAGGCTAGATTAATATAAGAGTCTGCATTCATTTTGTCCTCATTTTGCAGACGGTCCTATTATACTAGCTTATGAACTTTATTAGGTTGATCCACCAGTATGACCCAGTCAAATTATATATTCAACAGAGTGCGCAGGGTTTTTGTCTTTGTCTGCATGTACAATACAGAAATGCTTCTAGCTAATAACTTATGTAACTTGAGCATACATTTGTATTAATCGGTGAACTATTTGGGATTCCAAGGCTGGGAATCAAACTCACCCTCTTGTTGTGTTAGCAGCATCCAGAATCACATGATGCGTGGGAACCAAATACAAACCACACTGTGTTGTACTCTGGTTGCGTAGTGCATCTGGGAAGGTGGATGAGCACAGATGGTCTGTCAACAGTTCATTTTTAGAGAGGCAGTTATGAAATGATGAGTCATCACAGAAGTCAAGTGCATCTCCTTATCAAAGGCTCTCTCATGCTCACATACTATTTTCCTTTTAAGGGGGAACCTCATATTTTCCCGGCGTGCCTTGAGTAGCCTAGCGGGTGTGGCAGCCACTTTACGTGCACTGGTGTTGGTAGAGAACCCCATCATGGAGAGTGAGGAATACAGGCTGTTTGTGCTGTCACAGCTCCCCCTACTGGAGAGACTTGATAAGGAACCTACCACTGAGGAAGAGAAGGCTGATGCTCTGGAGAGACGAAGGGTATGGGAGCTGAGCAAAACACACTCACACGTCTTGACCATGAACATTTTCTACATGAAGTACACAATGTCACAAAAGTTGAATGTGTTGACCAAAGGTGCACCCTGTCAAAATGCAAACTGCCCAGCCTGTGTCTGCTCTCTGGCAGCCTTCTGAGAGCGTGTGCAATATCTTCATCCCTGCTTTCTAGGGCCTGAAGCCTGATGTAAAATGGGCATAGTTTGTGCTTCTGACATCTTGTGAGTGCTTTTTTGTGGGAGCAAACATAACTGAGGGGGAGCAAACGTAAGATTACCTGTGCGCTCACAACTTAGCTGGCGTGTGGCTCTGTCTGGTAGAGGAGCTAAACGCATTTTTCAGGAGGCCGTAAGGTATTCAAACCCTGGCCCAAACCCATTGTCTGAAGGTGAACAGGCCTAGTCTGCTTCTTTTTGCACTCCGGCATTGTTACAGGCAGGGACAAAGGGTTGCCTGTCCCAGGGGTTTTGGTGCCGTAGGCCTGAAGCAGCTGCAGCTTGTTGTGACTGTCACTGTTCCCTCTTGAGGATTCTCCAGCCTCTGAGTGGAGGGAGCAGGGAGTGGGTGAGGCACCGAGCGATACTTACGAGGCGGCATTGCTCTCAGGGCTTCCCCCTATTTAACTCTAGCCTCAAAAGCCACGTGCATAACAGTCACGGCTGGACTGAACAGGCCTGTTGGGGAGATAGGTTGATCCAGAAAATGCACTCTGTCTTTAACACCCATGACAGACAGGTTGAGCCACCATAGCGGCTAAGAGGGAAATGGAGTCATCCTCATGAGTGGGAGTGGAGGCAGCTCCCCCCTTCACCCAATGGAGAATCTCCACCCTCTACCGCCATCTGGTCTCTTCATTAATGGAATGCAGAAACTTGGCCAAAAGCTTGCTGGGTGATAGTGAGCCTATGGGTAATTTACCTTTAAGGAACTTGGCACGATTGTGCAGCGTACTCTCCTTCATGCGACTGCAATGCTGGCATGCTGCAGGGTTAGCCAAACCCGCAATAGCCGGTTCAGTAGATTAAATATAGGCTTGAAAGAGTAGAAACACGAGGTCTGAAACTAGTTATGAGGCGGGCAACAATGGGCAGTGGGTGGGCAGTTATAATTTCAGCTGCTGCGCAGTCTCATTTGGTAAACAGCAACAATTCTGGAATCTCACAAACAAAGAGTCGAAAGGTTGAATGCCCAGATCTGAGGTTTATTGCTTCTTCCAAGTCAGCAATGAAGGTGGTCCATGGAGCATCTCAACTAACAACCACTATGCGGTCTCTTTTAAAGAAACGTAGTTCCTCCCATTTTTTTTGCGTATTACAGTAACCGTTACAGTTATTGCTTCCAAGATAATGGTGGCGAGGCCAAGTAGTCATTTTTTAAGAAATGGCCCTCAGCGGTCAGCCTTTTGGTATTATTTGTCCGCCATTTTGAGTGAGGCTAATAATGCTCTCACACCGAGTTGGTCCATGTTCACCAGATATGAAAATGACCACAGTCACATTGCCAACAACAGACTGGAAGCGTTCCACAAATGTACAAAACCTGTTTCACATGTACAAATGGACCCACAAAGGCTTAAATGTTTACAGAGTGAGTGTATATGTTTGCATATTTGCAAATCACTCTGTATTTTTGTGAAAATGGATGGATAGGAATTTACACAACACAAGTAAAAAAAATACATGTTATATGATGGTAAAAATATTTGTGGATCATAGTACACATTTGTGGATTGTCCTCTATGGGTTACAACAGTCCGATAAAACAGTACAATAAAAACTTCCATATTGTAGTTCATGGTAAGTATGTCATAGAAATGGTATGCATGTTTTGTACTGTATATCAAGATTTGATCTAAGATGCAGTTCAATGAATTAGTGACATATTGCCTTATTTGAGCCCTCAAATAAGTGCATCTTTTTTTTTTGTCAGGACTTTGAAGATGAAGGGGCTCAAGAACCAAAAGAGCAATAACACCACCAGCATTTAACCCACTGTACACTGTCTACATTGCATCCTCGGCCCCTACCAATACAGAGCCCGGTAGACAAGGATGTTAATGTGGGCCATGTTTCTGTGAGCGAATGTGTCTGTAAAAAGCTTGAACAGTGGTACGTTGTAAGTGCACATACTTTTGACAGGTTTTTTTTAAAAGCTTATTTATATATATGACCTGTATATTATTGCATGTACAGATGTATGAACATTTAAATAAAGGTATTCTCTAAAGTGTTAAGGGATATCTGGTTGTGTGAATTGTGATTGCTGTAGGGAACGTGAGAACTGAAATGGTGAATAAAAAATAAGGGATTGAAAAGACACATTCATTCACTGATAAGGGAATCTCTGGGCAGGCCTAACCAGTTTTGGCCATCTCTTGAACTTGTTCCAGCTCTTCTGGCATAGAGTTGGGAAGGAATGTATTCTTTAGGGCTATGCTAAATAGTATTATTTACAACACTATACAACCAGTGGTGAGTATATTAATGAAAGTATGATGCTAAATAAGTTATAAGTTAATAGAGAGTGGAGGGGATCAAAATTGGGTGCACGGGTATGGTGTAAAATGCACAGTCAGTGACCAAAACATTTTGATAGTGGGTGGGGCAGCTGGATGGACTTCTGAACGTAAAGGTTGGAGGGAATATCAACCTGCTTACAAATCAGACTTACCCTGTTCAGAGTTTTCTCATGTGTCACAACCAGGTTCTACCTAGTAAGAATGAGAGAGCAAAATTTCCCACTTCCTTGTTGGCAGTGGTCTGCCTTCTCAGTGTCACATTTAAAGGTACAGCACAAAAATGTCAAATCCAGGATTTAACGATTGCAGATCAAATATCTTCAATTAGACAAGGCCGATGATTATGATGACGATTCCTATGATTCTTAAAAGGAAAATAATCTATGCATGTGTTATACATGAATAATGAAATAAGTTTGGGCTAAAGAAGGTCCACTCCATTTCGACGTCACCGAGAAAGCTTAGCATTTAAAACAGTGGATGTTTTATGTCGTCGTTTTCCTTTTCCTTTTCGAAATAGCTTTACTTTCACCTTTATTCTGTCAAATTCACTGCAGTAGCCCCAAATCCTCCGACGTCTTGCCATAAACATATCCTCCAATGAATCGACTCAGTGGGATGGGCTAAACTTGAATTTCCCTTAAAACCGGTCTTACGTTGCTCTGTACTATCCCCTTCGTCATACTGTGTCGGAGGACTTGTGCGTGTGTCTGATAGGCCGTAGCAATAGGACCGAAAGCAGTTTAATAACTCTCAGAGAGAAGTTACGGATTACGTGATTTTGTAAAACATCAAAAATGAGCTACCATAAACCAGACGAGAAAACCCTGCAGGGTCTGAAAGACATCGCCAACAAACTAAGAATAAACTCAATCAAGGCAACATGCGCATCAAACTCTGGGTGAGTAACACCACGAATGTCCAGTAGCTTCTCCCCGATTATCTTGACAAAAAAGGACTGTAAATGTTTTAATTTGGCGCATATGGACATATCGAAATATGCCAGTTGTTACCCAGCCAAGTTATGAAACCGAGCCTAGCATTGCAGAGTACCACCTGCACTACAAGACAAGCGGTAGCTAACGTTCGTTGGGCCACACGTGCACAATGGAATAACCGAGTGGGTGAACTCTGCCCAATGTGAGTTTGTGGGCGTTTAGTAGCGTGTTTTTTGTAGTTATAGTCTTTAAATTGGCAAACTATTTAACAAATTAAAGTTGGCTTAGTGTTCGACAAGCTTGGGGGTAACGTTAATTTAATAGTTATCCATCAGTTTTCATAATGGGGTGTTAGGCCGAAAATAGGTGTCCACGTCTTTATATAACGTTAGACTTGTGTTAAAGGCGCGTTTGCACGGTTGCATATGTCATAAAGATGACTAGTTGAATGTTCTGCTCAATTCAATGAAGTATCTGTTAGCAAATATTAGCAATAGCTGCTTCAAATACTTTCTCCATAATCATGTCACATGGAAGAGGTCAGTGGTCTCGTGGTCGCCTTCACGCTTGATATTTAAAGTTGCAGCATTCGGTCCTCGTTACTTTGTACTCGCAAATTTGTGCAAATTGATGGGAGCAGAAGGCGTTTACTTGCCACTAGCCAATAGAGCGGACGTTGTTTGAACACCGCATCCCCACAGACTGATTTCTTAAGGTCTCTTTACCGCTCACAGCAAATGCAGACCATTCCTTCCCGAATGGCAGTTTGTCATACAGGTGTGTAACTACAGGCGCATGAGCACTAGCCTTACACTATTTCCTTACCAGGCCCAACACTCTTCTCGTTAAAGGTGTGAATATATCCACTCACTTCCTTGTGCTTGGTCGACAATCTTGATTATGAGTTGTACCCAAAAATGTGAAAAACCTGTTTATCTGCGGACTTCCTTCAAACACCCATGAGGAAGTGTAAAACCTGTCTCTTGGTTCTTCTTTTATTTCTCAAGTTCAGGGTCATCGCCATTCACTGCCAGCGCTGCTATTGTCTTCTACCCTTGTCATAGCAGTATACTTCAGTTCCTTGTCTTCACTCTCTTTGTTTTGTATTACAGCTCATTTGTGTCTGATACGAGGATCAAAGGGGTAAATCTATGAAACCAAATGAAAATATCTTCCGTCAGATGTGTAATGTTATGGAAATAACAGACCATGCACGTGTTATGAATAGTAACTGTGAACCTGAATTAACACTTTGATGACACTTAAGTGCATGTGGTTTCTAAAGCTGTCCGATCTTATCACAATGTCTGCTCATGGATAACAGTCTAACTAATGGTGCAAGACTATTTGTACATATGGTGTCACCGGCTAGGGCTGTGGTATTTGGTCTGTGCTTTGTCAGTTTGTAACTGAATGTGGTCTGTGATCTAAGCAGCATGCTTTTGTGACCTGTTGGTGACTTAACTAAATTGTCGCAGATCTGTACGCTTCTCAGATTTATAACAGGTTCAGAAGTTGAGGGCCATATGATGTCCATGTGAACTAAGTCACACACATACTTCAGTGCTGATCTATATAACCATATGACCTACAAAGGGTTCCGGTTGAGGAAACATAAGTTATAAGGACAAGCAATGTACATTAATAGTGCATGGTTTTGAACCGTAGTGCAAAGGCCGTTTTGCCCATTGTCTGTTTCTGTTCTTAGGATTCTTTAGGAAATATGGGCTGATATGTGGCCTCATTTCAGAGTCTGCATTGCGACAGTGCAGATGGTTTGACTTGTGGCACGGTTGCATAAAAATCCTCACATGCGACAATGTTGCAATTGACATTGATTCTTCTCCAATGTGGTGTGTGTGTGTGTGTGTCTGTCTGTCTCTCCTGCAGACACCCCTCCTCCTGCTGCAGTGCAGCGGAGCTCATGTCTGTGCTGTTCTTCCACACCATGCGCTACAAGGCCAAAGACCCACGCAACGCCTGCAACGACCGCTTCGTCTTGTCTAAGGTGATTGGCTTCCACCAACACCAGGCTCCGCTTTTCGCCAGTTTCATGATCCCCCAGTTCTTAGATTGAGACTGTGTGCAGTGCCAGTGCATTTGATGAGTTGATGATCATCCAGTGGTTAATCAAAGTAGCACTGAATGAACAGTCACAGAATAATTCAACCTACCCATCAAGTGATTGAAGATGCCCGACTTGCTTCCTAGTGTCATCATATACAGTACTGGAAGTGCCTTTTGATTATGTATTCGCTAAATGAATAGGTAGAGAATGTGCTTTATGGATGATTTTAAATATGAATGTGCGCATTTACCTTTCGTTTTGCTCCGTTACTCTCCAGGGCCACGCTGCTCCCATCCTGTATGCTGCCTGGGCAGAGGCCGGCTTCGTCAAGGAGTCTGAGCTCCTGAACCTCCGGAAGCTTGACTGTGAGCTGGAGGGCCACCCCACCCCTGTAAGTATGGATGTGCCAAACGGTTCTTCAATCTGTCAATGTAGTCGCAGCCTGTAACATCCTCTATAAGAAGAGAAATTGTCATTTCATTTTAAACAAGCTTGCTGTGACCCGGGCATAGGAGGCAGGGCGGTTGAAAAGGGCTTTGTCAGTCTAAGGCACACCATAATTACAAAGCGGAGGCCTGTTTTTGTAATTTATTATTATTATTATTATTATTACTATTACACGGGCTCGTAGAGTAGTACTTTGTCCCATTGCTCTGGGTCACATGTGTAGATGGCATTGTAGGTGGACATGATGTATTACAAGCTCTACATTTGTGTGCTGTTTTGGTCTTTCCCATCAGAAACTAGAGTTTGTCGATGTGGCCACTGGATCCCTGGGACAGGGTCTCGGAGCAGCCTGTGGAATGGCCTACACTGGCAAACACTTCGACAAGGCGAGGTATTACAGCTAAGGCCAGAGGCAATGACCGGATCTATAACCCACTTAATCTTAAACAGGATCAGTCCATATGGTACTATTCTAGGGTGACTTGAAACAGACTTTGAGCTGATGCCCACAGCTATTTTAAGCCTTATAAATAGGGGTGTGTAAGCGTGATCAACTGTTGCCAACAGGTTGTGGTACTGATTGAATTACTGTTCAAGATGTATTCACTCTTCAACCGGTCTACATTGTTTTCGGAACTGTTTGACAGTTAAAACATGCCATGATGCTGAATCCAGCCCCTTTGATAGACCTTCCAATTGGCATTCAGAGATACTGAGACAAACTTATTTATGAAGGATTAAAAGACTGTCCAATCAACCTTAAGATATTTTCACCTGTACAAAATGCATTCAGAGCTCTGATTTCCATAAAGCAAATGATATTATACAAAATAAGTTAAACAAAGAAACTGTATGGCAGTCCTGACAGACTTAGTCTATTCTCAAAATATATGAATTTGAACTAACAGCGATAAGTAGTATTGATATATCAATACATATTGATATAAATATATATTTCAATGACTCATTTCACAGAAACTAAATTAAGAGGAAGCTGTGCTTCCCATGCAGTCTCAAGGCAATTGCCACTGCCTGAACCCTCACCCTGTCTGTTCTGTGATTGGCTAGCTACCGTGTGTACTGCATGCTGGGAGACGGCGAATGCTCAGAGGGCTCGGTGTGGGAGGCCATGGCCTTCGCCTCCAACTACAAGCTGGACAACCTCGTGGTCATCCTGGATGTGAACCGGCTGGGCCAGAGCGAGCCCGCCCCCCTGCAGCACGACATGGACACCTACAGGAAGCGCTGTGAGGCTTTTGGGTGTGTATGCGCTCGTCTCTCTCCAGTCAGTCTCTGCTCACACACTCTCACCTGTCTGTGTGCCTTTGTTTCACCTATTGCCTGTCTACTCGCCTTCTCCTTTTCTTCCCCTCTCGGGTGTTAAACCAACACGCTCTTTGGCTGGTAACTGTATACCGCTGTTCACAGCTCAGCCTGTGTAATCATGACTTAGCACTTGCCTTGTTTTGTCTGTGGCCTGAGGGTGTGTGTGTGTGTCCTCCTCAGCTGGAACACGTACGTGGTGGACGGCCATGATGTGGAGGAACTGTGCAAGGCGCTCTGGCAAGCTCAGCAGGTCAAAGACAAGCCCACCGCCATCGTGGCCAAAACCTACAAGGGCAAAGGACTGAACGGTGGGTCCAAAGTCTTCTGTTTATCTGCTGCTGAACAAAGGGGGAGGATAATGCAGCACCAAGTGCAAAACTTGTCTGCCAAAGTTCGGACACCCCTGGACAAATGACATGACTTTTGTTTTTTAAATATGTAATTGCAACTCCTCCAGTAAATGGACACATTTTTTAAATGTCTTATATCAAATGTTATCAGGTTTTTTTTCATGAAATTAAAAGATAATTTAACTTGGAAAAGTAGCATACATGTCCTTGTCAACAGGTATAAGTCCATTTATGAAATCCCCAGTGTAGGGTCTCAGTATAGGCCACATATGCAATTGCTGTAGAGTACTGTATCAGTGATCCACGGTGATGCAGGAAATCCTAATGGAGGTTGAACTCTCCCATCCCTCCCCCAGTGCGTTGTTTATGCTCATGGTGCATCCCACCCCCACCCTGTTTATCTAGGCCAGTAATGCTACTGTCCCATCATTGTTTCATTTTTCACAGCAAAGCATGGTTAAAATTCACCCAATTTTTTTTTTTTTTATTTGAATGTATTTCTGAGCAATGTTAACCAGTCAGGCCAGTCATATGGGCACAACCGGGAGATCAACATCATACGGTTTAGCCTCATCCTTGTCCTTAGCTAACTATGACTGCAGGAGTGTTGTTGACTGGACCCCTCTGTAATTAATTTATCATGGGCCTGCAGACATTTAGTTCTCATTGTGGTCTCTGGTTTCTTAATTGGCTACACACAGACCTTCCTTTGAGCTAGCTTATTAATAAAAACAATATTGTTAGAATACACTCTCTACTGTCTATGAGTTTTGTGTTTTGGTTTTATTTTTCTCTCTCTCTCTCAACAAAACCCAAACTCTTTTGTAATATAGGCATTGAGGATAAGGATAACTGGCACGGGAAGCCCATTCCCAAGGACCGTGTGGACGCCCTGCTCGCAGACCTGCAGAGCCAGATCCAGTCTCCCAACAAGAGCCTCTCCCCTGAACTGCCCCAGGATGACGTCAAGCCTGCGGACCGCTCAGCCATTCGCCTCCCCTCTCCCCCAGCATACAACAAGGGCGATAAGGTGAAGCAGCGCATGTCAAACTTGCTTTTTTTTTTCCCCTCTCCCCCCCCCCCCCTCTCATTCCCACCTACCCCTACATTTGCATGTTGGCCTATTAAAGGTGCTATATGCAAGTAGGCATGCACTGATACTAGTATCAGGCCAATACTGTGCTCATATACTATATAAAAATGCTCAGATACCACCGGTGATGCCTCTTCACCGATATCACTTAATGCAGTCAAGAGGCGTTCTGTCATTTTTTGCTACCCTATCAGACTTGCCTACCGGAAACGGTTGGGTAGGAGAAATTGGTAAAACATAGGGAAGTGATTAGGTACTCGTATCAGCACTCGCTTGGCATCCCTATATGTAAAGGTTTTTGGTTTAAAACCAGAAGAAATAGGAACAGAATATAAAGAAATAATTGTTTTGACATAATGTTCTCTAACAACTCCAACCTGTTGTTCCCAGATTGCCACCAGGAAGGCTTACGGAGTGGCCCTGGCCAAGTTGGGACACGGCAGCCCAAGGGTGGTGGCCCTCGACGGCGACACCAAGAACTCCACGTTCGCCGAAACCTTCAAGAAGGCTCACCCTGACCGCTACATCGAGTGCTTCATTGCTGAGCAGAACATGGTAAGGTAGCATGATGGTTCATTAGACCAAGTTTAAACCCCAGCTGGTAAACCATTTATTTGTATATCCCTATGCACACATAATGGTCCCTGCATGCACGGCTGTACGTGTCTGCTGTACTGAAGTGCCTGTGTTGCTTTGCAGTAATGGGGATTTGCAGTCAGTTATGTAAATGCACTTGAAAAAATATCTTTGAAGGGTAAAGCAGTTAGTCTCATATTTCCACATTATTTCCTATCAATAGTATTCTGTTTTATCAGAAGTGAATCATGGCACAATAAATGAATACAGTGATTGCAAAAGAAGTGTTTGTCATGGGTGGAGTGTGGGCCTATTTATGTGTGTAGTACTCCAAAGGTTCTGACCTTTCCCAGTTAAACTGTAATCTGCTCTAAGTCTGCCCCACGGTGTCTCTTTTAACCCACTGACTTAAGATCCTGCTCGTCACCTGAGGTGATTGCTCAACCCCACCGTGGCTTCCCACGCTTGCAGGGGCTGGTAGTGCTGCTCTTATCCTCCCAGCCTGCTGCCATAAATGCACTTTGACCTCTCCCTTCAGTTGCCTAGCCTAGAAGTGATCATGGATTGCAGTGGCTTCAGGGGCATCAGTGGGAATGTCTACAGTCCCTATTATCAGCCCTGTGGCTCTGCTAATTTAGAATCACAAACCCCCTCCTGAGATCCTCCTGTGAAACTGAAAGCTATCAGTACTTTACTCAGTCCATTACCATCTTTTTATTTATTTAATTAATGTGGGAGTTCATGGGGGTAAAATTGACTAAATAAATCTCAATTATTGGAATGGAATGTGCACTGATGGAATTTCATTAATTTGTATTAAGATGTTTCAGAAGATTCGTTTACTTATTTAACCGGGGAAATGTAGCTGAAAAATGCCTTGCGTTTCAGGTCAGCGTTGCCATTGGATGTGGCACCCGTGACCGCACTGTACCATTCGCCAGCACCTTTGCCGCCTTCTTCTCCCGGGCCTATGACCAGATCCGCATGGCCGCTATCTCTCAGTCCAATGTCAACCTGGTAGGCTCCCACTGTGGAGTCTCCATTGGTAAGCTGGATATGTCAGTCTTGCATGCCACGTACAGGCCAGTGTTCAGTCACTGTAGTCTTTGAGCACTTATTAGCTTCTGCGTGATTGTATCTGCATTTCAGTCAGCTTATTTGTTGAAACCTTTTTGACAGGATGCCCACGCTAAAACCCTTTCTAATGTCTGTGTGTGTTCTACAGGTGAGGACGGTCCATCTCAGATGGCCTTGGAGGACTTGGCCATGTTCCGCGCTATCCCCACATGCACTGTGTTCTACCCCAGTGACGCGGTGTCCACTGAGAGGGCAGTGGAGCTCTGTGCCAACACCAAGGTCTGTCTCCTTACGATGACCCATTTCCCAACCTCCTTTGTTTTAATGTGTCAGTACACAGTCAAGGTCTTTGCCCTCATGAGCTGCAAATGAAATGATGCGGAGGCTTACTTTGCTTGCACTTTTCTCCCCCCCCAGGGCATCTGTTTCATTCGCACGAGTCGTCCTGAAAACGCAGTAATCTATTCTCCCAATGAGAAGTTTGAGATCGGACATGCAAAGGTAGGACGCCTGAAAAGAGCTTTACCCACCAGCTAAGAGTTGTGGAAGTATTTAATTACTCATCCATTACAAACTGGAAATATTCTTTTTAATAACTACAATGGATGTGTAAATAGTTGTTGAACGGTTAGACATTCCATTTGCCTTGGCAATACTTCCTGTATGTTCACGGTGGTGCATTATCTATTGTTGGCCTGTAGGTGGTGCGCCAGTCTGACAGTGACCGGGTGACTGTGATTGGTGCTGGAGTGACTCTGCACGAAGCCCTCGCTGCTGCAGACAAGCTGGCTGGCGAAGGTTAGCACACCCCCTGCTGGATGAAAGGGGAAGCACACACACCATTCACACAGCCCATCTGTATCAGCGTTTCCCTCTCCAAATACTATTATCTCTTCTCCCTTTTAATATGTAATTACATCCATGTTGGTGGAGTTTGACCCATCTTATTGAAGTTGTTTTATTTTAAGGTTTTTAAAGAAGTATGAATGAATAACCTGGTGTGCATTCAGTCTTGAAGCTGGTTGTTGGACCTGTTGCAATTCTGTGCTTTTGTTGTTTAGGAGTGAACATTCGTGTGATTGACCCATTCACCATCAAACCCCTGGATGCTACCACCATCGTGTCCAGTGCCCGGGCCACTGGGGGCAAGATTATCACCGTGGAGGATCATTACAAAGAGGGTGAGCCTTCACATTAGGCCCGAACTTAACACGTGTATCCACTCAGTTGATATGGTGGTTTTGGTATATGTAGTAGAACAGGGGTTCTCAAACTTTTGCAAGCTGGGCCCCCCCAAAGCTGGTTAGGGGTAGTTGGGGCCCCCCCAGCGCGCGGCCCGCCGCCACAACCCTCAACTACACCACCATATATAGATAGATAGATAGATAGATAGCATATTGTTATTGATAGGCCTGACATGTCAATTGTTAGGCCCATACAGACAATTATTATAACTATTTATTATTATTATTACTATTGTTATTATTATTATCAGTAATAGTAGGCCTATTAGTAGGCTATTCATTATTATCACCATCATTATGTTATTATTATTATAATTAATGACTATCGACCAATTATTATTATTGTATTATTATCATAATAATAATTAGTGTTATTATTGCTATAATTTGGATACTGTTATTATTATGGGCCTCTTGTGATCTTTACAAAAAAAATCCTACAGGTCTGTCAATGTGAGACATGAGCCTGCTTTGCACTGCAAAGGTTCTCAAATCTTGGGGCAATGTTTGAAAACATATCCTCAGGTCATCCTCGATCTGTGCGCGGTTGCGGTATTTAGTTTTGAGCGCAGTCAGTCTTGAAAAGCCTGCCTGGCACAAATATGTCGACGCGAAAAGGATGAGCATTTTTAAGGCTATGTCGCAAAGGTGATCATTGCTATCCAGAATGACGAAATAGGGGAGATGCTTAAGTCTACTGTCACTCTTCAATTGCTCTTTCATGTCTATTGACAGCTCGTCTGCTGAGCAGAGAAATGGATCCCGAACTTAGGCGAATGAACGGTAGTCCTCTTTGAAATAGGACCCAAACTGATTTCTGATATTCGGCGTGATACAATGTCATTTGACATAAGTATTGCGCTGAGTTTAGCTTCTATTCTACACGTCTTGCGCGGCCGGCAAAATCAGTGTTTCGGCAATTGTATGGAGTTGGCCAAGCTTAGCAATTCTATGAGCAACTACATAAGATGCCTCCAGACACTGCTTGGAGATGGTGGTTCGTTGTTGCTGGACGAACACGTTCATGTTTAAAGAAGTCCACAGGCTTCTCTTTCTGACTTTTACGAATCAGAAACGTGTCCATAGTTGTGTTTGTTTGCTGATACAGTGTGTGTGAAGTTAATAAGGTTCTAATTTCAACGTCGTGTTCTTGTATGTGTGGTAGTGAACGACATGGATAAGGATAAGGCTGTGCTAGGCAATGATTCCTAACAAAACTAACTGTACACAATGTAGACAGGGACAGCACAAAATAGTATTCAAGTGCTGGTGTTTTATTTGTTGCAACACGGTGGATGATACAAAATATAAAGGTAGGTGTTAAGGAGAAAAGGGCTAGCTGCAGTTGGGAAAAGGTAGCTAGCTAGGCTAGCTCTCGGGGCTACGAGCTTTTTCAAAAGACTGGGGCAAATTACTCCTTAGAATAGGCTACGAATAGACCTACTGCAAGCGCAGTAAGGTATTACTAAGGAAGGAGTGAGTCTTTAAAAAGACTGTTTATAAAGCAATGAATATCTGAATGATACAGGAAACAAGAGAAATTGAACAAACTCTGCAGAGTCATCTCAGAGTGAGAGCTTACCAATGCCTGCGTTTTTTTTTTTTATACTCGGAAACTTAGGTGCAACTCGCGTTCAAATGAAAAAACTCCGTTTTGATTGGTGGATCAGGAGCAAAACCGTATTTGATTTGTTTGGGTCAGTCCAGCCCCTTGCATTTCGCCACTGAGGGAGCTTTCACTAACCAGTGACAGGTCGGCGGTAGTTTTTTTTTTTCTCCGTCTGTGACATCGCGCCCCCCCTGGAGAGTGTTCGCGCCCCCCACTTTGAGAACCACTGTAGTAGAATATACTAGTCAGTCTATATACTAGTACACATACTGTTATATAAAGTCATGTTTTGAGTTTATATTGAGGTCAGGAACAGGTACTTGGTTAAGGTTTCAGTGTTACGTCATGGCGAGAACAAGACTTCAGCTGTTCTGCAAGAGTTTTATATTACTTTTGCTGCAATTCTTGGTGGTGTTCTGGGTCATTTTGCACCTGTGCTTCTTAGACAAACATCACGAGGGGGGGTGAAGCACCCCTCCTTGTCTAGCCTGCGTGTCTGGAGTGCATGTGGTTTTCCGAGCTGACGGCCGCTGTGCCATCTGTGCCCTGTTGTCCCACAGGTGGTCTGGGCGAGGCCGTGCTGGCAGCCGTGGCCGGCGAGCCAGGCGTCGTGGTGCAGTGCTTGGCCGTGAGCCGCGTGCCCCAGAGCGGCAAACCGCAGGAGCTCCTGGACCTGTTCGGCATCAGTGCCAAGAGCATCGTCGCAGCCGTCAAGGGCACCTTCGCCAACTGAAGAGGCATCTTCATCGACGCATCATTCTGCCACTTGGCCTCCCTAACCCTCTGCTTCCCCACCCCTCTGGCCTCTCCTTGCTGTGCGTAAACTAACACGAGCCAAGCTCACAAGCTACAGTCATAGCAGCGGGTCAAGCCAGCACTTAGTATATTTAGGAAATGTTGGGTTTAGATGTATCTAATCATGTTTTTTTTTTTTTTTGTCAAACATTCCTCTTAACTCTTTGTACAGTTGGTAAACTCTGTGTAGTTAATTCTACTGATTCCACCTTGCTTTTTTATTATTTGAAAACTATCAAAATACTGTAGGTGTTTTTGTCAGAACTTGAGTGTAGTCATTCTAGTTAAAAGGTTGTTTTTGAGAAGCATGGCTTTTCTGATTCTGCATCACCCTGTCCGTCCAAGTGTTTAGTTCCTCAGAAAGATGAGCGCAGGTCTCTTTTCACCAGTTAACATTTCACAATGTAGGTTTAAGACCTTGGCAGTCTTGTCTGTGGAGGCTGAAACGTACACACAGTGTGTATTAGATCATTGGGACCGTTGTGAGTTGTTTGTGTTTGGGTCTAGCATGTCATTTCCACCTCTGATAATTTCCCCTGTTCTGACGACATCCCAATTCCTTTTTTTGTGTTCCCATGTGTCGCATTCCATAGAAACAATAAGTGTGTGGGTGTTTTTGGCCTCGACTCGCAGGTGCATATCAATACATAATTCACTTTCCACGCCTTGCTTGTGCTTATGGCGCAGGCTTTGCGAACGCCTTTTGTGTGAGGGCAAGGTGATGAGTATTGTAGTGGTGTAGCTTGTTTGGCCAGATGTGACTTAACATACTGGAAGTGACCTGTGTTACTAAAGGGTGCAGACCCTCCTCACGTGTGTGTGGGGGGGTAAAACAAACTAGTTTGTGTTGCCTTTGAGGGTGCTGTAATAAATACTTCAAGTCCAAATCAAAATGTCTGTGTCTAACATCAGTGTGAGTGTCTGGTCTAAAAGAAATAATCCTCTTGTTGAAATGAGTTAAGAAAAATAGTGCATTCAGTTCTTTCAGTGGAACTAGCAAGCAATGATTTATCACATGTCTGATTTAAAAAGTTGATCGCTTTTATTGCAACATGAATTTAGAATAATCAAGATTTTGTTCTAGGCTATATATGGGTCATTAAAAATGTCCCTCAAGCCAAGCCAAACCAAAGTGTAATTATAGTGTCAATATACTTTAATAATAGAATAGATGGGCTTAATCATTATTTACAGATACAGCAGAATGGCAGTTTGAACAAGGATACGCTTTCACAGTGTAAGAAGATGAGGGATTATGAGGCTTAAACGAAACAATAGAGAAGCATCCGGGTGTTCATTTCTGAAGGTGGTTAACAGGAGCGCCATTCCAGGATGACCACTTGGGGTACTACTTATTCAACTCCCTTCATGAATTCAAGGAACTCTGTTGGACAGAAAGAAAAGTGTAAAGGTAAATTCTAGTGTTCTAAGGTTAATGACCCACCATATCATCTTAGCTAGTTTGGGCAAACTTAAGCTCTGCTCTTCTGCACACAAGTCTTACCATCATAGTCAATCCTGCCATCGTTGTTTTTGTCTCCATCTTTCATAAGTTCCTCTATGTCGTCTTCTGTAATGGCCTCACCTGTTGACTCCAGCATGTTCTTTAGCTCATCTAAGTCGATGTAGCCATCTCCGTTTCTTGAGAATGAAAACATAAAATGCGAGTTGGATGGATACACTCTCATCTTGATATGTATCTGTTGCAATCTATCAGTAATCTGCTATGTTTAACAGTGTTTGACCGCATAAGGCCTGAAATTCTTTTTAGGGTCACATACTTGTCAAACATGCGGAAGACCTCGGCAAGCTCCTCCTCTGACTTTCCTTTGCTCTCCTCTTTCATGCAGCGCACCATCATGACCAGGAACTCATCAAAATCCACTGTCCCGCTGCCTGCATGTTACCAACACAAACGAGTGTAACCATCCTAATTCATCACACGTTCAGCTTGATTTACTAAAATCACAGTTTGCTAAGTTTCTGTTCCGCCAGTCAGTTCCACGGGGATTGTTGATCAGATTTCTTTCATGCAGACAGGCTGACGTACCGTCTTCATCTACCTCGTCCACCATCTCCTGCAGCTCTTCTTGGGTTGGGTTCTGTCCCAGCATCCTCATCACCTTCCCCAACTCCTTTGTGCTGATGCAGCCGTCCTCCGCACCCATAACGAAGATGTCAAAGGCAGCGCGGAACTCTGCAGTAAAAATAGAACGCGTATCAGGAGCCAGAACACAACAGCTGTACGGCAAGTTTATTAGTGTAGTTTCAGCCACAAAGACACATGTTCACAGTGCTGTATGTTGGCATCATAGAATATGTTTTTAAAATAACAAATATGTATTAAAATAATTAAATATAAAAAAAAGCTAAGCTGATTAATTGGAAAACAACAGATATGAAAGGTTTAGGTAAATATGGTAAAAGTTAGAGATAGGCCCATACATAAAAGTGCATCAATAGAAGGAACACACACTGTGATTAATCCTCAACTATACACATATAAAAACAGTCTTTCACAGAGGGCAAAATAGGTCACGTATTTATTTCTGTTAGATGACTTGTTAACCGGATCAGGCAGTGTGAGTGGGTATATAGTTGGAGCGTTAACTTTCACACAAGAGAAGTTCTGAGGTGAGTTTCCAAAAAACAAATGTTAAAGTATCATAGTTAGAGGAATTTTGGCACAATGGACATTTTATCTGCACTTACAACTGGAAACATATGGGAACCTCTTCCATATAATGGCAAGTCACATTGTGCTTTATAGCTCTAGTTGTATTACAGTTGGAGTATGTTGACTTGAAGTGTAAATGAAATGCCCAGAATGTTCTAATTACTCAGACAACAAGGGGGGGGGGGTCAGATATAAACATTGCTGGGAAGTTCACCATTTTTCTGTTCTTCTGTTAAGTTCTCAACCTGTTGGGGAGCAGAAGGAAACTCACATTCACTCCACTGCTCTTGTGCAGTCCAAAAAAAGAACATCACAGGAAAGGTGTTTGGAGTGCCCCCCCCCACACACACACACACACACACACACAGCCCACCCTCCAGAGAACAGAACAAATGTCATGCCATCACATTGTTCCTCCCACCCCCACTTCCCCCACCCCCAAATGACCTTCAGTGGATTCCAAACCCCCCCCCCCCCCGCTAAAACCCTCTGATGATATCACCTTCAATACACATGAGGGCACACACATGCAGTGGTGGACTCTTGTTTCATTTGCATGGTACGCGCTACCTGTGGGCCATGGCCTTTTAAGGCATTAGGTCTTAGGTCCGTATTCCTCTAACTTTACTGAATCTCTAACAGACCGTAAACCCCCTTGACAAACATAACTGTTCCAAATGACATACAGCACGTTCTTTAACATAAAATATTTAAGGATATCAAGTTTCTGAATATATAGAACAATAAGCAGTAGAGAAAGTCAAGCAACCTTCTCATGTATTTGATAGCTGACAGAGTGGAGACATTGCCAGTGGATGCATTAAATCGCAAATGCTCGTACTATCCTTAACCTTACTATCATCCACTCCAAACGAACCCATCAACCCATCATATGAACTCCATCACCTCCACACGCAAACACTTACCGCTGCTTTATAAACATCATCCATGGTTGCTACACTGGGTTCAGGCCTTCAAGACAGAAACGAACACCAAAACCTCAACCGGCTTTCCTTCCCAGTGGATCCGTCACGGACGATACCCTTGCTCAGGCGTGTGTGCTGGATAAAGGATGGGGCGGGACCCTCCCCCTGCCTTTATTGTTGGCTTAGACTGTTACAGAAAAGACAAAGCGTTTGTGTCACTCCCCTTTTCTCATCAGAGAGAGAGGAACAGAGAGGGAGAGAGAGAAAGAGAAAGACTGGGAGAGAGAGAAAGAGAGAGAGGGATGGGTTGGGAGAGCATGGGCTTAGGTTGGCTATTATTAGCGTTGAAAGAATGGCAGAAGATAACAGGCAGGGAATGGACCGGGGAGGGGGCTGCATGGGGGGCCGTGGTGGAAGGGGTGATGAGTTATGACAAAGAGTTCTTTTGGCAGCGTTCCTTCTAGCTGTGACAATGCCCCAGCCATATCAGACATTGTTCTATACTTAACCGGGGAGTCACCTGCATTTGCCAATCACCATGCCAGGCCAGCTTCAGGCCTCTCTCTGTCCCATTGTATCGCCAAGGCTGGGGTCCCCGTGAATAGACCCTTGCATGTCTGGCATAGTGAAGCAGACGTAAAGAGACTCTCATCAATCTGTGGGGCCAGGGCTGTTTTGTCACCTGTTGGGATGTATCTGAGGGGGG
>NC_045155.1:7203920-7211420 GCF_900700415.2 Clupea harengus | reverse complement strand
TTCTAGACTTCTAGGATCCCTTTGCTTAGGTCAAGGTGTTGGAGGATTTATGGTCAGCTTTAGATTGGCAGTTTTATTGCGTGCATTTGTATGGCTGAAAGTTTCCACAGGTAAATTTTTTGTATTACTTGATTGTATGATGTGTTTCATTACAGTTGATTTTAACCTAGAAAGTGTAACACAAGTGCCATGTAATATATTTTGCAGCACAAACATATATTGTAGGTTGGCTCATATTAGGATTAGCCATATGTAAATGCAGAGTTAGTTTGCTACAGAGCATATGAAATTACAGTTTTGCAGAATTACAGCATATTGGCATCTACGTATGTCAGGGGTCATGTGGTATCAGGTTTTACATAGTGCTTATGCTGATATTTGCTAGATTGAGAGTGCTGAAGATCCAAACGCCAATCACCCACAAAGCTCTCTCCTATGGCTCTTGCATTTTAGTAATGTTAAACGAACACCAAATGTTCCAAATCAGTTGCAAAATGAATATATAGGTCTATTGGCAATTTAGAATGGGTTTTTTGCAGTTTTACTCTATAAAAAATTATTCCATGACTTTTGCTTGTCAGCAGACTGTCAGGGAGATATAAATGGATTTCTCAAGCGCAGAAAAATATCTGCCAACATGGTGCTGTTGGCTCGCAGACAGGCTTGATGGACTGCTGTTCGAGGTTTTTAATATCAGTGTGTCAAATCATGGCTGTGTTCACAGGGCTGCGGAGAGCGGGGGAGACCCAGAGAGAGAGGCGCTTAGAGGGCACAGCCTCGGAGGCAGACGCACAGGTATGCTGGGTCATTCTCACACTGGGCCTATACATGAGGAGTGAAGCCAGCATGTTGGAGAGGGTGGCTTTAACACATAAGGTTCATGCCTCGACAAATCTGGAGACTTTTGCTATTTTTCTTGGCTTGTTTATCAGAATAGAAACAAAAGCGTTATTTGTCGCATAAAACTCAAAAACAATATTCGAAACATTATATATAACAAAAAATATTCACAATGTGCAAATGTACACACAATATAAAGAACATACAAACATAAAACCAAAAGTGACTTGAAGTTCAATTGTGATTATTTTGGTTAATATTGGAACAACATTACCATTTACCACGATAATATTTACTCTTCAGACCTCAAATAATGAACAGATATTTGTGAAATGTGTTTGGCCTTTTTTCCTGATTCCAGCATTTACCACATCCCTGTGGTCTGAATAGAAATTCAGTTCAGTCATTCTGTGTGCTCTGGTATGTTAGGGTTGGATGGCATTTTTTGGGCATTCCATCAGTAAGCTAGTTAGTCAGTCAGTTTGTTTGTGGGGCATTTCTCTTCCACTGTTTACTGTGCCCGTTTATTAATACTCAGAGCTTTTCACACATATACAAACACCCCTTTACCATTTATTTATGAATACACTTGGCTTGCTCACACTAAAACACACCCCTTGTGCATATTTATTATTCATCTTGTCTGGCTCTCTGTCCTGCACACTCATCAGTCGGTCTTGGGCCGGACTGCAGCCGTGTGGGTACAGCTGGAGTCGGTGCTGAGAAGGAGAGAGCCAAGCCAGGGCATGCTGGGCACTGTGCTGCAGGACCTGAAGGAAGAGAAGAAGAGACTCATGGATGAAGAGGAGAATAAGAAGGGGAAGGGGAAGGAGGAGGAGGAAGAGGAGGAGGAGGAAGATGATGAAGAGGAGGATGATGATGATGAAGAGGAGGAGGAGGAAGAAGAGGAGGAGGAGGAGGAGGAAGAAGAGGAAGAGGAAGAGGAAGAAGAGGAGGAGCCCGATGCAGCATCCAATAGTACGGACACGAAGAGTGGGTTTACAGACTTGCTGCCTGATGGCTGCCAGCAGGTGGCGCCACTGATGTCCTGTAAGGACGTGGGCATGACGCGTTTTCCAGTCATCACTGATTTAGGAATCACGACATTGGAGCTGCCTGGTGAGTTAGAGGAGGAGAAGGGAAGAGACTACAGTAATTATCTATATTACATAAAATGACAAAAACATCACAACATCATGTGTTTAATCGTGCTTTCAGTACTTTATTAATTCATTAAGTAATTTAACATTTTGAATTGGCCACGTACACCCTACATAAGGACTCTGGAGGTCACATACTGTAAATGCCCAGGAATGTACACGATTATCCAGTGTGAATGCTTAAAAGTATGGAAGACAGGCTGACAGACAGGCTGAATGTGTAGTCTTGTATTTACTAAGTACTTCATCATTCACTGGGTAACAAAGATTTGCGTTTGGTTCCAGGAAACAACATCAGTAAGATTCCTCCACGGGGCTTCTCCGGGCTGCCTAACCTGGAGGAGATCGATCTCAGTCGGAACCAGCTGGATGACTCCTCACTGGGTACCTACTTGTTCAAGGTAGGCTTCCCTTCTGTCTCTCATGTTCTGTTAGTGTGTTTCGCCTGCTTACTGGTAGCCTCCCAGACATTCCCTGCCTTCTCAGTGTTGTTTTCATCCTCCTATCGCTAGTGTTCATATTTACATTCATTATTATTTAATATTTAATTTTAATTATATTCATGTTAAAGGGTGCCACCTAGCATTTTTTATTTGTTTTCTAATTAATTCCATCTTCAGTGTAGTAATTGTCATTGTCACCACACCAATGGGCTTAACACACTGATAAATCAAACTCCCAACAGCTGTAGGATGTTGGAGTTTGTTGGTGTTTGTGAACTGGCTTTGACAAAATAAACATTCAGACAGGCACACACACACACACACAGTCACAAACACACACCAAGACATTCCCAGAATAACCTATGGGTTTTGTGAGATGTTGAGAAGTGGCCGCAGGGCACTAAAGCCAAGCCAGCAGTGGGACAGGAACGACAGCAAGAACAAAGACCGTGGATGATCTATAGACCACAGATGCGACCAGAGCTGGAGCATCCAGAGACACTAGGTTTTTTCTCTTCTTTTTTTGCACCGGATAAACTAGCCATGCTGCCCCGGGCAAATGATCTGAAAATGAGAGGAAATAAGGTCAGATTGCACAGAGTCCGTTCCTCAGATCCCACAAATGACAGAGTCCAGAAACATGGCTGCCCCGCTCGGGGAGGCTAAAGGGTGCCACTGGTTTAGAGGAGGCCTGGCTGGCCACTGCCTAATGGATAGTTGAAATAACTTCCTCCTTAAAATAATTTCACCAGCAGCCTTTTTCCTGGTTCAATCTGTGCCCGTTCATTCAACTCAAACAGGCAGCCATCCATTTGTGTTTGGCAAGGGTGACTCAACAGATTTAAATTTGCTTTGAAAGGCAACCGTATGAACCGAACCACAGCATTAATCTAGCCAAACCAGTCATGTATGTATGATGTGGTTGTTGAAAATGTTTCGTTTTGCCTTCTCTGTTATTTATTTTGATTTGTCTTTTTTCCCAGAATCTGACCAAGCTGAGGAAGCTGAACCTTGACTCTAATGGCCTCACCATGGTCCCCCTGCTGCCATCCTCTCTGGAGGAGCTGAGCATCAACCAGAACAGAATCAGCCAGCTCCTGCCCAAGAGCTTTAGAGGTGGGGATCATTTTCTCCCTCTCTCTCTCTCTCCCTCAGTAAACCTCTCTATTTTTCCTCTCTTTCTTCCTGTCTTTTTATTGATTATTATTCTCTCTAGCTCTCTATCTATATCTATGAATCTCTTTTCTTCTCTCCCTTTCTCTTTTGATGTATCTCTTCCACTGTGTGTAGCTATATCTCTCTCTTTCTGTCCATACCTCCGTATCTGTAGGGCGCATTGTCCATTAATTATGGATTCATTGAATTCAATTTGTATTTATTTATATAGCACCAACAACAATTGAAATGAGGAAAGCTCAGGTAGAACCCAGCTCATAAGGGAGGACCCATCTGCTGGGGCAGAGAGATAGAAAAAGGTGTTGCGGGGGGGGGGTCAGAAGCAAGCAGATGAATTCATCCATACATGAGGATAAAACATATTACTGTACATGTAGCATACATACATACAACATTGAGAGGGGATAAAGAATGGAGCATTACTGCGTTACTGAGTTTTGCAGCACTGTAGTCAACTCTCATGTTCCTGAGCGGATAAACTATGAACCAGGGTCTCAGTCACTTGACACACAGGAGCTGTCTAGTCAGGTTACACAAACCACACCTTCTACACAACAACCACAGCAGCAACATATGAGCCTTCTGTAATTCCATCAGGGCTGTTCAACCTGCGCTCTCTGGCGCTCAACCAGAATGAACTCTACGACGACGGCGTCTCGCCGCTCGCTTTCAGGCCTCTGAAGAACATAATCTACCTCCGACTGGATCAGAACAATTTCCGGTCCATTCCGTCAGGGTTGCCTCCTTCACTGCAGGTCAGTACCCATCAGGCACTGTGCAGTGGGCTTGCCAGTGGGAGAGAGTACATTTTGTACTCTGAAGAGTGTGTATATATGTTTCTCAATTAGTAACCGTGTGTGTGTGTGCACGTGTGCTTGGGTGTGTGTGTGTGTGTTTGTGTATGTATGTGTGCGTGCATATGTGCGTGCATGTGTGCGTGCGTGTGCATATATGTGTGTGTTTGTGTGTGTGTGTGTGTGTGTGTGTGTGTGTGTGTGTGTGTGTTTGTGTGTGTGTGTGTGTGTGTGTGTGTGTGTGTGTGTGTGTGTGTGTGTATGTGTATGTGCTTGTGTGTGTGCATATATGTGTGTGTGTGTGTGTGTGTATATATGTGTGTGTGTATGTGCGTGCGTGTGTGTGTGTGTGTGTTCATATATGTGTGTGTGTATGTACGTGTGTGTGTGTATGTACGTGTGTGTGTGCATATATGTGTGTGTTTGTGTGTATGTATGCTGGCGTGTTTGTGCATCTTCATGTTTACTCTCAGGATTTGCGGATGCGTGAAAACCAGCTTCAGGAGGTGGATGGGCTCTCGTTCAACAAGTCCGTCAACCTGCAAGTCCTGGACCTGAGTCACAACTACCTGCGAGAACACACCATCTCCCCTCAAGCTTGGATCAACCTCCCGTAGGTCACCCTGCTGTTACATTGCCACATTTACACCACAGTGAAGGCACTGAAATGAAGTCAGTTAAATTAGCCTTAAAACAGTCAGGTCTATGATTTACCAATAACAAAGATACACACTAGAACCCTACATTGTACAACAATTTCCTTTGAGAAAATAGCACATTTCAAGGACAGAAAAAGCACAAGTGTGTGTCAAACAAAAAGCTGCCAAAAATAATTTCATACAGAACCCTTCATCATGCCTAAGTACAGCCTTTCTCTGAAGACAAGATAAAGAACAGCTTTTGTAACAAGTGTGCAATAATGTTCAAATCCCACAGCATCATACTCAGGCAAACACAAACAGAAGTAGCCAGACAAACAACCCTAAACTATGAGTCAGCATCTGCACTACGAGATGGAATGTTACAACGCAAAGAGGAATCCAGATTGCATGAATGTGGTGGAGAATGACTGCAAATATATATGCCACATGTAAAAATATCCTTATGTAGCCCACGGCCCGGACAATGGTTAGTCAAAACAACAGGGGTAGCCGGGGAGATGGGTGGGGTGGGGTGGGGTGGCGGTTTGGGCTTGGGACATCATGTACCTACTTTTTTCAACCACTAGGTTGTGTTAGTGAGTTTAAATTGATTTCAGCTCAAAGTGATGGCCTAAACCGATGTTGTCCTGTGACCTGTGCTATGCAAACTACAATAGGTTAAAAAGCCATTGAGTTTACTGTTGATTTAACAGCTAAAACACTGACTCAGGGTTGTAGGTTGACTGTATTTAAGTTTGACAAGAAAAACACACACTTTTGAGGTTTCATCGAAATAGAGCTTGGGGGAACACCTAATGGGGCACCAGGGCACAGGACACACAACTCACACACACATGAAAGGAACTTGTATGTACATGTTCCTTTAACATGTACTTCTTTGCGTTTCCTGCCTTGAGTGTCATTCTGAGCACAAAGGTTGTTGGGTGATGGATAACCACGGTACACGGCAAGCTGCAGACGGTAGGGGGTAGACATAGGGTACAAGACATAGTGTAATATGTGCGCCGATGGAGGTATGTAATCACAGCAGAAATATGTTTGGCTGGGTGGCAAGGCTCTGAGGTACTGTAAATTCCTGTGGGTTTTAAACGTCTATGGGGACCTCAGATGGATCCCAAAATGAGCGTGCAGACTCAGACATGTGTGTGAGAAAGAGAGAGTGTAGTGTTGTGGAACCCTATGATTTTTGCACTAGTTCTTGGGTGACACTTAACATGCCTTATGAATAGGTTGCTCTTTCTCTCCATCTCTATCACTCCCTCAGTCTCTCTCTCTCCCTTTCTCTATCTTTCTCTCCCTCAGTCTCTCTCTCTTTATCTCTCTATATCACTCCCTCAGTCTCTCTGTCCCTCCCTTTCTCTCTCTCTCTCTCTCTCTCTCTCTCTCTCTCCCCCCTCACCAGCTTTGTGCACATTATTAGCAGATTCATCTCTGATTAAACATCTGGATCTGCTCTTTCTGACTTTCTCTGGAACTCGCCATCAATCAGTGTTAAAGTCTATACTTAACTCCCTGTCCCGCTCACAGTTCAACTCCCCCTACTATCACACACTCACTCCCCTCGCACACTACCACACTCATACACTCTCACACACCCTCACACTCACTCCCCCTCACACACCCTCAAACTCAATGCGTCAGACGCACTCTCATACCCATGCCTTCTTAGTCTTTCAGTAACTGAGGCAAGGCAAGACACTGTAATGTGATCTCTCATCACTGTCTCATAGATAGATAGACAGAAGATGCCACGTTGACACTAATATGTGTTAATTTAAGAATTAAATGATATCTGTCCAGACAAGCGTTTCAACTCCGGCTGCATCTCCAAACGTCTCTGCTTTAGAGGCTCAAATACTCCGGATGCCAGGCGTATGCCAGGCGTGGATGCCAGGCGTGGATGCCAGGCGTGGATGCCAGGCGTAGACGTAGCAAAAGTTTTAAAAACTAAAACGTATCGGTGTGAATGTAGCCAGACTCTCACACAGACTCTGCAGCTATGGAGTGTGTTTGCCCCAGTTCGGCCCCAGAGTCCAGCCTTATTGCCCTGGGGGCTTCTGGGGGTTTTCCCCACTCCTGTATCCGATGCAGTGAAGTCCCGACAGTGAGGACAGCTAGCAATCTGTGTGGCCCGCCTTTCGCTTTCTCTCTTGTTATTGTCAATAACATTGTCTTAAGCACTGTTGCCTTTAGTGGAACAATAGCAGTCTGTGAAGAGAGCGGGTTTAGTCTGAGATAATGACACAGTGTTGGGTTGTTTGGTTGCATCGATTACACACGTACGTGCATAAACACGAACACACACACCCATACACACACACACACACACCCATACACACACACACAGACACAGACACAGACACAGACACAGACACAGACACAGACACAGACACAGACACAGACACACACACACAGACATTCAGAG
>NC_045155.1:7036420-7201420 GCF_900700415.2 Clupea harengus | reverse complement strand
GTTATTATTTAATTTGTTGTTTTGTTATCATTTGTTATTGTGTTATGAAGCCTTATAACAGAGTGCTGAGATGAGGGACACATGCCCCCTCTGACCTCCCTTCACTCATGCCCTCTCTCATTGGCCGGATCAGATCGCACAGCAGATGGTGATCATGTCTCTCAGCTCCACGTCTTTGTTCTCTCGGTGTTACGGAGAGTTAGTGGGCGTGCTCCTCGTCTGGAGGTGATTCACAGTGCTCTGCTCTTCTCCAGTTGTGCTGCTGCTCCTCCTTGCTCCTCGCTGCACACCTCCCAACTTCATCCTGCGTTTGCGTCTCCCGGTGCCAGGTTACGTAAGCGTTGAATAACCCTGGCACCGGGCATGCCTGCTGACGTGCGGTGGCAAAGACACGTCCAATCGCTGTCTCTCGTTAGGCCTCTGTAGCCTCTGGTGCAGGAGTATTGACCGCTTCCAGCTATGTTCCACAGGAACGCACCCAATGTTCTGCGCCCGCAAACAGACAGTGGCAACCATCCTGGAGAACAATACTTCTCGATAGTCATGTGTTTGGGAAAGAGTTCTGGGTTTATGCTTTGTCATGCAATCTCTATCAGCAAAACAACACATTTTTCGCTGAAGGATATAAAAATCAGTTGTTGATTGTTTATGGTGGTTACTCCATGTAGGTCTGGAAACCTTTACGGCTTATTCGCCAGTTGAGACAGTTTGTGCTTGTTGAAGTATCTTGTAGCCTTCAGGGCAGCCAGAGATCACTTTTGGCACCCTCGCTGTGATTCCAGGTTGTGAAACTGATATAATCTTTTGCATTTTTTTATGGTTTCCCCAAATTTTCATTTCTGATTTGTGGCCTTCAGAGTAAAAATGCAAAACAAAAAACATGCAAATATGTGCATGTGCATGTGTGTATGTGTATGCATCTGTGTTTGTTTGTGTGGTCATATGGATGTGTGCATGTGTGTGTGTGTGTGTATGTATCTGTGTTTGTATGTTTATGGATGTGTGCGTGTGTGTGTGTATGTGTATGTGTATGTGTATGTATCTGTGTTTGTATGTGTATGAATGTGTGCGTGTGCGTGTGTGTGTGTATGTGTATGTGTATGTGTATGTGTATGTGTATGTATCTGTGTTTGTATGTGTATGAATGTGTGTGTGTGTGTATGTGTATGTGTATGTGTATGTATCTGTGATTGTATGTGTATGAATGTGTGTATGTGCGTATGTGTATGAATGTGTGTATGTGTATGTATCTGTGTTTGTATGTGTATGGATGTGTGTGTGTGTGTGTGTGTATGTGTATGTGTATGTGTATGTGTATGTGTATGTGTATGTGTATGTGTATGTGTATGTATCTGTGTTTGTATGTGTATGGATGTGTATATGTGTGTATGTGTATGTATCTGTGTTTGTATGTGTATGGATGTGTATATGTGTGTATGTGTATGTATCTGTGTTTGTATGTGTATGTGTATGGATGTGTGCATGTGTGTATTGGTATGTATGTGTGTTTGCATGTGTGGGCATATGGATGTGTGTATGTATATGTATGTGTGTTTGTATGTGTGGGTGTATGCATGTGTGTATGTGTATGTATGTGTGTTTGTATGTGTGGGCGTATGGATGTGTGCTGTTGGTTTTCCTAAATCTGTCACTGCCCCAGCCCCACCTGTGATCTTATGCCACTTCCAGTGCACAGTAAAACATTGCTGGTTTTATTCAGTTGCTTTAATGGCCACATTGCTGAACAGAACCATATTAAAGCCCTTGTGGGAATCCATTGCTAAATCTGGCAACTGTAGTCCTAATTGGACCCACACTGAGCTGAGACTACAACTGACTCAACGTTTAAGTGGAGTGAATTCTTCTGTTTATGACAAAATCATGACAATGCATTTCTCCCCGGATGAACTTATCCATGACCTTGTCCATCCATCTAGTTTGAGTTTTGTCTGTTTGCTACTAATATAGCAGCCATATAACATCGCTGCCGTTACTTAACACCAAACGTAGCCCTGCGGCCTTATTCCTGAAGCCCTCACACCAAATAAGCCCATGCATGATCCATGCTGGAGTGTGTGCATGCGATCCTTCCCATGTGAGCGCTCCTTGGCCTTTGCTCCCTGATTATTGGTTGAGTGTCCTGCAGCGCTTTGATGAGGCGGGAGTGAGAGGAAATGTCTCCTCTGTCCCGCTGTGACCGGTACTGTAAACTCACACCAGCTGCTTCTCTGGCCCCCTTCACTGCCCTAACTGCCCCCCCCCCCCCCCCATTCCACCCTATTTGTCTTTCTTAACCCCCAACAACCAACCCCCCCCCCCCCCCCCCCTAAAACACACACATAACCCCCTATCTCCTCATTTCTGCACACTGCCCCCATGGCCTTGGTCCTTCTCACACCCCCACTCCCACTGCCATACTTCCCTCTTACCCCCCCCATCTTCCTTCGTCACCCCCCCCCCCCCCCCAGAGTCTACTCTAATGACCTCACAATCAGACCCAGCGATGTAACAACACGGAGTAGTTCCTTTGGTCCACAATCGGCTGCACACTCACCTCCTTAGCCTCCTAAAGGTCTGGAAATGGCAGAGGAATTTGCAGAAACAGTTTTGCTCTGAGTAGCTGCAGTGTGGAACAGCAAGAGGATACTCCCTTGTCTTAATCAACCCCGCTTTCATCATGCATCCCTTATTAAGGAAGTGACCTTCACATTAATGAATAACTATGCAGAAACTGGCAGAGAGAGAGAGGAACAACCTTGTGATTGCTCCATTGTACTCCACTGTGCCCATTTTTTAACTCACTTGACTGCCTCTACCATATGACACCTTGGGACACTTTCAGGCCTACTTTTCCTGATGACCACAGACATATTTTTTATCTAATATGCCTAATCGGAGGTTGTAAGAAATTAAACCATAAAATTAAACACATTTGAAATATAAATATGTATGCCTGGAATTAACACATTAACACACTTTACATTTCTTTGTACTCTCCTAACATGGCCTTTCCCACACCATCTCTATTTCCACTCATGCAGTTGTCAGTGGTAACAAGCCTCCTCTTGTGACTGGATTCAGTCAGCCAATGATGCTCTTGTAAATTATTATTACTTAAATATTGATATCAGTCTTTTGCCGATATTTGACTTATCTGCTAAAATGTCAGGTTAACTGACAAATGTAACTGTTAAATGACCCAGACATCATTAAAAATGTTTTTGTCTGACTTTTAAGCCCCACACATCAGCTCAGATGTGAAATGTGAATATGCATGTTGGTTAGAACATTTTAGATCCCAAATTATGAATGTATCACCACCTCTTAACTTGTCAACGTCCATTTGCCAACTTGAGCATCATAAAAAAATAGAAACAGGCTGAGCTCAAACATCGCCAAAGCAGCCATGAGTTTTGAAGACAGCAACACTGGAAGACAGTTTAGAAGAAGACAGTCAAAAATATCCATGAAGAAACTCAGACACACACAGACTAAGCAGCATATGTTTGTTGAAAATAAATCTAGAAGCTGAACTCTTACCTAGAGCATTTCATAGGGGACTGAAGGTGGAGGGATAAAAAAAATCAGGTGGAGATTTTTCCTGCAATTCAGCAGTGAAACGTCCATTTAATGTTTCCTTATTTTTATGACCATGCATTATAGACCTTGGGAAATGATTATGCAGTCATTTATTGCAATATTAAAATAGTCTCTCTGTCTCTCTCTCCATATCCCTCTCTCTGTCTCTCTCCCATTCTCTCCCGCCTCTCTTACCTTTCTCCCCCTCTCTCCATCTCTCTCCTTCTCTCCCCCTCCCTCTCCCTCTCTCCTTCTCTCCCCCTCTCTCCCCCTCTCTCCTCCTCTCTCCTTCTCTCCCTCTCCCTGTAATTCGGCAGTAAACTGGAAGCCCTGGACCTCTCCAACAACCAGTTCTCCCTGGTGCCCCCCCACCTCCCCACAGCCCTGCGGCAGCTCTCTCTGCAGCACAACCAGATCGACACTGTGCCCTCCCGCGCCCTGACCCACCTCAGCCCGGGGCTGCAGTCGCTGCGCCTGTCCCACAATCGCATTCGCAGCGAGGGCCTGAAGGGCCCGTCCTTCCGCGGCGCCTACCGGACGCTGGTGGAACTGCTGCTGGACAACAATGAGCTGGAGAGCGTGCCGCGATGCATGCGCGTCTTCCGCAACCTGCAGCTCCTGCGCCTGGACCACAACCAGATCAGGTGAGACCCCCCACCCCCGTGCACCCCACCCCCCCCACCCCTGTGCAGCTCAGTGTCTAAGATTACACAGCTGGAGCCGCTGGCAAGTTTGAAAGTCAAACCTCCATCCTTATCTGTCGTGCAGTATGTAGGCTGCTGTGCCACAACATCATATCCTGTCTCAGACTCAAGGGAACAATGCAGCCTCAAAAACTCCAGACAAATTAAAACCTTTGAGGGTTTCCCTTGGCCGCCAGCCAGCTGTTTTGCAGACACACTGTAATAACCTTTACTGTAGAACAATAAATCTCTATGACAGCCAATTAGCCCATTCTAAATAAAAATACTGCTCTTAACCAGCCCAGCAACCATTTTCACCGAATGATGTCAGTGGCTGTGAGGAATCGTGTTCGAACTCTCACTTCTTCTTGGCTTCCTTTTGGTGTTTGTTTTGTGTAGGTCTGTGCCCAGGTTCTCGCTGTGCAAACGCAAGGGCAAGGGGCGATCTACTCTGACCACCCTGCATCTGGAGCACAACCAGATCGACCTGCAGCAGATCCCCCCCGCCGCGTTCACCTGCATCGACAGCACCAACAGCATCGTCCTGGAGCCACAGGGCTCCTCGGGGCCTCAGCCCGGGGCGGAGGGGGCGCTGTCCTGAGCGCGACTCCGTGTCTGGCACCTATGTATTAATCTTGCGTAGCCAGATGTATGTTAGCTCGATGTCACCATGGAGACAAGTGTGGTGAGAGTGAGTGCCAAAGTCGCATCTGGCACACATACTCTCACTCCTCCTTTCATTGCACCAAAACATCTACTTCTTTTCTTTTCTTCCTCAACCTTTCCACCGCTCTTCTTGTCTCCAGTATCACCTCCGTTACAGTCTCGTATCCTTTCTCTCTTGTCGTCTCCTCTTTTCTCCTGTCAACGTTACTTGCAGACGCATCCAGTATCACCTCCGTTACAGTCTCGTATCCTTTCTCTCTTGTTGTCTCCTCTTTTCTCCTGTCAACGTTACTTGCAGACGCATCCAGTATCACCTCCGTTACAGTCTCGTATCCTTTCTCTCTTGTCGTCTCCTCTTTTCTCCTGTCAACGTTACTTGCAGACGCATCCAGTATCACCTCTGTTACAGTCTCGTATCCTTTCTCTCTTGTCGTCTCCTCTTTTCTCCTGTCAACGTTACTTGCAGACGCATCCAGTATCACCTCCATTACAGTCTCGTATCCTTTCCCTCTTGTTGTCTCCTCTTTTCTCCTGTCAACGTTACTTGCATACGCATTTTTCTCCTTCCTTCGTCCTTCCTTCCTTTCTTCTTCTTTCCCATCTCCTATGTCTCCTCCACTTCTCTCCTTTTCTCTGGAGTCAAACCCTTCATCTCTTCTCATCTCCTCCTCTCTCTTCTTTCTTTCTTCCCTCCTTTTCTCTTCTCTTCTGATCTCTTTCCAGTTCACCTTTCCGTGCCCTCCTCTTTCATTCCAACAAGCTTATACACTTTATCGGCCTTCTTATGTGTCCTACCGGGCTTTTTCGCGGTTCGGCGCGGCTCATGATCTTTTGGCTCTGGCTGAATCCTTCTCTGTTCTTGTGTAAGAGTCAATCTGAAGGCTTTATGTTGTTTTTTTCCGTCGTCTGTCTGTCTGTGCTGTGGGCCTCTCTCTCTCTCCCTATGTTAGTCATTTCTCAGTCCTGACTAAAGTTGAATTTAGCCACGCTGCCCAACATTGTGTTAATCTAATATCAATCTGCCATGTTTACAAGCCAGACTGTTTCTCACACTGGACCATACATTTTGTGCTATTGCAATTGTATTTTTTTGTATTTAATGGCATACAGGTCATTGAAAAAATTGCACAGTTATTAAGTACTATAACTAATAAGATTTTATAACAGTGTTCAGTATGTATTATGTAATATGAGACCAACTGTATGCAGTATTGTCTGTACAGGCCAAATGATTGAATGAACATCATTCTTGTCTTACCACGTGTCTTGTCTCTCTGTTAAGTCAACACTGTACTCTTAGGACAGGGTGTGTGGAGGCTTGCAAAATGTGTTAAATAAGCTGTGAGAGCTTTGATGAAGCTTTCCTGACATTTTCACTCTTCCATATTTGATTGCATTCAGGCGTGAAGCCCCAGAGTTATGCAGTTAAAAAGGCCGAACGCACGGAAATTGAGAAGTAATGAGACAGAACTTATGTGCAGTGATGTCTCGTGCGTTTGTGAGCACAAAACCAGCACAGACACGGCAGAATAAGGTCTCCTTGCCGTCTTTGTGCGTCTTGTGTTTTACCCCCGAGCAAAGCATATTTCGTTTCAATTAGCCTTGCATAAAACCCTCCTCCTTTTTTATTTGTCAGGAAAGCACAGAGGAGCTGTATCCTGTCGGCCTCCACTGCTTCTCTCCTGTTTCTCCCTCTGCTCTCTCTCAGGCCCAAGATTGCTTCAAGATGGCCTCTGTGCCTTGTGTCCCCCCTCAAAATGAAGGGCTCTGAACCGGCCATCACTCCACCATATCTCTACGCTTCATTAAAATAGGTCATAACCCCAAGCAACCTATATACTATACTATAAAATCTTTCAAAAATGTAAAAAGATGGATACACGTGTTACCCTTACGGTTCCTTATATTTTCAACTTTACTGTGTGTGTGTGTGTGTGTGTGTGTGTGTGTGTGTGTGTGTGTGTGTGTGTGTGTGTGTGTGTGTGTGTGTGTGTGTGTGTGTGTGTTTCTATGTGTGTTTTTCCTCTTCAAAATCAATTCTCAGTGGTACCTTCAATGCCAACTCCAAGCCTATGCAGTATTTCATAGGCTTCCCTCATTGACGGAGGTATAATGTTTAGCTCAACTCAGCCCAGCCCAGCCCAGCCCAGCTAAATGAATGAATGCACTGTCTGTGACCCTGGGACCTCTCAAGGCTATGCAGGCCCCTAAGGGCCCCCTTATAAACCCTGACCCCCTCTGGCCCTCATCTGTCCCGGGCACAAGGAACCACCATGGGGGCTCCCCTTAGCATGGGGCAGGTGAAATACTGAATGATGTCACACAGGTGGTTTTAATGACCACACACGTTATGTAACCTCCAGAAAAACCTCCAGTTCGTAAAGACTAGCAGTATGGCAGCTGTGGGAATACCCTTCCTCTCAGCACCCATTTTGTGGTCTGAAGAGGTGGTGTCTTTGACGTGAGGCCCAATGGTGATGACATGGGGAAATTCTGGGTGTACGTCAGTAGTGTGTGTTTGTGTGTATGTGTATGTGTGTGTGTATGTGTATGTGTTTGTGTGTATGTGTGTGTGCGCATATGTATATGTGTGTGTGCATGTGTGTGTGTGTATGTGTGTGTGCGCATATGTATATGTGTGTGTGCATGTGTGTGTATGTAAATGCTTCTGCACATAAATATTGGTGTTTGTGTTCATGCATATGTGTGAATCTGCGCGTGGAGTGTGAGTAGTTGGTTTTCGCTCAGGAGCAGACGGGGTGGGGGGGTATAACTGAGTGGCTGCTCCGCTGGCAGAATACAATGGCCGTGTTCTTACAGTCCCTCTGCTCCTGCAGCAGCAGGGGAGCGGTAGGAGAAAATAAATACTTGCACACTGACGGAGGCCAGGAACGGAGCTTCAAGTCAGGGACCTCTCTCCTCTCTCTCTCACTCTCTTTCTCTCGCTCTCTCTCTCTCTCACTCTCGCTCGCTCTCTCTCTCTCTCACTCTCTCTCTCGCGCGCTCTCTCTCTCTTTCTCTTTCCTTCACTCCTTTCTTCAGGGTCCTGGTCCTGCCAACCATGTTGACTAAGTTTTTCACTGTTACTAGATGTTCTGGTTTTTTTTCTGTTCATTTTGTGTGTGTGTGTGTGTGTGTGTGTGTGCGTGTGCGTGTGTGTTTTTTTGTGCTGCTGTTTGTCCCTCCAAAAGGGATTGACAAATGTGGTTCTGTTTAGCAGCCTGATGTCTGCCCATTATTATATGAATATCACAAGTAGTTACATGGCAAAGACTGAGAGAGCAGATTTCATGCACAGCATCTCTTAGCCTCAGAAGATGGTGAGGGGTTTCAGTGGATGTCGCAAGGTCTTAGGAGACCTCACTGAATCACTGTATATCGTTCACAGGCTCTATTCACCCTTGCGTGCTTATGTATGATATTGACTTAGTTTTATCTCCCTCCACTTTCCCTTCATTTGTGAAGTCTCTTCATATTTCTCTTGTCTTGTCTCTCCTGTCATGCTCTCGTTTCGTATCGCTTCTATTTTGTACCCACAAATTAAATCCACCCCGCAATGTTGTTAAGGGCTCCTTTAATCTTTTACTCTGCGCTCCCTCTCCACGGCTTTATAAATCATCTCTCAAAGTCCCCCTGTCCCGCGGCTCATCTTTTTCCTCTCTCTCTCTCTCTCTCTCTCTCTCTCTCTCTCTCTCTCACGTTCCTCCTCATTCTCTTCCTCTCATGCTGGTTTAATTACTCAATAAGCCAGGGCCTCTCCTCTCCTCTCCTCTCCTCTCTCTCTCTCTCTCTCTCTCTCTCCGCAGAACAAAACGCTCTTTTATTCAGGACCTGATGCTCTTCCAATAGTTCAGATTCTTAATAATCCTGCAACGTTTTCAGGGCCTTTTTCCTAGATGGGCAAACAAAATCTGCTCTCTCCTTTCACTCTCTCCTTTTCCAACCCTGAAACCCCCTTAACCCCTCACTACCACCGCCGCCAAAACACCACCCTTTCTGGTTCTCGGCGGACCATGCATTCCTCTGTCCGTTTCCCAGCTTGTCTGCAGCCCCTGCGGCCACCCCACCCCGCCGCCCCCCACCCCCACCCTCTGGCCGCGTCAGTGTTCATGCCAGGGCCCTGGCTCGGCTCCAGTGTGTACTTTGGATCCGGCCTCACAGTGCTGAGTGTGACCCTGCTGGGCTACCATAGCCACGGAGCCACGGAGTCAGAGCCCATTAGGGCATCAACCCGCTACAGCGGTCGTGTCAGCCCCGTCCGGCACGGCCGTATTGTGTTGCGCACTTTGGAAATGCAGAGTAACTGTTCTGCAACTCACAAAATGAGGAACAGTTGTTGGTTCATCGATAGCTGGTAGGGCTGCCAACATCAGATCAGATCCATGTTGGACACGAGAGACTCAGCATAGCTTATCACAGCTTAGGCGCAGACATGAGTGGCAAGGACATTGAAATAACTCCAACAGAGTTACTTTAATACTTCTAGATAGTGTTAAAGTTACACCACAAATTGTATCAAAAATTCTGTCAATTGTACTCAAGATGGCCGAACACTAAGGCTTAATTGAACTTGTCAGTATTATTCAAGCGCTCTTGTAACAGACTATAGAGTTTCACATAGACCCACTTCCAGCTCTGACACTGGAGCTCATTGAGTCTTAATGATGTTTTTACATGCTTTACGTACAGTACATTAAATATGTGCTTTAAACTACAGCTCTGTTTTTTCTCTGTGCCTTGGCTGCCATGTGTGCTTCTGCACTCTGTTAATTCCCTCCATCCCGGTTCGACAGATGATCCACGGAGATTTACATACCAAGCTACATTTAACCACCCTCTGCCAGACCATATAGCTTATAATTTTGCAATGGTTAAGGGCTGTGGGAAATCAGCATATATGCATATGCGATGCTTTGCGGCTTTTCCCTCCACAGGATGTACTAAACCTCACGATCTCGGGGATGGGAGACTAAGAGGGAGCTAAAACAGGACTGCTAGATTCTTGGCTAACATGGCTTCTGATGTGCACACTGCACAGCCTGCTTCACATACAGTCACAAGACAAGCAGATGTGAAGCTGTGCTTCATATTAAACTCTTATGAATTAAAAGTGATTATATGTAGTAGTTACCATTAATCATGCATTAACTACCTCACTTAGTGTTATTTCATGGTTATTAATGCTGATACAAATTGTTTGTTAATGAGGTGAATAATGGGTAAACTAACATGGTTAATTGTTTCTGAACAACACACACACACACACATACACACACAAACAACTACTTATACACAGATATGGTCACACAAGTAATGTATGTCTATAAAGTAATATATATTCATACCCTAAAACTGCTGCTCTGCATGTACATTTTGGGCACTGGTCAATCTGACATGCTATACTGTAGTTACATGCATGCTGGAGTACCATGCAGGAAGTTATACCCACAGATGGTCAGATATGTATGGCACATCCATTTATATGCCTCAAAGTCACAACATACACTGGACATGTTCCTCTAAAACTGCTGTTCTAAGTGTTTTTTGCTCCCCTTGGCCCTGGTTACAGTATGTTCTCTCAACACACTCTCCTAGTTCCCTCCCTGTCGTACATGTAATGACACGTTACCCCTGGCCGCCCCCACGCCTACCACCAGACTGCGTGCCACATGCGCTGCAACCTTGATTCCATATAATTGTGTGGTGATTTTAGCTTAAGAACATCATTGTCTAAGCAACCAGAAGGCAATCCCATGCGAACATCTTTTTTAAAATGCGCGTGTGATGTTTGATTGATTTGGCCTTGCTCAGGTTTGCAGCTCAGTGGTTTTGGTGAGTGACTGTGCAGGGGAACAGTTCTTCAGTGTATACCACTTTTACCAATTTTAGTGGTAGAGAAGAGAAGAGAAGAGAAGAGAAGAGAAGAGAAGAGAAGAGAAGAGAAGAGAAGAGAAGAGAAGAGAATCCATTCGTTCTTTCTTTTTATCTTACAGCTCCATCTCCAGCTCTGTGATTATTTTCCTGAAAGAGAAAGGGTGCATTGAGGATGAGAGTGTGTTTTTATGTTTTGGGGAGAGGAGATTTGTATTATCCTTCATATCCTCTTCGGCCTTTGAACACAAACAATCCTTCCTCTTCCTCGTTGCTTTCTTCTGCCGCGGGCTCTTTGTACTGTACATGTGGCAAAGGATCCTGGCATGAAGAGCGAGCTGTCTGTCTCTGCCTGCCTTCCCCTGTGTCAGCATTCACACACACACACACACACACATACACACACACACACACACACACACACACACACACACACACACGCGCACGCACACACACACACACACACACACAGACACACAGACACACACACATGCAAACATATACACACACACACACACACACACACACAAACATACAAACATACACATGCAAACACACAATACACGCAGTGCAAAAGGAGACTGACACTCTAATAGGAGACTGACGTTTTTAAAATAAAATAACAGGTAGTGGTAGTTTTTTAGATTAAATCAGACAACTCAAAACTCATCATTTCATTAACATAACAGTTCACTGATACTCATCAGGCAGTCAGATGGGACTCATCAATCCCCTGTAAAACCACTCGGCACAGTGATGTCCCGGCTGACTAACCACCATCGTGTACTCGAGCGAGAAGCCGCAAAACCACACATTTTTCTGTGCCTCTCAGAGACTGGTGCACTTCAAAAGAGTGAGGTAAGCTCCCCGGGCAGCACTGCCCTGCTTTCTGTCTGTTTTCACCCGGCGACAGCCACTTCCTGTGTTTGTTATTGAAGGAGGGGGGGGTGGGGGGGGGGGTTCAAGGGTTCACAAACCCCCTAAGCAGCCAACATCCACACAGTCCAGCGGCAGGGTAGGGCACCACACAGTCCGTCTCTCACACTGCCCCACTCCCAGAGCTGGGGAGAAGTGGAGGGTGAGAGAGAGAGAGGGACGACGAGTTAGGAAAGAGGAATAATGAGAAGAACAACAGCCAAACAACCGACAACTTGGGGGTGAAGTGGGAAAATAAAGTGTACTGAGTCATAAAGAACTGAAATATTTTCATGAAGTTGTGCCTGTACTCCCCCGTGGGCCATGTTTGTTCCTTGACTTTGGAGACCACTCAAGTACCACCTGGCTGAATTTATCTCCTAAAAACAAGAGAGATTGAACACATATCATCACCAAGAGCAGCAGATGGAAACTAAGACCGTTTGGAATGTGTCTGTCAAATTGTCAGCAAAATTAACGTGTTGGACCACTGGTGAAGAACAACCAACCCCCCCCCCCAAAAAACTTGTTTCATGTCTCATTCCCAATCTTAAACATGCTCTCTGAGAGATAAGATCTGCCATTTTCTCTATTAGTCAATGTACCTCTCCTCAGATGTACCTCTAGGCCCCATACAAGTCAAAAACCAGCTGGTGTTGCCACCCAGGTGAAGTCTTTGTTGCTCAGAGGGTGAGTTTCAATAACAAGCCCAAAGAATGCTGAACTCTTCCCCTAGAGCAGTTCAAATCTTTGCCAAACATTTTTCTTGAGAAGAGCTCTTGGAAGAGTGTGACTAGAAACACACAGAGGAACGGTTCCTTTATGAAACGAAATTGCCTGTCAGCTTTACAGCAAAGAACCCTTGAAAGTTCTGAGGGTTCTTGTAGGGGACAAGCCGTATTACCCATTTTGATCACCATGTTGGGGTACTACATGTGGCATCATATACAGGCAAGTCAGGAATAATGACATATAAACTTTACTGTAGGTCAAAACCTTAATGTATAAATGTAAGAACAAGTTTATTTATATAGCACAAGTCATACACACGTTGCTTTACAAATGAGCAGATAAAAGAACACAGAAAAACCAGAGATGCATTTCTGCAAGAAAATGCAATGGCGCCGCCACAGCAGTTGGCCGTTGCATATTGTGACCCATGCAAACAAGTGGATGCTGACACTTCGCCTTACGAAAGAAAGGTTGGACTCTCCTACCACTTTTTGGATGAGCAATAAAAATAATCTAACAAGGAGCAGGACAGCGATCCTGCTGTAACCCACTATGGGATTCTCTATGACCCACTGACCCACACACTCGGCTGGTAAAATATTAATTAAAGTTCAAAATGCATTGAAGGTCTCCCTTCATTGTGTGCAATGCACCTTATTGAGATCTAGGTGGAACTCGATCACTTCGTTCCTCAGTAGAACGTCTGTTGTCTTTGTCCTCTCTCCTCTGCAAGAGATGAAAATCAAGACTCATGTCATTAGTGCTACCTCGATGGTGGAATGACCTACCTAGTGTTGTTTGATTAAGTGGCAGCCATAGTACGTTCAAAGAGTATCACAAAGCATTTAAAGACTCACCTCTGTAGAACTCACCTGTCATTCTAATGTGTTTTTATGAAGCCGTATAATTTGTATATTTATTGTTATTGTTTATTTTAATATGAGCTGATGTACAATACTGGTATACGCATTTTGTTGTCATGGTAGAACACCACTGGTTGTCAAAGCTTTGTAGACAAGTTAAGGGAGGCAACAGCCAACATCCCATGAAATCCTAAGGGACGTAAACGCTACTTGGACATAATTTCACCAAACCATATAAAACCAGTTCAATCTGTGTCTTCAGTGCAAAAACTGTGGCAATAACAATGTATAACAATGCATGTCTGTGTAAATACATGTTGTTACATTAAACTTTGACAATGGCAAGCGACGACAAGTCCTACACTATAAGTAGATCAGCAAATGTATACGTTTGCAGTGTTTTTATACTCTGGCTGGCTATGTACGTAAGCCTGTCATCCCGAAAACAAGCCCACTTCTCCGAATAGGCTACACACTGGAGTTGGAATTACTTCTTTCCAGGCCCCGATAATGATAACATACTGCTCAATTTAACAGATAATGTATAAATCATTTTATCTATTTTGGAGCAGTATCCTACTGTCCTTTCTTGTTGCAGCCTGATGCAGATCTCAGCTATGAAGTGTCCTCACCAGTGCCAAGTGAAGCCAGTGAGGGCTGGTCAGGTGCCGCTGATACGAGAGACAGAGAGGATGAGCTAGAGAGAGGAGCAGAGAGAGGAGAGGTTGCAGGTCCAAGCTCCAAGAGGCAGAGGATCCAGAGGAACAGCAGCAGCGAGAAGAGAGGTTTCAGGTCCAAGCTACAAGAGGCAGAGGATCCAGAGGAACAGCAGCAGAGAGAAGAGAGGGTGCAGGTCCAAGCTACAAGAGGCAGAGGATCCAGAGGAACAGCAGCAGAGAGAGGAGAGGTTTCAGGTCCTAGCTACAAGAGGCAGAGGATCCAGAGGAACAGCAGCAGCGAGAAGAGAGGGTGCAGGTCCTAGCTACAAGAGGCAGAGGATCCAGAGGAACAGCAGCAGCGAGAAGAGAGGGTGCAGGTCCTAGCTACAAGAGGCAGAGGATCCAGAGGACATTTACATTTAGCAGACGCTTTTATCCAAAGCGACTTACATATGTGCGACTTACAATGTATACACATTTTACATTTACACCGATGGCACACTGCACATCAGGAGCAATTAGGGGTTCAGTGTCTTGCTCAAGGACGCTTCGACAGGGAATTGAACTTGCAACCTTCTGATTACTAAACGACTTCTCTACCTCCTGTACCACTGCCGCCCGGAGGAACAGCAGCAGAGAGAAGAGAGAGTGCAGGTTCTTCACACCTGTCAAGTTAGCCGTGAGGTCAGTGATTGAAATCTGTGAAAATCCGTGAGCCATCCCCACCGTCCACAGGTACACACAAAAGACAACACGTGCAAGCATATTGTTACATTTGCAAGGCATTTCATAAACAGGTGTGGTTCAAGATAAGTTGTTCAGTGATGCTGAATATTGAGACTTTGCTGACTATAGTAGCCTAGAACTGCTACACAGACATAGTGAGCCGCACTGTGCGACCATGGCAGTATCTCACTTGCACTGCACAGCAGTCTATTGGACTTGTAATTATTATTCTGTGCTATTGGTAGTGAAGATCTGTGAGATTTAGTGAGACCCCTGAGATTCAGTGTCACGTAACGTGAGATTTGAGAAATATTGAAATGTGTGAGTCTCATAGATAAAATGAGACTTGACAGGTATGGTCCCGGTCCAAGATGCAGTGTACAGCGAGGAAGGGCCAGGGAGAGGACAGAGTGTCTCACACTCACTGACGAAATTTGACCACATCTATTGATTGTAACAAAATGGGTATATTCCCAAAAATGGGTATATGATTTCTATTTGATAAGACAATTAATTAGATAGTATAGGGATGGACATGAGTAATCTTACTCTATTTGGACATCAGCATCTGTTCAACGTATTGAGAAGTTGCGTTCGTAAATTGAGTCAATTTAGAGTCAAACTTGCTTTTTCTGTCGTATATTTCTGTCACACTGGTTGTTGCTGAGGTAGTTAACACCAGTGACCCGTCGCTTCTCCTGTGTGACTGATAGCAGTACATTAGCATGTGTTACCATGATGCATTAGCCAGCTAGTGCATTCGATTAACTACCAAAACGCATCTAAAAACAGTTGGGTCTTAAGTCAAGATTTGAAACTGGCTACAGTTGGAGCACCTTTGACGTCATCAGGAAATTGGTTCCAGAGCTGAGCAGAATAGCATCCAAAAGCTGCTTCACCATGCTTAGTTCTGACAGTAGGTACCAACAGATTTCTCTCCAGTAGTATGGGAGGTCTAGCTGGTGTGTGCCTGCAAAAGTAAATGTAAATGTCATTGTAAATGTAAAAGAAACACAAAGCTACTATTTAGCTTTAATGGATTATTCTACAGATAATTTCTGACACATTTAATGACTGTCACATAAATTCAATAAAGTATACACCATTTGTATTATCATCGCTGCTCATTCTAAATTGCCAATCACAGTTTCCTTCAAATACAGCACATGCTCATTTATACATGCTGGATAACAGCTTGAGTTGTGACAATAAACACCCCCAGGTAAATTTATGTTATCCTCTTCTCACATGTGCTTCAAACACACACACACACACGCACACATTCACAGACACCAACACATGCACACATACCCACACTCACACCCGTACAAATACACGCGCGTGCACACAAACAAATTGTCAGAAAATGGGAGCTGGCAGTCAGGCACATTAAATCAAAGCAGAGTAGAATAATAGAGACGCTTGCCAAAGGGAAATCAGAAGCAGATTTGAGAAATATATCATTTTAACGAGCAGCAGAGCCTCAGATTAGGATATGTCTGAACACTGGAGGCAGCTCCTATAAAACCAAGATGTCAGCCATGACAAGCAGATTTTAATGTTAGTACTGAATCCCAATTATGACATCGCTGATATCACTAGTTTTGCTTTACAAGAAACAGCTGAGCTGTCCAAGTCAAACTGTAAACCTGAAATAAAATTAATGTGTGTATTGTTGTATTTGTCACAGCCGTAACATGAGTGAGGAGTGGGTCTTTGTGTGTGGTGCCTAGTGTGTTGGGGTGTGTGTGTATTTGTGTGTCTGTATCAGTGTGTGCATGCACATACATGTGTGTAATCTCTCATACTGTGTGTATATGTGTGCATCGATCCCAGGACGCCATTTTCTCTTTTGGCCGGTGTAAAGACAGATACATCTAATGTCTCCTCTCTGCACTGTGAAAGGGCTTGACACAATCAAAGCCCCAAAGGGGAAGCCACTGGTCATCATGTACACCTGTGTCATGAAATATGTGCTTATACACTCTCTAAACATGAGAGCATCTAAAAAAGGCCATGAGAATTTCCATGCAGATTCCTTAAAGGTCCAGTCCTAGATTCTGGTGTAAAGTTGTTGATATTTGAGCTCTACCGCCAGTCCAATTACACACCTCCCCTCTGACACCTGATTGCGCCTGGTTTGCTGTAATACTGTATGGCCTGGTCCGAGCCAATTTGTTTGCCGTTTACAGAGCCAGGGCTGATTATAATCAAGGACTTACCCGTTAATGTTTGAACATTCTTCAGTCAGGTTCAGGATTTTAGGTGGGGTGGGGGTGGGGGTAGGGGTGCACACTATGAACAAGCTGAGGTGAACTTCTTCCTACACCATCTCAGCTCTCGGCCGGGGCTTTTGGCTACAGCCACATAGTCCCATGTGAAGCTGTGGCTATACTTACGAGACCACAAGTATGAGCAACTCTGCTCCCTCAAACAAGAAACTAAACACAAGTTCCAGTGTGGTTCCTGAGCCCTGTGTTTGTTATATTTCGAGGGATTGTGCACCACAAAGAGACCATTTAGGAAATATACTGCAAAGTGCACGCCTCACTGGCACCTAAGGAACTTGAGTCAATTTAGACAATTACCATCTTAAGGGAGTCTCATTCAAGTCCTTTCAGCTATTGTTACAGCAGACGAGGCAACTTTATCCTAATTATATTCTTGAAACACATTAACATGGTATAATAACCTAGGCCTACATTTAAAATGACGCTTGTTTATGAGGAATTTCGATTGGATAGTCTTGAAGGAATCAGGATATTTGATTTAGCCAAGGTATGTACAAGTGGTAATTATTGGTAATTGTTGTAGCCTACTGTGCAATTGGAGAAGGAAGAAACTATACAATTGATAAAGGAATTGAACCACAACCACGTTATTAGAATTCCTTGTAGTCTAACACTGTTCGCGCCATTCTCTTGTTGATAACGATGTTGGACGTTGATTGGGCAATTTAGTTTTCGGTGACGCTCACTGCTCCTCTGGAATCTGACCGTTGCCTCGAGACAAATCATTCCGCAACAATAAGATGCAATTTATCGTACCTGACACCTGTTTCCATCAAAGGCTTGAGCGTGGCTTTGAAAACAATTATATGTGTTTTAAATAATGTCCAATATTCATGATAAGTAAGTTTTGTAATGGCATGAAATATGTCTTAATGTGTTTAGAAATGGGATGGACTTTAGATACGTTACTTTAGACGTTTAATATTTTATTGAGTATCTTTTTATTCTAATCATTTTCGTAGTTTTGGGGACGCTAAAGTCTTTCCTCACTTTAGTGCGTCTTCTCAAGCAGGAGGGAGGTTAACATTTGGGTATGATTCAATCCCCCCACCCCCACCCCCCACCTCTCGCTCTTCAGTTATTTCCTTAGTTTGGGGAGCCAGTGTAGAGCTCCTTAGTGCTGGCACAGAGAGGCTGGATGTTCCTGTGGTAGGGTATCAAGGAACGGTGGAACTAGTGCATAGCCTACGATACCCCCAATAATAATATAATTTACCAGTGGCCAGTCTCCGTTCTATGACAGAAACTCGACCAGATTTTGGAATTGCGTGATTTTACGGAAAGGTACGTTTATCACTCCTTATACATATATTCCTTATACATGAAAGATGTTTGCTTACTTTGAACTGCTTTCTGTTGGTATTCCCTCACGCCTTTGCATCACGGCAAGACAGTGCAAAATATAACTTTTTGCGCTGATCATGCAGTGGCAATATAACAAATTCATATCAGGCTATTACTCTTGTGGGATGCCTAAACGTGCATGTGGATCACGATTGCTAAGACCAACCTTTATCACATTCTGAAACAACGAAGCCTGCTTTTAAAGTCACTGACCAACCTATAACATATCCTTATGCGGTATTCATCTGAGCCTCACGTCGCGATGGTGGAGCATTTTATCTCAACCTGTTGCACCGTCTCCTGATGAAAACCACTTTAAACGCTCTATCCAGGGCAGTGCCGGAGCGCCTGGCTCTGTGAAGAGAACCCTATAGATGGCGCTCTGTAGCACAGACCTACAACTTCTCAACGACTTTGTTACAGATCCACAAAACCTATACCTAAGTCTATAATTGATGTCTGTCGTATTGACAATTGCTCAAGAGTTCGTGCGACTTTTTTGGCAACCAGCAATTTCGGAGAATAGAAATTTAAGACCCTCTGTGATCATATCTCTATTCCACCTGTGAGATTTTGTTGGTAGTCTCAAATCGTCTGTCATCTTCACATACTGACTGCCTAACAATTATATTAGAAATATTTGAAATTTGACTTGTTTTGCCAAACTGCCATTTTTATCAAATACTTGTTTTGTAACAATTTTTATATTGAGTCTTTGGAGGGCATGTTTGTTTTGTAGTCAGGAGTAGAGGAGAAACTTAAGACATAGCATTTTCTTTTGAGTCATAAAAGTCTTAATAAGTCTTGCCTATCTGAGGAGGACGGTGAAAGAATAAATAGCAGTCTGGAAGGGAAAATAATGAGTGTGCTTTGAAATGGATGAATCTGGAAATAATGATGGCAGTGAACGGCTTTGGGTGAGGTTGCAGTTGGAGGAGACACAATACCCTCTCTTGGTTTGGGATGAAGCTGTCGAGAGAGGGGGGGGGGGGGGAGAGAGGGAGAGAGAGAAAGAGAAAGAGAGAGAGCCAGACTGTGGTTTGAGCGAGGCTGCCCTTTGGCATTTCAACTGGTGAAAAAGACAGTCATAAGGTGTGGTTTCCAAATGCGAAGAAAGCACAGAGTGATTTCAATAATAAGAAAGATGCAGAAGAAATGGGAGAAAATTAAAATATTTGTTCTGGACTTCTGGATGCTGATTTTTGCTCCTATCCACATTTGATCCTGCTGACGTTGCAGTTCTATTCAATAGAGTGTGGTTTTTCTTTAGGTTAGGTATGCATGACCTGTGTCTTTATTCTAACACACACACACACACACACACACACACACACACACACACACACACACACACACACACTCCTTCACTCAACTTCTCACTCCCACTCTCACTCCCATTCTTGTCTGTCTCTCCTTTTCATTCTCTCTCCACGCCTCAGATTCTGGAAGAAAGTTGAGTAGACATCATAGACGTTCACTGGCTTGCTCACATCAGTTTCATTCTGAACCCTGACATTTATATGACCTATCAGCCCATTGGTAATCAATTAAATTAACTTTATTTCAGTTCTAAATACTGGATATTTTTTCATGGTGTATTGCTCAGAAAGGGACTCTACAGAAACAGTCTGAACCTTCTAGGAGCAAGGCTATATTGACAAGGGTCAGTGGCAATAATCCCCTCCATCTTTTCTCTCTCTGCTCTCAGCTAGTCTGGTCTGGATTTTACACTTATGCCTCTGCTGATCAGGCCTGGATCTGGTTCGTTGCCAGCCCCCACATCCAAGCGAGAGCGGCGTCAGACACTTAGCCAGGCAGTTCCTTTTTTTAGGGACACAAGTCACCAAATTACAGTCGAGTGTGCAGTTAATTCCAGCCAAGCGCATGGATTCTGGAACCGCCCAATGGTTAGTCAGGCAATGGCAAGGGCCAGAGCAGGAGGAGGAGAGAGAGAGAGAAAGAGCAACGAGGACACACAGCACGCAGGATGAGGAACAGACCACCAATGAGTTCAAGGAACTGCCTCTTGTCCTTAATGCTAATAATAACATTTTCAGCGACGGGCTTCCTCTGGTATCCAGTTATTAGAGTGTCTATCTCATTTTTTCCGACTTACTGTGGTGTCTCCTGTCGCAGCTGTCTCTGCCACTTTGAACCAGGTGAATCAGGGTCACTTCAGGACATCTCTGTGAGACAAACCTGTGCTTTCTACTGCTGCCTTGGTTTTGACGAGTGTTGCGCTGACAGGAAAATGCCTCAAAGGCTGGCACACAAACTATGGCTCTTTATGAAGAATGAATTGTTTCCTCCATCCACTAAAGGCAAAGAAGTCTGACGTCTCACTGGATTAATTATGTGTCACTTTTTCAAGAATCAGACCTTGTCCAATGTTTTAAAATAACTGCTGCTCTGGGTTCTTAACTTTGACATGAGTCTGGCTTTGCTCTCAGTTTTTAAATGGTTTTGGCTCTAGGAGTACAAATGTCCAGACATACACACATATACACAATTCAATCAAATAAATGCAGGTATGCCACTGAAAGTATAATTCATTTGACCATGTGTGTATCATTGAAACAGAGGTTTCTGAGTTTCTGAGTTGTCAGATACAAGAGCAGCACAAGGTTAGGGGGGGAATTTCATCTTATAGCGAAAAGTGTGGTTGCCATTTTGGTTGACGTTCAAAAACATTCCACAGGGTGTCAGCTTACAAAACTCACCCTCACCCAGTAACCCTAACCAACAACTCTTAAACCAGTCTCTAATGAAAAGCCTGTCTGTTGACAACAGATTTTACATGCGCAGCTCAGACTGTTGAGGTTGCCATGACTTCATAAGTTGGAAAAAAAAAACTATTTGAAAAGGTCAAGCTGTTCTTCGTTTGTGATCTCAGGTTGTGGGAAATTCAAACAGTGGCGGGTAGAGACAGGTTGAGGTCACGGCTGCACAGCTGTCTGTCTCTGATATTACAGCGTTCCTCCACTGCTTTCCAATTTCCACCATTCCTCTCGCTCATATCCACTGCAAGCACGGTATCCACGGAAAAAAGTCTGAGTTGGTTTTTTTTGGGGGGGGGTGCAGGTTTTTCAGGTTGAAACAGTGAATTTGATTGTAGACAGACACACATCACATAAACAGCCACACCTCAAATTGGTCGGGTGAATTCCCACTGGCTTGGATTTCTTTTATTATGATAATCACAGAAAACATACCCCAAAACTTGCAGAGAACAAGCACAGTAGCAACATTGCCTTGAACCTCTCACAAAGAATCACTACAGTTCACTGAGCTTTGATGGCTTTCCCAGGTTTTCCCCTTTTTAATTACGTGTGAACATTAGCAGACTGGGTGGCTGGTTCCAGGCCAACGCCACAGTGAAACACGTAAAGTTCTATTAAAAGCTTAATTGAGATTCTACACACTTAAACACTTGATCCATGTGGAGTAGCCGTAGTGCATGTCCCTGATCCAATAATGGCAGAGTTGGGCTTAATCTGCAAAGGAAAAGTCAAAGGGATTTAGCAGCCTGCATTCGCAAATGTTAATTCGGCATTCATGCGGGTGTTTTGATGTTTGCTTGATGCATGCCATAAGATCACGTCTTGGTATTTAGACACAAGGGGAGAGGGCCCCTGAGGGCTTTTGGGAATCAGTAATGATAATCTTTTTTTATGTGTTGTTCACTTTCTCTCTTTCAGTCATGATTCGGTCTTTCTTTCTTTATTGCTCTTCTGTCCTCTCTCTGTTTCTCTCTCTCTTTTTCTCTCTCCTTCACACACATACAGCCCCCCCCCCCCCCCCCACACACACACACACTCACATCCTGTGTCTACAGTAGACTCTCTCAGAGATGGGGGCTGGTGTGCAGTGGCATTTCCCTCCATCACTCTCTTAAATCTGCCTCCCGTTTTACCCCCAGAGCCTCCCTAGCTGCCCTCCTCCTCTTCATCACTCTCTTTCTCCACCCTCCCTTTGCACTCACATCTCTATCCCCCTCTCTCTCTCTGTCTATCTGCCTCTTATTCTCTATCACTTCCACTCAGATTTGCCATCCAAAATGTTTGTGTTTTTGTCTAGTATTTCTTCTTTTGTTTCTATGTCTATTTCATTCACTCTCTACTCGCTCTCTAATTTCTCTCTCCCGCTGTCACTCTCACAAACGCGCGCACACACACACACACACACACACACACACACACACACACACATACACACACACACACACACACACACACACACACACACACACACACACACACACACACAGACACACACAGACACAAAGGCACACACAGACACAGACACACACACGCACACTCACACGCACACACACACACACGCACACACACGCACACACACGCACACACACACATACACACACATACGCAGTTCCTCTGTCCCTCCCTGTTTCTCTCACCAGTTGGGCAAACTCTGCTGCGCCTCTTAGACAAACACAGTGGTAGCAGACGGATTGTGCGATGGAAATAGCTGCCCCAGTCCCCTATAGCGGAGAACAGTGGGCGCTCTAATTATGAGGAGAAGCTTCTGTTTTGTTTAACTCTGGTTCCTCTGTGGGCTGAGGAGCACTCTCTACAGGAAAGGCGATAATGTTTAGTTTTTGTAGACCAATTCCTCAACACACACACACACTTACTCACACTGACACTCACACACCCAAAAGCACCCGCCCAAGTTCCTCAGTGTCCACTGACTTATTTGGCTCAGCGTGTGTGTGTGTATGTGTGTGTGTGTGTGTGTGTGTGTGTGTGTGTGTGTGTGTGGGTGTGTTTTTTGTCTCCTCTCACTAATAGGATCAGCTGTATTGTGGTCTTGCATCCTTTCATTTTGAAGCCAGATGTTCCTGGTATCAATCACGGCCCAAATGAGATCCTTCCCCTTCTTCCCCCTTCTGTTTGTGTTCCTCCTGTTCATTTTCTCAACTCCTCTAACACTGGAAACCAGGGGGAAAATATCCCACACCCAAGCACAATAAACACTGTGTGCATCACAGTAATGTCTAGAGTCAGATAATTATAGACCCCTCAAAAACCTGTTAACAATTGTGATCTTACTTTTTTTTTTTTTTTAAATGCCACACATATATACTTAAACAGATTTTGGAACATACAGCACGGGCATAAATAACAGCGATTTTTGCATGGGTGCAAAAAACGCAAAGACTTCTGGGTAATTCTGCCTCATCCTCTCTTTGCATTCCTCTGGCTGAACTAAAGTGAGCTTTTTTAGAGAGCATGGTATAATTTAGCAGCTATTTTTGCGAATGGGAACAGACTTGTAGAGAGGCTTTCTTACTCCATCTTTCATACCGGGTCAACAGCGTGCAGAGCACTTTTCCTTTTGCCCCGTGAGTTTGGCGTTTAAATTATGGCTGTGCTCAAGAAGCTCTCGTAAATGCTGCATTCTCTGCTTCCCATAACAGTTCTGTCATACACTGTCAACAGCAGAACCTCGGGGCTTTAGGTTCTTACTGCTGTCACAGTCAGCTTGCATGTAGACACACTGGCAGGATTTAGAAGTAGTCACGGAGAGCAAGGAAAACATCCCGTCCCTCATAAGTGGCGGTTTCTGCGGAGGCCTTGTAGAGCCCTGTGTTTGGACAGTGAGATTGCTGCTCTAAAACCAGGCTGCTGACATTTACATCATCAGTGGGGGATTTCTTCCATGGGCCGTTGGCCTCCTCACTGCAGAAGGGGGGACTGGTGTCTGTGGAAGAAGACAGATGCAGAAAAAACAGTGGTGCTAAATGTTCCCCATACACTATAGGAGCTCACAGAGCAGCCAGCACAGGCAGACCCAGGCAGATCATCTGCAGAGAGGAAAAGCACAAAAAGGATCAAATTGCAGTAATGGTTCTGTTTCAGGTTTGACGTTGCTACATTTTGAGACTACTATGGTGTATACGCCACATCTCTCTAGTTTTGAGCCTATGATGATACAATGCCAAGTCATAGTGCCTTTTCATAACCGCTGTTCATATTTCCTGTCAGCGTCCATAATGTTGTTGGCGATGTTGAGGGCGAGTGTCTATCAGTACACTTTGTTCTGAGAGTCAGGGCTGGCAATGTCCCACACCACATGGAGGAGACTTGCCAAAGGATTGATTTGTTGTGGTGGTACCTACAGTACAAACACCCTCAGCTGGGTACCAGCCCAGACGGCGATGCCGGAGGGACAGGACACAATGGGGATGTGCCGAATCCTGCTTTGACACAGCACAAGGACAGCATGTCCTCTAACGGTCCTCTGCTTGTCCTCTGGTGATAAGGAGGCCTTTTGTCGTGTGAAATGGTGGTGGCGTTCTCGCCTCCTTAAATTCCTTACTAGAGAATTCCGTGAGAATGATTTCCCCCTACTCATACCACGCACAAAACTCTTGCTAAGGGATTAATTTGTTATAGTGGTTTCATCTACAAACACCCTCAGCTGGTTCCTATTATAGGTGAAAGTTAAGGAGATCAAGTTGCATCCTCTCGATGGTCAAATCCAGTCACGCTATGGGTCAAAGGTGACAGTCAACCCAGGATTAGGCTCAGGGAGGGCAGGTCTAGACTAGAGTCATGTTTAGGGTTACGTCACATCAGTCCCTTCACCCTGTGCCACCCTCTCAATACATGACCTCACCAGAGCCAGCTGGGTCATATGCACTGACATCACAAGCCTTTCATTTACTTGCACACTCAGTCTTTTTTCTTTACACACACACACACACACACACACACACACACGCAGTATGAATGGCCCAAGTGTTAGTCTGAGCCCAGTCTTACTTTTTCCGCCAAATCTGCTGTCGGATCCCTTGTGTACCATGAACTGACACACCTTCTTTTCCTCTCACTCTCTCTCTCTTCTTCTTCTTCTCTCTTTTCTCTTACTCCATCCCTCCAGCTGCCTTTGCCTCTCGCTCTTTCCCTTTTCCTCCCTCCCTCTCTTTCGGTCCTCTTAGGCTAGTCTGTTGTTTGGTGAACTCCCTCTGAAAGGCTTGAGTTAATTATGCATGTCATGGCATTTTTATTTAATTACAGCCTCTTCGCACCTGTGTTCACTGAGGTCAAGAGTAGTCTATTGGCCTTCTGCTGTGAACTAATTTTCTAGTGTGTTTATTTGGTGGTGTAATCCTCTATCCAGGGTGTGAAGCATTAACTCCGCTTAATAAAGTGTGACTTGCTCATCAGTCCAGTGCTGTCGAGCTGTATGGTTTTCAAAGCTCTGTTTCCCTTCAACCAACCTACTCACTGTAATGGTTTGGAATGTCTTCTCTGTGGTGGTTGTATTTTTTAGAAGAAACCTTTGCCAAAGCCACACAAAGCAACTGTCATAATATGAATAGATTTTTCAACTTGGATTAGATTAGATTTAATTGTATTGTCATTGTGCAAAGTACAAGTACAAAGACAATGAAGTACAGTATCTTGAAAGGCTTGAAGGGATACTTGTCTTATGCATTTCCTTAGCATACCGATTTTGTTGAGAATTTTGCTCTGATTCTTTGTCTCACAGTAAAAGTAGATAATATTTCATAGATATTGAGAGGTTTTTGTTTTTGTAAGATTTTGATCAATTCCTTCTCTTCTTCATTTTGTAGTTGTATCTTACAATCTTATTTAGTACTATGGTAGTCATTCTCCCGCTCCTACTCCCCCCCCCCACCTCTCTCCTCCTCCTCAGGTCTGTGTGGGTGTAAACGATGTCCCCCGTCATGTTGTCCCTCTGTCTCTCTCTCTCTCGCTCGTCCTTAGGTCTGTGTAAGTGTAAACGATGTCCCCCGTCATGTTGTCCCTCTGTCTCTCTCTCTCTCCTCCTCAGGTCTGTGTAAGTGTAAATGATGTCCCACTGCTCTCTCGCCCTGCTGCTGTGTGTGGCCAGCCTATCGCTGCCCTCTCAGGCCCTGCCCTTCGAGCAGAAAGGCTTCTGGGACTTTGGCATGGATGGCGATGGGGGGGGAATGACGATGATGATGAGGGACGAAGAGGAGGGCTCAGCTGTGATAGAGGAGGAGCTGACACCTTCCCCTGGGTTCCCTACATGCCCCTTTGGCTGCCAATGTCGTCTGCGGGTGGTGCAGTGCTCTGATCTGGGTAGGTGCCACTACTCGCTCGTGTGTGTGTGTGTGTGTGTGTGTGTGTGTTTGTGAACGCATTTTAGATTGTCTCTAGATTGGATTAGATTGTTTACAGTTTATTATCATGAGTGTCTCGGAACATCTCTTTGTGTGTGTGTGTGTGTGTGTGTGTGTGTGTGTGTGTGTGTGTGTATGAGAGAGAGAGAGAGAGAGAGAGAGAGAGAGAGAGAACTTTTTAGGGTGTGTTTGTGTGTGTTTTTTATACATGTGCTAGAGTGTCCTTAGTGACTGAAACAACAAAGTGATGAAATGGATGAAAGAAAGACAGAAGGAAATGAAAGAAAAGATCAAAGAAGGAAGAAAAATGAGTATGAAAAGGAGAATGCATTAATGTATGAACAAATGAATAAACTTCTGTCTTGAACCAACCATGCTAATGCATGATATCCGGCGCCAAGGCAGTGTGAGAGTGTGTGTGTGTCTGTTCACTCTTGTGTTTTGTGTTATCTCTCAGAGATATATTTTCCCAGGATTTACCCAGAGTGCACAGCGGGAGCACAGGCTTTGATGGAGCCTGCTGAAATGCTCCTGTGTAATTTCCGCGGGAGTCTGGAGCAGTGCTTTGGTGTTGTTCTTGGAACACTAAATGCAGAATGTTTTACAGGAATACAACAAATGGTGGCGAAGGAGAGAGAGTGGGAATGAAGGAGTCAGAAGAGTTGGAATGGAGGGATGGGGGGATGAGGGGAGGGGGAGGATGTCTTGAAGACAAAGACACTTTGAAAGCAAAAATTGGAAGGGTAGAGGTGTACTGTTTTCAAAATGAAGGAGACTATTGGACTGGTGGTAGACTGACCTGGTTTGTGACCACACAGGATTTAGGACTGGTTGGTCGTGTAACAAACACAGAGGCTCTGCTATTGACAGTGTCTCTTTGCCTCATTCCTCTCCTGAGACTGGAAAAGTACACTGGCAGTGTTATTCTAAGCAGATGTGAAGGTTTGTGTTGTCTCTAGTGTAAGAAACCCTTGGTGCTCGGGAAATTCTTGCAGGCCGTCTTCCTCTCTCTTTAGAGGAGCTGTCCAAAGCAGCTACAACAAATAACTATGAATAACACACACACACAGTCACACACTCAAACACTCAAAAAAGCGCACGCGCACACACACACACACACACACAACATAAACACATGCAAGCATAAACCTCATAAGGACAGGAAGCAAAACAAAATCCCTAAGCCACCACTCTTCCACAATTACAGTCCTCATAGAAACTTTACTACCGTAGAATTGACAAAGCTTAACAAGAAACCCAGGAAATGAAGGCTTATTATTTCAAAACTATGCATTTTTTTATAGGGCATGTGTACACCAATGCATGTGAGAGAGGACGTTGCTGAGTGTCTTTGCATGTCAATGCCCGAGTTCCAAACACAAACAGGGTTCTGATCATTTATATGATCGCCATTTTTCAGCTATATTTACTTTTTCTACAGCTGTGTGTCTGTTGCTCCACTTGTTGTCTGAAGTCTGAATCGTTCACTACCACATGGATGCCACTGGGCAGGGTATAATTTCAATGATGTTGGTGCTTATTTAAAACATATGTTCTCTCTGTGAATGTCCCCGTGTCTGTATGCTTTTTGAACCCTGTCCATGTTTCATTAACAGATGTATGCGTTGTTGCGCTGGTGCTTTTTGGGGACCTGTTCTCCTGTGTGACAGCGTGTGTGGTGTCGGTCAGCGGACTGCATTGCTGTGGCTTTAAGTAGCGGGTGGGGGAGATGTTGGGGACCACACTCCTTGTGTGTGTGTGTGTGTCTGAGAGAGAGAGAGATGAAGTCACCGTCTGCCCGCTCCCTCCTATCATTTTTTAATTCGGCGCCCTGTCTGCGTGTCCATCTGTCCCGAGTGCTTTTCATCTCGTAATACCCTGGAGACTGCGTGGCTGTGACAGCCTGCCACATTTGTCATTCCAGGGTGGAGCGGGAGAAACGCGTCCGCTGACGAGGGCTGCCATGAATCACCGCCGGTTTCCAGGCTCTTTGAGCTTCTCCCAGGGCAGCTGCGAATACTGAGGAAAACTGTGAAATTGTGATGTGGTCCAGATACTTCTAGGATGTGGCCTGGAATTGGCCATGTGGTTTTAATGTTTTGGGATGTTGGCATGATGTAGCCATGGCTTGATATATGTTCTTAATATAGGTTTTGTGGTATGGCCACTTTAGAAGGAGCAGGTATTGCTAAGCTAACACTCAGCTGGACTTGAATTATAGAGTGGGGCTCACTGTAGGCAAAAGGGTTTCTGGCCCATATTGGTTAAAACTTGGATTTTGATTTGAAATGTAAAATAAGTCACATAATATCAGAACTTGGGTACTCCATTCTAATTCGTTTTGATTTATTTATTTATCTATGATATTTTGCTGATGCTGACAATGTCCCTCTCTCAGAAGATTTGTGAGATCTGAAACAGCTGCACTGCACATGTGCTGTTCCACCAGTAGGTCCAAGTCAAGTTTGTGACCATGTGTGTTTATTTGCTGTTTCGCTCTGTGCTCTGTGTTTATAAGTGTCTTCATATTTCACTGCTTGTTTGTGTGTGCGCATTAGTATGAGTGTCACAGTGAACGGTATATGTTTGTTAGTAGTTACTGTCTGTTTGTTTTCAGGTTTGGTGGAGGTGCCAAAGTCCATTCCAACTGACACCAAACTTCTGGACCTTCAGAACAACCGCATCACAGAAATCAAGGAGAATGACTTCAAAGGCCTTTCAAACCTTTATGTAAGCACAGAGACTTGTGAAATTAAAAACCAATTAAAGACCAAAAATGAAAGACCAATTAAAAACCAAAAATTAAAACACACAAACACAAAACAAGGATAAGGATCCAACTAGTACGCAAGCCAGAAAAAAGCACAAGAGGCAAAGAGAAAGAGTGAACTAATGAGTCCCATGAAAGAGAGAGAAGAAGGGAGGAATCATGGAGGGGGATTATGCTGCGATGGAAAAGCTGAATGGGAGTGAAAATGAAAAGCTAGAAGGCAGAACAATTCCCTCCAATCTGCAGTGCCTAGGTGTTAGAATGTTTTGACCTTTGGATTTGGCCATGCAGAGCCAGTGCCAAAGAGAATATTTGAGTTCCCTTACCTCCGTTCAGCCAGGCATGCTGTCTCAGCTATTTGGCCCACCAGGGGCTCTCACCAGTGACAATATTTCACTTGGCTCTCTAGTCTGCAATAAGGACATAGGACGATTAGTTCATTAGTTCATCATGGAATAGTGAACCACTAAAAATTACTATTCAGTGTTGTTCAGCTTCTGAGGCACCTCATACATTTTAAATGAGAATTAAAGCTGTGTGTGTTTTCCTGCTGAATAGTTCCACCAAGTAGATCTGAGGACAAGTCAGTGATCCTATGTCTGGATCCTATCTCTCTTCAGACTGATACATTTCTCATTCTGTCTCGTGTCTTCCTCAGGCACTATCTTTGGTGCATAATAAGCTCTCCAAGATCCACCCGAGGGCCTTCGCCCCTCTTCGTCACCTGCAGAAGCTCTACATCTCCCACAACCTCCTGCCATCCGTGCCCAAGAACTTGCCCCCATCCCTGGTGGAGCTCAGGATCCATGACAACCGCATCAAGAAGGTGGCAGAGGGGGCCTTCTCTGGCCTGGGCAGCATGAACTGCATAGGTCTGTACACAGTCATAAACACACACTTAAACATGGACACCCACCCACAGAAGTATCACACACATAGGCACACACTTATAGTAGTTGTCCATGAATGCGCACACACAGACAGAGACAGATGTGTGTGTACACACCCACACAGAACACACGGACACGGACTACTTAAAGCATTGTCAGGTCAAATATACAATATAAGTCTTGACAGGAGACAATTATGGCGATTTGGTATAAATATACACTGGTAACTGAGCTTGAAATCTCTGTGCCAGTCCAATGCCTGAAAGTAGCAGTGTCAAGTCATAAGACTCAAAAAAAGTTAAATGGTGATCTTGTGGTCTTCAAGTCAAATCATCAGGGTTTGGTTTTAGCAAGAAAACCAACTTTTTCTTCATGGATTTGACCAGCATCCTTTGTTCCCTAGTTGTCACCACACATACTCAAAAGCTCACATCTGCCTCCGTAGGATATTACATGTATCACTACACATTGCCTTAGACTGACTGGAGAGGAGCGCCTACACTAGTCATCTGTGCAGCCAGCCTACTTGTCTGGGCTACGGGGAGTGTTGTCTCATGGCGAGGTTGACAGTCTGAATCCAGGATTCCCTCTATAAGCCAACGGAAGGACTGAAAAAAGCACAGAACACCTACAATAGTCCTTCGCACACCACAGAAACCCAGGACACAATTATGACTGCCCTTCTGATGCAGCAATGCTGTATCATGAAATTGCCAGCTGTGTTTGTTTCTTAACTTAAAGTGCTGGTTTGACTTTGTCAAAACAAATAAAGATGGTTGCATACTGGAAGTGGAGACAGTGATAAAATAGCACATGTGTGGGACAATGACTGACTCTCTGGTCTGTCCATCTGTCTTTGAAAGAGATGGGTGAAAACCCTATCCAGAACAGTGGATTTGAGCCAGGGGCATTCAAAGGACTGAAACTCAACTACCTGCGCATCTCAGATGCCAAGCTCACTGGAATCCCCAAAGGTAACAAAGTCTGACTAGAGTTACACATTTAAAACTAGAATAAGAAGGTAGAATAACATGGCATGACTTCTTTCAGTTATTTTACAGTAAATGGAGTACATTAGCATAACATATATATTTTACATGTATTATATTACAACATGTAATATATTGTATTATAATATGTATTATATTATAACATGTATGGTAGGATCCTGTCATGGCTGCAAGATTTCCTGCAACTTATTTCTTTGTTCCCCAGACCTCCCTGACAGCCTTCATGAGCTTCATCTTGACCGCAATCAGATCCAAGCCATCGAACTGGAAGACTTGAGCCGCTACAAGAACCTGATTAGGTGAGACTAGACAGTCCCACTGAGTCACTCTATAGAACACAGACACTGCCATTGTCCATTGGGCTGCATTCATTGATTTCAGTGTGACAACAGCGCCATCTACTGTTGATAATCATGTTAGAATGCTTGCTAAAGAGAGCGCTACTGGTTTTCCAGGCGATATATAAAATAGTATCGATCACAGTGGATTTGTCCCTCATTGAGTTTCAATTCACGTAAGTGTTTCCACCAATGGCACCCATTCATTTCCACAAACGAATATATTGGACTCACGTCAAGCAATCAAGTTCACAAACAATAAAAACATTTTAAACTTGAAGGTCTCACCTGATATGAAGCGTTTATAAATGTGTGCGTAATAAATATATGATATTACATATTGCTAACCCTAAACAATTCAACATACTGGACCCAGATCAGTTAAGCAAGTTAAAATAAAAGAAGTTTGTATAAATGTATATAAATATACACACAGTATATAAATATGAGTGACTTGAGTGGAACTTAATTATTAAGTTCCATGCATTAATCCAGTGTCACGGCCATGACTGGCTTACTTTCAGCATGGCCTGCATTGTACTGTAGCCATTCTGCCCACACCACTGAAAGGCAGGCATTCCACCTCTGCTGATCTGCACGCTCTAGTAGGCTGCCTCAGACAATGTGGCCCCTCGCTGTGGATCTAGTCCATTGTGTTTCTCCCACGCCGTGGGTACATGACCCTAATCTGTGCCTGGTCCTCTCTCTTTTGTCATTGTTTTTTTTTTTTTTTTTGCGGTTGCCAGATTGGGCCTGGGCTACAACAAGATCCGCATGATTGAGAACGGCAGTCTGTCCTACTTGCCCAGGCTCAGGGAGCTGCACTTGGACAACAATCTCCTCACCCGGGTGCCCAAGGGCCTGCCGGATATGAAGTTCCTACAGGTAAGCAGAGAGAGGCTGGCTGCAGAGCCATAATGGCTCGCACTGAAGGGAATGGGAACTGGGGTGTTAAATTGAAAGACCTTGGGCAAAATTATATTGTCATCAGATAATATCTTTGTATTGAGAGAGAAAGATAGCAGCCTATTTTCAGCCTAGTTTCTCTCATAGGCATACTCTCTCTCATACTGTTCTCTCTCTCTCTCTCCCCTCTATTTTTAGATTGTCTACCTCCATGAAAACAGCATCAGCACTGTTGATGTGGATGACTTCTGCTCCAGACGCTTTGCTACTAAGAGGACCTTCTACAATGGCATCAGTCTCTATGGCAACCCTGTCAACTATTGGGAGGTCCAGCCAGCCACTTTCCGCTGCGTTCTCGACCGCCTGGCCATACAGTTTGGCAACTACAGGAAATAAACATTTCAGAATGCATGAGGAAACTGGGGAGGGAAGAAGGGGTGCAGATGTGAGGGGGGAGAGTGAGAGGAGAGTATGGTGTTGTGGAGGAAGTCAAGGGTGGAGGAATATGAGGGAGAGGTAGAGAGGAAGGGGATGATAGGAAAGTGGTGGAGTTGAATAGGGGCAGAAACATAGAATGTCCCCAAAGAAGAAGAAATTCGAACAGAGCCAGCCAGAAAAAAAAAACAGATGGATTTTAAACATTATGGTTTTGTCACTCTCAAACATCATGAGAATGTGTCCAGGATGTGAAAAAGACATACCTTGTTTTCCAAATATAATTTTACTATGTAGGTTTCATTAGATCATTTTCATAGTTAGAAAAAGAATAAAAACAACAGGAAGCTTAAATAGTCATTTTCATCTACAAGTAGAGTTTAATTTTCAAATTCTCAGCCAGTATTGTGCAACATGTTTTTATTTTATTTCATTAATAATTTCACATGGAATTGTATTAATGTTGCAATTATTATTGTAATTATTATTATTTTTATTATTATTATAGATGTTATAATTATAATTATTGTGTGGTGGAGTTCTGTCCAGGTGAGCTAGACTTGAATGGCTGAAAATAGATGTCTCTTAAGGTGCTCTTTTCACATAATGTTGTTTGTCTTCTTTGCGGTTGTATTTCAAAGTAACTTTCCTTCAACATACTGGCTTTGGGGTCTTGTTTTCCATTGGGAGTTGGATACCATTCAGCCCTGGCTGTCTTTAAAAAACTAGCTTGTTCTGCCTTATCCCAATGCAATGTGTCCGAACCTGTGCATCCAAACCCGGCACCACGCCACGCCTTCACGATGGGACCACTGGGCTGGTCTGAAGGTTTTGTTGGCAAGGAAGGACTGATGGATCATTTTGCACAATGTCACTCGAAAACAAAAAGAAAACAAAAATGTACACACTGATTTTCGGGAGGTGTGACTTTCTTGACTTTGGGACCAATGGTGCCTTTGATGATGTATTTTCTGTAATTCTGCTAAAAGTGCTGCATGTGAGAATAAATACCTTTTCAGCTTCATTTTAGGGGCAGAGGTGAGATACCATCTTGGTCTGGAAGCTGTGACAAATAAAATGTGTTCAGAATTAAAGACTTTGACTCTGCAAGTTGAGAAATTAATCACAGAATCCACCAGCCTACCAACCAACAGCATCCTAAAGATTAAGAAAGGCCTGATTTTAGACACTGTGCCAGCATCCTGAGTTGATGCACAGCATAAACATCAAAACTAAACCTCTTAAAGTCACATAGCCATGATCTCCAGCTAAGAACATCCTTAACATGATCAAATCCATCTGTGCACCACTGGAATAATGATATCTGCTGCAATGTGACTTTCCCCTAATATGCATGGGAGAGTGGAGGAGGGGCTTAGTGTTAGGCGGATGTCCCATAGCATTATGTTTTAGGGAGAACACAAACCGCATCCTCACGTCAAGTGTAGATGCCTGGGCTGAACATATTCTTAAACGTTGTATTCTAGTTAAAAAATGCAGCTGTAGAATTAGAAAACAGTCGTCAGAGGTAGTTAAGATTAAAATATGTTCTGACACAGCGTGTGCGCTTGGCTTCATTTTCTGTCAATCTATCGTCAACTCGTCCATTAAAGGGTGCCCCTCTGGACGCGTCATCTGAATTTGCCCCTCTGCATGTCTGCAAGCGGCCACCACAACATCGGTTTAACAGGCAGCGAGACTGATGTAGCATTTGCTGGTAATGGCTTCTGAGAAGCACCTGCCGGTGAAGAGGATGATTTCTCCGCGGCTTTTCGTGCGCTCGGTGTAGAACCCGTCACCACCCCGACATTCTGGAACGCTGTCGGATAAAGCTTAATAACAGAAATCAGTCGAATGTATATGAGTGAGAGCGGCCTTCCTGTTTTATTCCGAAGCCTGGGACTTGATTCGGACCATTGCAGGGTAGAGGGTGAGTTGCATCTCGACGAGAGTAATATAAACCTCATCCATCTCATCTATAGGCTACTAGGGCAATGCCAGGTAAACAATTTGTGTCGTTAAAATATTTACAGTGAATAATGTTTTATTAGTCATCGTTATGCATTATTATCATCATTATTATTATTATTTTAGGATCATTGCATTTTGTACTTATTGTATTTTAAGTTAAAGAGTAAATTAAATGAAAATGTTTACTTTCCCCAAATTTTAGAGTTTGTATACCCTTTGCTTGTGCTAAAGTTTTAGTTACCTACAAAGCATCCTTTTCCAACTCACGTGGGGTGATAAATGTTGCTGTGGAATGCTGATGGGACCAATTGCACAATGTCATCCCCAGCACTTGGCCACAATCCACAATTCCACAGTGCAGTTTCACATAGTGCACCCCATAGCCTTTCAAGGTCATTTGTTCAGAGAGAACTTCGAAAGGGTAGTGCATTGAAGGAGGGGAACAACAGAAAGCAGCATTTATTTGTGGCCGAGAAATTGCTGCATCTAATCCAAAATTGCTTTTCTCTTTCATCTGCCAAGATAATGTCATTGGATGATCCACTGTGAATGTCAGTCAAACAACTTTAATTAGTACACTGAAAGTGATTCAATGAGAACCGTTTTCCAGGCACTTCAAGAGTGTACTAGTTTCAAGCATATCGAGATAGAGTAGTTTCAAAATTCACAAATAAATGTCACGTGATTCACAAATGAATTTTGTGATTCACAAATAAATTTCACGCAATTCACAAATAACTGTCACGCAATCCTCAAATGTATTTCCTGATTTACATATAAATATCACACGATTTCACAAAGCTAAATGCTGTTACATTTATTTACAGACTAATGGAGGTGTAGTTACAAACCGCTCACCATTTGTGAACATATCTGCATTTATTTGTGGATTTTTGACACTTTCCTGACGATTGATTCCAAATGCATTTTTTTTTTCAAAAGGACATTATCTGCATATTATCAGATGTCTCTTACAATATCAGTCAATCACATGAACATAAATTCAAGGGGATGACTGAATGTGACCACTTTGTGTTACATCTGCGCAGTGTCCTAATTACCAAGTGGCTGGTTTAAGATAGCAACCGATTTTGCTGGGTTAGTCTAGTGGATACCCTGTGGCACCGCCACAGATGAGTAGGACGTAGATCACACCCTCACACATACACCCCAGTTAAGTAATACAATTTACGGGAAACTGTTGAGGTAGTAGTGAGGGAGTCTAGATGAAGTCCTAAAGGGAAATCTACTCTTTACTTATACGTTTCTGGTAAATGGTGACATTGTGTTTATCTTCCTGTGTATAATTGCTATCAGGACTTTTACTGATTCTGACAGGAAGTGGGACTTTTAAGTTTTCGCATAAAAAATACACCTGAGGTACCAGGAAGGGAGTGCACATGTGGAACACCTGGGAGACTTTCCTAGCAGCTGGAGAAGCTACTGTGTGTGCCAAACCATTTCTGTAAGGAGCCTGTGCCCAGTTATGGAGTATAGACCTCTCTAACTTCCTGTTGGGAGAACATTGGATTATACAGTACTTTGATTCTTGGATTTTTGCAAGAGAAGAGGAGTTTTTTTTTTTTGGGTGAGCCCAATCTTTTAGTTTGTTGCTTAACCAGGGCTAGGTATTGTTTGAAAGCCTACATTTTCTTTGTCTTTCTTTGTTATTTAGTTTTTCAGAATGATTGTCATGTGTTTTTCTTGATGATTGTCCTTCACAAAATGTTGAGAGACGTGAGGAAATTGGATTGAGTTATTTATTGTTGAAAATTTGCACCTCTACAGTGTCTCGGACAGTTTTGTACTAATTTGAGTTTCCAGAAAGAAGCCAATTCGTTATAACCCAGTGGTTAAAACAACCCAACAACCCAAAAACCTTTAGAGTGCCCGCCACAGTTGCTCTACTTGGGGAAAGCAACCTCCTTAACATTTGCGTGGGTGGTTTAATTTTCATAAAAGGTTGCCCTTGTAAGAACCGGTTAAACAGACATGCAAGATGTGGTTTGTGTATTTTTCCATCCCATTTACTTGACAGACATGTGTTGTATTTGTATGTGTTTGAAAGGTGGGTTTCGTGTATTTTGAAGAGCGGTTTGTATATGTACGTTCACCTGTAAATAAGTGACTTTTAAGTGATTTATATGTAGATCAGGAAATATATTTGCGTATCACGTGACATTTATCTGTGAATCGTGTGAAATTCATTTTTGAATCACAAAACTCCATATTTTTTCCCGTGGTTAGGTCAGGACATTTAGAAGTCTAGCCAATGTCATACCCATGGCCTCTGTTATTGACCTGCCTTTGAAACAAAGTTTAAGACTTGGCTCATTCATTTCCTAGGATGTCTGGCAATATGTTGCGTTGGGCAAAGGAGCACAATGGATATTTACTGCTGTGTGGACGGTGCTGACCAGACCAAAGCACAGGTAAACACCTGTGCCCTAATCATCTAAAGGTTGCTGGATGCCTATTTTGTTCAGACCTAACGCTAATTTTATCCATATCTGTTTTGTTGTTGTTGAAATTGAATCCTTCCTCTTCACTAGAGGTGTCATTTCTGTGTTGTTCTCTGTCTTCTTTCCAGTGATCGCCTCTGTGCTGAGGGTATGGGCGTGTGGAGGCCCCTGCTCCTGAGCTCTCTCAGTCTCACACTATAGATGCCCGCTGCCTAGCTCTCTGAGCCGCTGTTGCCCTTCTTAACCACCACCTCTCCTCTCCCCTCTCTTTCCATCCTCTCTCCTTCTGATTCTACCCCCTGTCAGGCTTCCCTCTCTTCCCTCTGTCTGCCCTCTCTGTGGCTCTGATTTTCTCACAGCCATCCCAGTTTATTTTGATCTTTTTACTTGCTACATTCCTCTCTCTTTCTCTCCTTGTATTTTTCCCTCTCTCTCTCCGTGTCTCTCTCTCCCTCTCCACTTCCCTCTCTCTCTGTGTCTCTCCCTCTCTCTCTCTCTCTCTCTACTTCCCTCTCGCTCCATCTAACAATGCTGTGCTGTGGTCGAGCGCTGGACTCCCCCTGTACTCTGGCGATGCTGGTGGGGTTCCAGTTTGCATTCGTCCTCTACTTCTCCCTGGGAGGGTTCCGGGGCCTGGTGTCGGTGCTCGTTCACTCGATGGAGCCCGAGTTCGACTACTCGCGGCCCCATGATGTGTATACAAACCTCAGCCACCTGGGGGCGCTAGTGCCCCATCAAACAGGACCAGCAGCACCAACTGGACCAGCATCACAGCTGAAGGACTGCCAGGTGCCCTCGCCACTACTGGGTGAGCCGTGTGTCCAACAGATAGCCAGTTTACAGCACAGCAGATATCATAAGGAAATCAGTGTTGTGTGAGGATTTATGCAGTGACAATTGTCAAATTAAAGATGAGTCCAATCAACTGCACTTAATAAGCCATAATCCTTTATGAGAAGGGCTTCATAATAAACCCCCTTCGCTTGTATGACAATAAATGCACCGGCCACTTCTTCACTGACCTTCAGCAATGACAATCACATCCTGAGGCCAAGACTCCAGGATAAGCGCCTTGGCTTCCATCCATAGTTTCCATAGACCCCCCTCCCCAGACCAATAAGATTGCTGCTGATGATAGTGGTTAAAATGCTCAGATGTCCTTTCGCTTCTTCTGCAGTGGGTCCCGTATCGGTGCGCCTGTCATCCCCTCCCACACTGGAAGAGATCAAGGAGAAGAACCCTCTTGTGACTCCAGGGGGTCACTACACGCCCCCTGACTGTGAGGCGAAGCACCATACGGCCATCGTGGTGCCCTACCGAAACCGGCAGGCTCACCTCCGCGCCCTCCTGTACCACCTCCACCCATTCCTGCAACGCCAGCAAATTCACTACAGCATCTACATCGTACACCAGGTCTCACATTTGTACAACCTTACAGCGCCACTGAAAAAAACGTAATCACTGCCTTACAACTTCAGTAAATATAGATAGAAAGATACAGTAGATAGAGAAACAGTCAGATAGAAAGGCAATGCAAAGTAATGGAAGAGGTGGAACTGCTTTGTTAAACCCTCCCATGTTTGGGTAGACGTGTGGGGACTGTAACTAAATGTAAAATGCCTTTTGGGAATTTTTGCAATTTGCCTCAGAGGAAAGGATAAGGCATGCTCTACTTCCTGCAGGTCTTCCAGTGTCAGTTTCATAACTCCTTCGCCCCGTCTTTTTTTCTTCTGCAGTCTGGAAACTCCACTTTTAACCGCGCCAAGCTGCTAAACGTTGGGGTGCGCGAGGCACTGCGGGATGAAGACTGGAGCTGCATCTTCCTCCATGATGTTGACCTGCTCCCTGAAAACGACCACAACACGTATACCTGCCACCCTCAGTATCCCACCCACCTCTCTGTGGCCATGGACAAGTTTAGATACAGGTAAGAGACAGTGAATTCAACTGAATCATGGGTGTCAGTTTGGTTTGAAAAGTGCTGAGGACATAGACAGTTTGTTTTGGGGACAAAGATGGGATTTCACAGGATCCTACCTGTCACTGGGCTGTTGTGTGTCTACCTCTGCTGTTATGATGCGTGTAGCCCAAATACAAACGCACCAAATTTCAAAGGCTATTGGGATTATGTAGGGCCAAACTGAAATGTAAAAAAAATGCTAAAAGTAAGTGGGGTGTATCTCTGTCAGTTGCCAGTGGATACAGAACTCTGCAGTGAGAACCTTCCCCAGAACTTTAAGAGACGTGCTAGAGACACATAATAGACCTAAAGGATCTTGGTGTAATTATTAGCACTGCCACTTCCAGTGCAGGACTGCACATTTATATAACGTCTCATAGCGAGCAACACATTAAAACCTATCACCTGTGAATACTTTGAAAGGTTTATGGCCACAGATGATGCTTAAAAATCAAATCCTGCGCACTTCACAGTGTAGACTGTAATTTCATGATGTTAGCCACCGACTAAGCCTATCTATGAGCCTAGCAATAAAATAACCCGACTACTGCATGTGTTCATCAAACATTCCTGTAACTACCTCACCAGTGACCAACCAAGCACAGCTAAACTTCCACTGAAAGTTATCCACGTGTCACCCTTAAGTCTTCTGTTATTTCAGTTATGAAGCATGATGTATGCTAGACATGATGAACTAGTAGATAGATAGTTAGAGATTTAGCCTGGCTTAGAGTTTCTGCTTTTGTAAGCGTAGCAACACTTTTATTTGGACTTGGCAAAACCAAACAAAACTTGCAATGGTAGCAACACTTATAAACTCTGTTTATTTTATTTTAAAACACCAGGAAGACATAAAGTTTCTGTAATATTTAGAAAAGCTTGTATTTTAGATGAATGGAATACCATAATATACTGGATCAAAGGTGATGGCATCTTACCGGGGGTCATCAAAGAATAGCTACATTTTGCTACATGTTCTCCTGTCGCAAAATGTACAGAATTCTGGAGATGGATGAGCTTTCCATTTGCCAGGTTTTAGCCTTTTTATTAGCCAATGACATGGATTGAGCATTCCCAAATCTGACTACCTTTAACAAATATATCTCACAATTCCTGTGAGTAGCGCACAGGCAGAACGTTCCTTCAAGTCGCCTTAAACTACTAAAAAACATTTTGCATGCCACCATGGGCAAGGAGCGTCTCGCAACTTGCGCTACTTTTGATCAAAAAAGGGAGCTGCAAACATCTAGCCTATATGGATGAGGTGGTGAACATCGTTGTGGGAATTTTTAAGAATCCATCAATCAATTGTATGTCTACATTAATGCAGTTTATTGTCAAATATTGTCGATTTAATGCAGTTTGTTAATGTATTTCTAAAATTCATATATTTCAAATTAAATCTGTTTTGTGTCTTTACCTTTATCCTATGCTCATAGTTCAGTTGCTAGTTGCTCTTGGCATGATGGTAATGGCTACAGTCTGCATGTGTGGTAGCATGTTTATTATGTTTGCAGAAAGTAAAGACAACACACACTCAATAACAGATGGACATAATAATGCTAATTAAAATGTTTATTTCACATAATTCACTAACTTTGAATTAGTGGATCATTGATATAATTTCCCACCTAACAAAACTAAACTAAACTAAACACGACCTAATTAGCACAGCTGCAGTCTAGGAATGGCCTACTTGACTGTACAAACAGGTTGTTCTTGGCAGACAGGAAGGTGTCTGCTGGAATAGAACACCCACTGTTCCACTGACTCTTTATCATTCACCCCCACCAGCAGGAAAGGCAGGTTCTGCCACTTAGACTTATCTCTTCTGTGATTTTTGCCCCTCTGATGCAGACTGCCATATTCCCAGTATTTCGGAGGCGTTTCTGCCGTGACTCCAAACCAGTACCTCAAGATGAATGGCTTTCCCAACCAGTACTGGGGATGGGGAGGGGAGGATGATGACATCGCAGCCAGGTAAAGAGAGACGCCCGCATGGGTCGTGCCCAGCCAGTTGTCACCTTGCCTGGCATGGCTGTGCGCACATTCACGGCTTCTCACCTCCCTGAATAGGGGAGCCACAGGCTGGCTGAGCTTCAGTATTTACCACCTTCAGCTATGCATGAATGCAATTTAATAAGGACGAAAACAAAGAAATTATTACTTGTTACATGGTTACAAAGTATGATCAAAGTTTAGAGTCTTAGGAAAAAAAAAGTGAGGTCAGGTTAAATCACTTTGAGAAGCATTTAAGTGTCTCGGGGTGACCCAGGCGTTGAAAATGTGCCACAGACGACACCACATGTGAAATGTGTTTTGCTGCCTTTTCTTTGTCTCGTTCTCTTTTATGTTCATCACTACACTTTCAGACTCTTCCAACCATGCCACTTTCATTGCAAACCCTCTATTCATCTACTCTATTCCCTCTCACTCCAGCATAACTGTTGGAAGGTGCAGTAAGTATGCACAAAAGATGGTAGGTTGGTATGTGTGCAAGGCTTTGACTTTTTCAATTTCTGTGAATTATGTCAAAGGGTATATTTAGGGCATAGCCTGCCAACAGAAGTAGCCTTGAACATTGGATCACACAAAAAGTCAAAGCCTAGCAACTCACAGGTAGAGACTTAACGACTTTTGTAGGTCATAGGTTTATGTTCCTCCCTCTCTGGTTCCCTCTCTTCTAAGTCTGTTTCTTCAGTGAACTCTCTGAACATGGCGCTAACTCAAAGCTGAAATGAGTGCAGAGCCTCTGTTGCCTGTCCCAGAAACTACAGGGCCAGCTTGATGCATGAGTACTGACTTAAGTGGGCTACTCTTCAGCAGGTCATGGCTTAATCCCATATACTGAACCTCCAGAAATAAGTGTCCCCCCCCCCCCCCCCCTAAGTTATGTTATTTTCACTAAAACTTGTAGCTGTGCTCTGGACTTGACAGGCTTTTTCCTCTGTCTACCGTGTCGTGATTTTCGAGCACTTGATTCATTTCTTTATCTGACCCAGAAAAACAAAGCACTTGCCTCAATACAGGCAAACATTTTACTATCAGAAGCCTGCATCGCTAGTTGCCAGACAGCAATATAGGTATTATGTTTTCTTTTTTCCCCTTGTGACTAGATAGGGCACTTGCCATAGTAAATGGTTGCATTGCCTGAATCTTTGGAGCATCATGTTGTAGTTCGATCCTGCTGTTCTTAATGACACAAATCCAAGCCCCTAAAAGGAGCAGTAGGCTGCTGTAGGTAGACTCTAATGTAGAGATCTACAAGTGGTGATCCATCAGGTGTGCTCCGTCAGGTGTGCTCCGTCAGGTGTGCTCCGTCAGGTGTGATCCATCAGGTGTGCTCCATTCCTTCTCAGTCTCTACATTCCATTCTACATTCCCATCCCCTACATTCCCTCCTTTGTCCATATTTAGCCTGGTGTATAGTTCTCTGATTCTCCTCATGAGCCTTTGTGTGTTTTCCTTTCGACTCAACCCTCTCCTCTTCATGGGTCTCTCTCTATGTGACTCCTCAGAATACGTCTCTCGGGGATGAAGATAGTGCGCCCCCCGGTGGCGATTGGCCATTATAAGATGATCAAGCATAAAGGGGACCAGGGGAATGAGCAGAACCCACGCAGGTAATCACTCCCCACTAGATCTGGTGAAGACACAGTGCATGGTTGTTGTTCACACAAGTGCTTGCGCTTTTTATCTTACTTTAGTGACAGAATAGGGCATTACCGGTATATGCATTGCCTTGCTGGTAGGTGGATCATAGCATTGTGTTTGTAGATGTCATCTTGTTGTAGCATTTGAGTGATACAAAGCAAATAAGGCACATTTAGTGTGTGTAATACCTATTGATGTTAGGCCACAGTTGTACTCTAAATGTCAATAGTATATGGTAAATGTTAGTTTTGTTTAGCAGATGTATTATTTTGATAAATCTCAAAGCTCTTCTCCACTGACGGTGGGCTCTCATCTATCTGGTTCTTGATAGGTTTGACCTGCTGAAGCGCACAAGGATAAGCTGGCGCTCCGATGGGCTAAGCTCGCTGAAGTACCATCTCCTGTCCAAAGAGTTGGAGCCGCTGTACACCAACCTGTCCGTCGACATCGGCAACGACCCCCACCCCCCGAAGAAAGGCCAGGGTTCAAGGAAGCAAGCCCTGCCTCCATTAATGAAAGCAGAACCCAAGTCAGTGCCTCCCACAAAAGACTGCAAAAAGTTGCATCCCACAGAGGAAGACAGCCAATGAAACATCGGCTCTTGATGAAGCAGGAAGTGGGGATGAAGCAGGAAGTGGGCTGATTTCAGTACTGGTGTTCTGAAGGTGTACTTCAGTTCTACAGCTCTGTCACAGGCTTCGCGCACTAAGGCTTCTGTCATGGAAGAGTGATTTGAATACAGCTGGTGTTTATTTCTCCTTTTCCTTCTTTACAGCAGAGCTTTGTCTCAGTTTTTCTCACTGATAAGATAGCTACGCCACGAAAATCCTCTCATCGAGAGCGGACCATGATCAGCTTTCAAAACACCTGTGAATGTTCCTCAAAGACTGAAATAATATTTTGATGCACTGGAGCAGCAGCTTGTTTGACTAAAACTCTCCTCTGACTGGCGGTGAGATATTTCAGTCTCGCCACGGTGGTTGTAGATATCTCTCCCGGGGGTGAAGTGGATATGTGTGTGATTGGACACAGTGCCAGTTTGTGTGTGTGTGTGTGTGTGTGTGTTATGAGTGTGTGAGTGTGTGTGTTATGAGTGTGTGAGTGTGTGTGTGTTATGGGTGTGTGAGTGTGTGTGTTATGAGTGTGTGAGTGTGTGTGTGTTATGGGTGTGTGAGTGTGTGCTTATTCAGCCAGTTTGCTGCCAGCTGCTACTCTGTGCCCTACTGTGTGGGTTTGTCTTTCTGTGCCTTTTTCTCGCTCTAGTACCATTTCTTACTGACGGGCACTGGTTTGTGTTCTTAACCCAGATCCTTTCTCCAAGAGGTACGGGTTTGTTGATTGCAGAACGGATCTGTTATTTTCTATCAGTGTGCATGGGTGGGTTTGAGTTATTGTCGCTGAACAGGTTTCTTATCACTGTGCAGTTGTTTTTTTTTTGGTTCAAGCTGTAGAAGAGATTTCTATATCACAAGTTTAGACTGGCTTGTGTTCTCATTACAGAGCGGTTTAAGCTTAGTTTATCTTTCCATACCTCTTAAGATCAGAGTTTATATTTGTATAGCGGTACAGTACATATCTATTTTTTGCTTTAGTCTGTGTTTGGTGCCTCATTTGATTAGAACTTTAAGTTAGAGACAATCAGTAGCCTAAGATACATGGTCCTATCCAATCATACCATGGAGGGAGAAAAAAAACAAAATAACCAAAAAATGGGGGGAAAGTAAATAAATAAAGACTTAACAGCATATTATCATGAAAGTATTGTTTTAATGAATGCAGATGTTTTTTAAATTTATGAATGTGTGGGGTTACTTTCTGTGCTGTCATGAAGCGTACTTCCTCTACACAGCTGTTACATTGCCTAAATGTATTAGTTTCACTCTGGTTTTGAATTTCATCTTTTATGTTGACAACAAAAGTTTGTTTCTGCCAGTGTCTTTGATAGCTATGTGGAAATCCTTAGTGGCTGCTCAATGAAAGAATACTCTATTTGATGATATGGTTAATCTTACAGGGGTTCATAAATGCAGTTTTTGTTCTTCTCTGATGTGCTATACATGCAAATGTATCTATAGGACAGAGGAGCATCTTTTGGAATTCACCCTGTAAGAGTATGATCAGAATGTAAGCGCTAGTTCCTTATGCGTTGATATCAACAGTTGGTGATGGACGTCCTAATGACATGAAGACACTTTTACTCAGTAAATCATTACTAGTAAAAATACAAGATAATAGTCATGATAATTTCTCTAATTTTGTCAACAGCAGTTTTATCATTTTTTTAATTACTGAAAAGACTGAAATTATGTGGTGCACTATTAGACTAATTTATTCATGCAATATTTTCATTTCCGACTATAAGCTGTATCTTCCTTCCAGAAACAGTACTACTCATAATATTTATAGTACTGAAGGCAGTCCAGCATGCATCAGATAGAAGACAGTTTCCATTCAACATATTGGCAGGATCTCCATAGCATACTATATATAATATATATTTACTAAAATAGTTTTGTATCAGATGTTTTGGTTTTAGGAAATGGCACATTACTTGAACTACCTTACTGTGCATAGTTACCATAGATATTTCTTTGGTATCTGTTTGACTTGAATTAAACTATGTACTGATAAGATGCTGTAAATTAAAAGTATTTAAAAGATATCCCTGATTGTGCTGATTTGGAGGTTACTTTGGTATTACGATGAGTGCCACAGATACATGGAGACTCAGTCAAGAGGATGGTTTTCAATCAGGAGCCAGGTTTATTCTTTACAATGGTGCGCACCAAGGGAGAGAGCATGGTTTCACATGGGGATTCACCCGCATCTCTGATTACCAAATGAAACAGTCGAACTTTAAGTATCCTAAACAAAAGAATAGATGTCAACCAACAGCCCTGACCCTACATGAATATGTATCGTGCAGCTACTCTGATACGGGAGCTGCCCCAATGTTCGTTCATGGTGGAAGTTGTTGATTAGTGGGTCCAGCCGTCAGCAAACGTTAAGCCTGATTACTTGGTACTGATGTTTCTCATGGGCGTGGGCGTATAAAGAATACAATGACACTATGACATGACCTGAGATAAGAGGTTGTGAAAACACCCATTCCATCATACCTCCTGCTATCCCAAGGACACAGTATTCCAGATGGCAGGACACCTAACCAGAGGCCCTTACATTCCAACCTAAGTCTAAATAAGAGATATATAGATGCAAAATACAAATTAATTTGAGATTAATTGGATTACTGATTATTGTCAATCATTGATTCTGATCTTTAATCCTGATTTGCAACTCCTTCAAGGCGATACTTCCTAATACTTTGTCATATGACTGAAATAAATCAAGAAATGGATTACCAGTATGTAGCCTATACTAAGTCCTCTACAGGTGTAACATTTAAGTTAGTTGGCCTAATAGAGGCCTTGAAAATCTAAAGGCCCAAAGATTATATGACAAGCTTAAAGTGTCTGCACAAAATAGAGTCACTCTAGTCTATGCGATAGGATTTGCTTTGAAAAAAAAATTTGGTGTACAATCATGTTTTGTATGATGCATTTTAATCTCTTGTAATCATAAATTCACTCACAATCCTTTTTCAAATCACAAAACAGACAGATGTTCTCAGAATTCTAGCAGACCTGATAGAATCAGAAATACAGGCAATATTTTTCTATAAAAAAAAAGAAAATAAACATTCCTGGGTGTCAGTGGCATCACTGCTCAGTCTGCATCTGAGAGCTCTTGAGGTGAGTTTGAACCCCGTCGAGTTGCTGGTCTCTCAATGGATGGATGTGGTTGACCACCGACGTGGCTTTTCTGAGGTGCTGGTCTCTCATTGGCTGTGCTCTTCTGGGAAGGCACTGGGCTTTGATGGGGAAGCATGCCTGCTCGGTTCTGGAGTCCTCTGGGAGTCCGGGAGACCATTAGCATTGGGGGAAGCGCAGTATGCTGCGGCCTCTAACAGTTGCTCCTGATTCACTGGTTGGTCAGTCATGATCTAAAGAGTTTTTTTGTTGTTGTTATTTTTAACTTGGTCAAACAAAGACTAACACTAAACCACATTTTGCACACATTTCAATAAATACACTTTTCATAAATACTCTTCAACAGGAGTTCCTCCCTGAGTTGTGCTCAAAAGTGTTGTCAGAACTCATCATGCACATCCCCCGTTTTCATGGATGTTGTGGTACATATGGACACCTGAGCTTGATAACATTTCTGAGCAAACCTTACCTCCTCTTGGGTTTTGGAGGCTCGGCTGGTGCTTTGGGCCTCTGCTTCTTGCCGTGGGCTTGTGGCCTTTTTGATGGTTTCCTTGTGGCTACTCCAGTTCCTCAGACGCTCCTGACCCTTGTGGGAACGTGCGGTGGGGTTTACATAGGTGGGAGGGATCCAGTTTGGCAAATCCCATGTGCCTGTAAATGATGTCCAGGCACTTCCACTCTAAAGGCATTCACAAGACAAACTATTTAAATGATAAAGGAATCTGGGTGGGAGTTTAAGCAATGATCACATATCGCATTACCCAATATCTTCTCAAAGGCCATGCACTTTAAACATTTGGATGTATTCGGTTATAGATATGTAGTCTACCTTAGCTTTCATTCCTGGCAGTAGGTGGCCACGGTCGGTTGCTATGAAGGTGGTGTGTCCATCAGCTGCAGAGGGTCTCTGACATTTTGTAAATAACAACAACAATAATAATGATATTGCTTTTAATACCATATTTTGATTTCTGGTACAGTCTAATTGTGAGTTTTCGTTGTAGCAACAAATGTACTCTGTTATTTTCGTTAATCCACATGCAACGTATCTAAATTTGAGTTTGGCTAACAAAGACCTAATTGATGCATTTTCAAGTCCATGCATACATTAATCAATTGAATCATTTATGATTCGATATTTTAACCGTCAATGCTATTATAAAATAGTTTTATGCGATTCGCTTAATGTTAGCTAAGTTGCCTCTTTGAAGTGTTTTGGAACAGTCCAGTTCTGCAGTTTCTGCGACTTGAAGGCACCTTCATACTGAAAAAAAAAATAAAAACAACATGTTTTACTTTGTTACTAAACAAGGTTACCTTGTTTATAATATAAATTCACGATGCACTTAAGTCTCAATTGATTTTAAAGAAACGTTTGATTAATTTAGTAAGGAACATCTTAGCCTACCTGATTAGCGGAAAAGCCAGACGACATTGTAGGAGAGAGGCCTACTTTGTTGACGCTTGTCTCACAGCAACCACCACACGCAGTGTTTGTAAAATGCTGTAGCCTTCAGGTGTAGATTGTAGCAGCAATGTAGGCTACGCAAGAACTATGTAGAGATGGCTACGGGGCTCAGGGCTACCCTATCCGAATAATTGGATAGATTTAGATGAGCTATACAAGCCAAATAATCATTTATATGCTTTCCTATTTTTACCTGTTTGGTCTTCACGTCAGGTTTTTTTTCTTTTTGTCTCACTTTTAGGTTCATTATATTTTTTTATCTGGAGCTTATAGTAGGGTGACCACCAGACGTCCCCGGTTTCCGCCTGTGGTTAAATAAATGCGTGACAGACCCCTCATTCGAATCTTTTCGGTAACATGCACGTGTATGTCATCTATCTGTGGACTTCAGACCAATTCTATATCTCAAATATGTCTGTTGCTAGCCCTCGGCTACCAGCTAAAAATAACAGACTACAAGGCAAGTCAGTTAGCTTGTGCGTCACCAATTTTACAAGGTGAGCAGTAGCTAGATATTACAAGTACTCCCAACAACCACAAAGTCAACTTAAGTAAACACATTAATTACCTAAGGATTTCATAGCCACAATCTGTTTAAAAATCAAATGTTTTACGTGCTACAGATGCAAGATTAAGTTCATATGAAACAGCGGTGTTGTCTGTAACCATGGATACTCTAGAGCCCCTCATGTTGCCTGAGGCAAGCGACACATTGTAGTCCATCCTTTTTCTGCTTCATCATATTGGCAGAAAACATTTTTTTTACGAGACAAGACAACTGTTAGTTATAAAAGACAAACCATTTGCCTAGGTTTTCTACTGGCGTTGTTTCGCTCACACCTTATTTTCGCCGATTTGGCAAAAAGCCCTTCATTTATCCATGTATTTTTTTTTGGGAACCAATGTTCAAATGCTAAAGCTGAAAACTACAAGCTTTAGTCGACTCCCATACTTTATTGGCACTTAGGTAACGTTAAGTATGCTAGCTAGTCAGAAGGTTAACATTACCTTACTTACTTACACAAATGTTAACTGCTAAGTATCGTTTAACATCACAATCACCTGCACTAATGAGTTAAACCTAAACAATGAAGGGACTTATATGTGTGCAGATCAAGTACATTTTGTGTATTGTCCCACTTGGAGGTCGGAACTTTCCCTCGGAGTATCCACTAGGGTCCAAGTGACATTCATTTTCGTCATCAGAGGCTGTATGCTCAGCTCTTTACGGACCGTAGACATATGGCGTGTGCGCCAAGTACAAGGCATTAGAGTGGACCTGTGAGTTCTGGAATGGTGTCGATATCTTGAAAACTGGGTGGAGATGAGGCACCAAAAACGGCTGAATAATAGTAAGAAAAAGAAGAAAACTCATGAAGAACAGAATGTGATTCTGTGGACATTGTAACCAGAGAGGATTGAGGCCGCAGACTTATGACCACTGTGTTCACTGTTTGCAAGGGGGAGATGGGATTTATCCCTCTTTAAGCAGAACAGGAAAAGGCCTTGCCCCATTTAAGTCAATGGGAAACTGGTGGGATTTTACTAAAACATTGCCTATTATTTGCCTTTGGAGTGGTTAAGGATCTTTTGGAGTCATTTATCATAATCCACAAGTGGTTGTGGTCATTTTGAGGCTAAGACTGTCCGTGGTCAGTGAGTTGATTTGGAATGAATGGACTCAATTTAAGCCCATGCAGATATCAGAATCAGAATCAGAATCAGAATTCTTTTAATGGCCAAGTATATTTACATATACAGGAAATTATCTTGGTGGTTGGTGCATAGGACATAAAACACATAACATAACAACAAAATAGCAAAAACAAGAATAAAAGACAAATACAGAATATTAAATAATAATAAATAATTGTGAATTGGAATAGGCAAACCCAGAGTCAGTGTGATGCAGGGGGCTTGTTTGTGAGCACCACTGCCGTGGGGAAAAAACTGTTCAGGTGGCGCGAGGTTTTGGTCTTTATAGCCCGGAACCTTCTGCCAGATGGGAGTCTCTGGAATAGGTGGTGACCGGGATGGGAAAGACCAGCGATGATCTTGCATGCTCTCTTGCTGGTCCTGGAGTTGAACAGGTCTAGGAGAGACGGCAGGTCGCAGCCGATGACCTTCTCGGCTGACCGAATGATCCGCTGCAGTCTGCCTTTGTCCTTTGCAGTAAAGGCAGCGAATCAGATGGTAATTGATGAGGTGAGGATTGACTCAATGATGGCTGTGTAGAACTCGACCATCACTTTCTGCGGCATGTTGAATTATTTTAGCTGCCGAAGGAAGAACATCCTTTGCTGGGCCTTCTTGATTGTGGAGGTGATGTTCTCCGCCCACCTTAGGTCCTGTGCCATAATTGTTCCCAGGAATCTGAAAGACTCCACAGTGTTAACTGGGGAGTCACACATGATGAGGGGGATGGTTGGGACTGGGCTCCTCCTGAAGTCTGCTACCATCCCTACTGTTTTACAGGCGTTCAGCTCCAGGTGATTCTGGCTGCACCAGAAAGCCAGGCTGTCAACTCCTTTTCTGTAGGCTGCCTCGTCCCCATTGGAGATTAGTCCAATGAGGGTTGTGTCATCCGCAAATGTAAGGAGTTTGACAGAGGGGTGGCTGGAGGTGCAGTTGTTGGTGTAGAGGGAGAAGAGTAAAGGAGAGAGCACACCAGTGCTGATGGTCCGGGGCTCAGAGACAAGCTTGCCCAGCCTCACACGCTGCTTCCTGTCTGACAGGAAGTCAGTGATCCACCTGCAGGTGGTCTCAGGCACGCTCAGCTGTGTTAGCTTGTCTTGGAGGAGAGCTGGGGCGATGGTGTTGAATGCTGAGCTGAAATCCTCAAATAGGATCCTGGCGTAGGTGCCGGGGGAATCAAGGTGCTGGAGGATGAAGTGGAGTCCCATGCTAATTGGGTCATCTACAGACCTGTTGGCTCTGTAGGCAAACTGCAGTGGGTCGAGGAGGTGGTTGGTGATGGCCTTGAGGTGGGTCAGCACGAGGCGCTCAAAGGTCTTCATTACCACAGAGGTCAGGGCGACTGGTCTATAGTCATTAAGGCCTGTGATCCTCTGCTTTTTGGGAATGGGGATGATGGTGGAGGTTTTAAAGCAGGCAGGGACCACACATTCAGCCAGTGAGGTGTTAAAGATGTCCGTGAACACTGGAGACAGCTGGTCTGCACAGTACCTTAGTGTGGAGGGAGAGACAGCATCTGGTCCAGCTGCTTTGCGGGGGTTCTGTCTATTTAAGAGCTTGTTGACATCCCTCTCCTGAATGGAGAGAGGTGTGATGGGGGGGAAAGGGCTGTCTGGGATAATGTGACATGATATCTGTCTGTACTTGCAGCCTGGCTGCTAGGAACCAAAGTATCAACTTTGAACAAAAATGTTTTAAAAAGAGGTGGGCACTGTGTGGAGTGAGAAGGTACGATAGAAGACAGCGGGTTATAAATCAGTTGTCAAATTTCGTTACTGGGCATGCATGAGTAGAGAACACAGTGTAAGTAATAGTGGTACAACAAGTGGGTTGGTTTAGAGCCCTGATTAAATTAAGGGTAAGGGGGAACTTTAAATACCATGTGGCCATGAGGGACACACATGTTGCACTGAACAATGTTGCTGTGGATATGTGTTGTGGAAAATTAAATTTTATATATTTTTTTTATGTTTTGGAGTAATTATGTGAAATGTCATATTTTCCTCCATCTTGCCACATGTCACATTTTTAGTAGCTCTTTCAATAAACACACTTTACACACTTACTTGTTAAAGGTAAAGGTTAAAGGTAAAGGTATAATCCACAATCGCTGAAATTGAGCCCTGAGGCTAAAAACAAGGCTTTGAAATATCTGTGTGGAGGCAATCTAGAGGTTCATGGGACCGTGTGTTTTTTTTATGGTGGTGTTGTCACTACCATTAAAGGTCAGCCAGTTGAAGCAGCAGAAGATTCAACCTTTAATGCTTGAAGGGTTTTTCCCATTTAAATGCATGGTGATAATATTTATGACATTCATTTAATTAAATGTGTATTATGTAATGTGTATTACATGGCTATAGGGTTGGGGTTACCACTGATCTAAGACCAGCAGGCTCTACATAAATCAAGAGGTCAAGAACCATTTAGAGCTGAAAGTGACTCATCTGAATGCTGTTAGCTATTTATTGATCAGTGATTTAGTGATCAGATTAGGGAATACAAAAACTTTTGCCTCCAGTCCAGGCAGTTGTTTCTTTCAGACAAGTTATCTGTGCAGCAAGCCAACAGAGAGTGCTGTGGATACTGTAGGCCATGTGCTGTTATCCATTACATTAAATTAAATTTCATTTATATAGCACCCAAACAATAAAATGGCCTCAAGGCGCTTTACAGAGCCCAGGGCCTGAACCCTCCAAGGAATCGTTTTCCCAGAAGATTTTTCTTCAGAGCATTCCACGTATATGTACATACACTAGATGGCGATAGATTACAATTGAGATGCTGCGCACATCCAAAACTCGGAAGTGACGAAGCAGCCACTGCTATGCAGTTCATTCCATTTTCTGCTAGCTGGCTAGCTGTGGGAACGTAACCCACGTCTAGTCTTGAAAACTCGGAATTTCTTCTTCTTGAAGTGCATAGAGCTGTAAATATTGCTTATGATTGCAGATGTTATAAGCCGTAAGTTGTCACAACTTATTGCGCAAGCTTTTCATTTAATGTGAAAAGATATCCCACCTAAATACACTGATGAGTGTGTAGACTACTCAGTGCAACTGTACATTCCCAACCAGCTGACAAGCTAACGTGTGGTGATGCTCTGTTTATGGTATGCTAGCGATAGATAGCGGCAGTAGAAGTAATAACTGGCATTGTTTGAGCATTCATTGTACATGTGTAGTTTGAATGACACATCGGCTGTGGTGAGATAATGGAAGTTGCAAGGACCTCACAAGACAGGAGTCAGGCCGCAGATGCTGCAAAAGGTGGCGTCAGTCAAGAGATCAAAACACATTTTCGAGTCTGCCGCTTCATCATTGAAACTGGTAACGTTGACAAAGTGTTTAAGTTATGTAGAAGTTGCAAATTTAGCATTTTTTTATATGAGAGCTATATAATAACTGCCTTGCCTGAATATAGACTAAGATTTGCCTATCAGTGCAATACAAAAAATTCGATAGCTTACTTAATGCTAATTACAAATCACATTGTGCCAACTCATTCTACAGGTGTGAAGTTGGGCATGCGGTCCATGCCTGTTTCCACAGCATGTGCCCTGTACCACAAGTTCTTTAAGACAGCCAGTCTCGAGGTGTACGAGCCATACCTGGTTGCCATGTCTTCCATTTACCTGGCTGGAAAAGTCGAGGAACAACATCTAAGAACTCGAGATATCATCAATGTCTGTCACAGGTAGCCGACATATTGACAGGAGGTCTATTAAAACTCCTTTATTGCAGTAGAAAAATGTATTGATTTTTAGAGTTTTCACTGTGAACACCTTTTTTCTTTGCAGGTTCTTCCGCCCTGGTACCGAGCCCATGGAGCTGGATGGGAAGTTCTGGGAGCTGAGGGACAGTGTGGTCCAGTGTGAGCTGCTCATCCTGCGACAGCTAAACTTCCAAGTGGCATTTGAGCACCCTCATAAAGTAATGTTTGCTGCCTTTCATTGGTAAAATGTTTCAGTTTGAAATAAACAAGCAGCACACCATATTTGCATTACATTCTTTAGTGGCAATTCTAGTTCCACGAGTGTTTATGTAAGTTTTATGGTTAGTATTGAAACGTTTTTGAGAAGACCTGGAGACAGTGTAGTGATTGCGTTCCATATTATCCCACCATTAACTTCTTTTATTTCCCCCCTTGTAGTATCTGCTACATTACTTAGTGTCTGTGAGAAATCTCGTAAATCGCCATGCCTGGGCGCGTGCCCCCATTGCTGAAACAGCCTGGGCTCTACTCAAAGACTGTTACCACGGATCGATTTGTGTGCGGCACCCGCCCCAACACCTCGCCCTCGCTGTCCTCTACTTGGCCGTTCAGAGCTACGGATTGGAGATGCCCTCAGGGGAGCTGGAGTGGTGGCAGGTGAGAGTGCTTTGGCTTTGTGCTTATTGGCACATTGTTTTTTTACGGCGTCTACGGCTGACTGCAAGTTAACTTTTCATTACTCATGCCTGTTGGACTCCAGACTTAGTGTGGTCTTTCTTCGCAGGCCTTGTGTGATGACATCAGTGGAAAAGAAATTGAGGACATCATGTCAGAACTACTGAAGCTTTACGACATGGAGGCCAAATGCATGTAAAGAACAAGGATTACAGCCTCTATCTTCTGGAGGAAAATACTACAGTGACAGGGTATTACACTGAACATTGGTTATAATGTGAAACACCTTTGATACATTCTGTCACCCCTACCTGAGAGGCATATTTACTGAAAACACCACATCTCAGCAAGTTCTGATGTGAATGTGATATTGCTGTAATCACAACCAGGACATCTGTCCACCGTGCTGAAATTTCCAGGACATTATCTCATGTTTCTGTCGGTGGAGTAATACATTATGGAGCACATCGCTGCCTCTTCAGCCACAGAAGGAGCGGATCTGGGATGCAGCCCCTCAGTCTCCCAGCTCCAGTGCCCCACTTTCCTCCCCTTACCTTGTGCCATTAACTCTATATAGTCCATGACGGGTGGGAGAAGGAGGAGGGAGAAGTGTGTGTTTGTGGAGGGGAGTGTTTGGGCTGTTTGCTGGGCTTGTGTCTTGTGTATGGACAGCCAGGGGAGCAAAGAAAGAAAGTATTGCTGGGTTGAATCAGGCTCTCCTCAGAGCTGGTTGGAGATTTAAAGGTACAAGAGACTGAATCTGGGACAGCTCTTTGATAGATCTTTAGTTAATTACTCTCAGCCTAGTCCCATTAGACCGAGTCCCGGCAGGCTCCTAGGTTTCCGTTAGGATGTATGACACTGAAGTAGAATCCTCATGCTGTTCTGGAATTTCACTGCTGAGTATAACTGTTCCATTCCTCCTCTCCATAGTATTGGTCCAAAAGGACCAAAACACAGAAACATGTGAGCTTCCTTCTTGAACTCTGTCTGCTCTGGTCATTACAACTCCATGTAAAATAGTTTATATTGTAAAATAAATAATTGTATGATTAAATAACCCAGAAATCATCATCAAGTACTTCCATTTCTGTATGCAAATGAAGGATACCTGCATCACAGAGCTGAATACAAGCACAGCAGTTAAAGGTGCAGTCCATGATTCAAGATTGTTGATATTTTTAAATTGCACCCCTCACAGGCCCTTCATGCCACTTAATCAAGGTGTTGATTAGCTTGAATTGTTAATTGCTCAGTCCGCCATTATTTTAGTTTCCCATTTACAGGGCCAGGACTTCATTATGAACACAAGGTTTTTGAGCACACACTAGAGGATTGTGAGGAGCTGAATTTGTCAAAAAGTGTAGCGTATTAGAATCACAGCCTGCATTGTTAAGTTTGTTGCATACTTTGGCTCTTTGTTGCTTGCTGTGTGGACCTTAGGGATGCAGTGAGTTTGCGTGACACAGAGCTCTTCCTATTCCTTCTTTTGCACATTCCTCTCCATTAAAAACTGACACCTTGGAGCTCCTGAGCTGTAGGTGAGAAAACGTTATTAAACACAACGTCTGTGCCAATCAAGTTCTCCGCAAAGCATAACACATACGTGATGTATAACGCCTACGCATCCTCTACACACAGCTTGTGTCTGCTGTTTTTGATGTTACTGATATTGTTTCAGTTGCACTTTGGGACTGATGATGGGAAAGGACTTACGGAGGGTTCCTCTGGAAGAATGGCACTCATGATTGTCGAGTAACATGAACAGCGCCAGCTGTTCTCTTGACCTCCATCCAGGAAAATGGAGCAAGGAGTTTCTACTTGAAGTCTTTGCTTCTGTAACGGTGTACATAAATCATTATCGTCTCCTTTGAGTCTTACCCTTCTGAATACCAAATAGCTTTGAATGCAGCTTTGCTAACTGCATTAGCGAAGGGCATATCCCTTAAAGTGATCTTACCCCCTGATGCAGGTAGTAGTGGAATCTTTTATGCTGGTTCTTTAATATTATTTAACTTGAAATGAATTTCAATGAATAGGACCATTGATACTAATACACCACAATGTAACAGTACGTAGGGTAAAAAACACTAGATTAGCAGTGGTTAATCAAGAGAACAGCAGCCTCATATAAAGGTCATCTCTAAATTTACACAAAGGCTTGTCATTATGCTTAATGGTTTTTGCATCATTCTGATGAGAGTGTATTCGGATCATTTGGGAGAGTGTATTTAAACGATTTAGTAGAGTGTATTGGATGATTTAGCAGTTATCTAAGTCTGCATCTAATATACCCAACCTGAGTTCTAAAGCTAGTTCACAAAACCTTTAAAAGAAAGGACTCGGTATTCGTCCTCCCAGCAAGGAAGGCAAACACAGATTGGAGCCAGGAAGTTGAGGATGCATGCTTTTTTCATTTTTGTTTCTGGAGCTCCTTGACTGAAGCTGTCTCGTGAACTAGGCTAAGCATTAAATTACTTATTCCCCCTTAGAGTTGTGTGCAGGAATACTCGAAATTCCATCTTTTTTTTTTTTCTTTTGGTGTTGGAATACATGAATTCAAAAGTGAGCTTTCAGTGTCAGACCAAATTAAAATTGAGAGAAAGTGTCTAGACTTGCATGTGAAGCTCCAAAAGAGCTAAAAATATCCACGCCCTCGGCAAACATTTGTTCACTTGTTAGTGGGGACAACTTCATGACATTATTTAAAACCCCAAAAGAGAATCCTAAATTCACACACTGTACCTCTTTGCTCATTTCTGAATGCAGCTGCATCTAGTGCAATTTATTTCCCATTGATAACCTTCTTTTTTTTCATCTCTCAAAACCAAGGTTGTGCTGATAAAAATAAGTACAGTGTGATTTGCGGCACAGCACAACCAACCTCACTAGGATAGTATAGTATTCCCCCCTATTGAAGTTCAGAGAGGCAGAGGAAGGGTAGTTTGATGATGGCACATTCTGACTGCTGGAGGAGCCATTCTTTTTTATTTATTTTTTTCCTAAGGACATGCTGGACCTTCTTGTACACTTTCTCTGATATTATCTGAGATGTGAATCCGATGTGATATTACTGGATGCTCATGCACCAGTTCACACACGCGTGCACCAACCATATGCACACCAGCTCGCTTCCTCCTCTCTGCAGTGAGTACGGCATGTGTCCTAATGCTGGGCATTATGAATTATGGAGAGGGTACATGTGCAGCCGGATTCACTTCCATCAATAAAACATCAGCATGTTCTTCACTAAAGGAGAAGGGTGCCGGGAAAGCTGGGTTGGGATTGATTGAGAGTGCAATTTCACTCTCTCCCATTCCCACTATCCCGTATTCCTCTGTCTTCCTCTTTGCAATCGTCTCGTGCTCCCTGCATTCTGTCCTGTGTTCTGTGTTCTGTCTTTGGTTCCTGCAGTCCTTTTCATGCTTTGGCTCCGACGTCAAATTCCCTCTCTGACGTCACTCCTCTTAGGCTCTTCCAGGCTGAAGCTCACAGTGCTGCCCCATTGTCTCTGAATATTTTCCGTCTCTCTTCTTCCTGTGCCTCTTTCCCTTTCTCTTTCATTCTCTCTTCCTGCCATCTCTTCCCCTGGCTGCCTGGCTTTCAAAGTTGCCTTTGTTGTCTTTGCCATTCTCGCTTCACCGGCTTCATCGGCCATTGGGAGGTGGCCTTTTTTGAACTCTTATCCAATGCATGACAACACAGCACATACATGTGGAAGCAAACCTCTCCAGGAGGGGAGGACAAATACTTAAAAAATTAAAAAAAACACAAATAAACAAACAAAAATGGGCATCTGTCCTCTTAACAGTTTGTGAGAGTTTGTCTCAGTTGGTGATGTATTGAGAACAAGTCCAGTTCTAATCACTCTTCACAGCAGTCCACAGGCTTTCATCCCAGGCCCTGGTTCTCTATTCGGACGCTTCTACTTGCAGGGCTAATGCACCAACGTGCCTGGGGTAGAGGAGAGATAGAGAGAATAGGACGAGAGATAGAGGGACAGCTGGGAAGAGAAAGGGAGGCAAGAAAGAAGAAATGGAGAGAAAGATAGATAGCATAAGGTAGGGGCCTTTGATGGAGGAGGGGTGTCTTTTTTTTCTATACCTACCCCTAAATTATGCAAACCTTTTGAAAGTTCACTTCACTCTGTGTTGTGTTTGTATGTGCATGCGTGAGAGATGTGTGTTCCAAATACCAACTGTGGTTGCATGTCTAGAGTTAGCATATGATGAAATATACATTTTCATGAAAAATACATTATGTTACAGATTGTGCTAAATTGCCAAGTTTGCTTTCCTAAACACCAGATGGCAAAATAAATGATTCCTCCTCTGTGCGTTTCCCATTTTACAAACTAAAATGGTCTTACAGGGAGAGACCTATTTGATTTGTCTTGTTATCTTGAGTGTGTGTGTGTGTGTGTGTGTGTGTGTGTGTGTGTGTGTGTGTGTGTGTGTGTGTGTGTGTGTGTGTGTATATGTGTGTGTTTCAGTCTATTTGTCTCACTGTATGAGCGCATTAGAGAATGTGAAGGTTTATGCAGGCGCATGCATCGTTGCATTTAAAGGCTGCAGTGGCGGCAGCAGCACACTTGAGTACCCTTGAGCAGATAAAAGCTTCCCCTCTAGGTCTTTAGAGGCCTCTGGCATTATAACTATTACATTTAAACCATGTATGCACACTCCCAGATGCCAGGAACATTTCACCTGTTTGGTTATGAGGGGGCACCTGAATGCAACAGTCAGAAACGCTTCTAATGAGAAACGTACTGGTCAGGGTCAAGCCATGCCTCATTGGTCTGAGTCATACCACGTAATTGCTACACTGTAATAATAAACCAAATAGTTTTTGAAAAAAAAATGCCTTTATATTCTAACGATTCTTTCATATACGAAATATATGTTGTGAATAGGTAGGTAAGATGAATATTCACACAATTCATTGATCTGCATTATTTATTTTGAACTCATCATCTCACCGTGAAGCCGTATTCGTGTCCGAGGTGATGGTGCGGCTATGCTGAACTTCACACATGCATTAGCTTTCATCTCTCTCGGTAACGCTACATTGAAAAGGGGCGGCTGTGGGGTGGCGCGCCCGCTGACGTGAGCGCACAGTCAGAGGACAGAAAGGGAGGGATTTAAAGGATGAAGCGGAGGCAGGGGTGGGGAGAGTGAGAGAGAGAGGAGAGTGAGTGAGTGAGTGAGTGAGAGAGAGCCCCCCTCCCCTCCCCGTTCTCTCCATCCGCGCATAGCAGCCCGCGCGGATGCTGCGTCCGAGGTCCTCAGCGCGCGACTCAGCGAGGGGGTCCTCATCACATCGCATATAAATCCAAAATATCGCATCACCCAGTTATACAGCCTGTTTTTCTTTAAGATTTTGAAAGTCCAGCCGTTGTTTTGTTTTTATTTCAACAGTCTATAAACAACCCCGTAATTTTCACGTGCTTATTTATTGGGACAGTCACCTTTATACGATGTCTCCATCTCTTATTTTTTTCCTCTGCAGAAGCCCAGTCTAACCAGGCAACAACTGCACTATTTTAGGATCAGAAATTCCACCAACATTACAAAAGCTACATAATATCGCGATTATAAGGTGCCACAGTGTAACGACTAGTGCTGTGCTTTCGGCAGATGTCGATATTTTTTATTTCCATTTCTAAAGAGAAGATTACTGGATTTTCCATTTTCCTGCATCCCTCGCTGATGTCCTTGGAGCATGGCCTGGTGAGTCGGTGCTTTTGGTATTTACACCAGACTGGGTTCTACACATGTGGTTTACATTTAACCAGTATGTTTAGTCGACAATTTCCGTAATAAATTGCCGTTGACCCTTCTGTTTACACGTTGTAGTTTTTGTGGTTGGGGAATGGGATGTTTTTTCCAAATGGTCACAAATCCCATCTAATTTTTTTTATCTTTGTTAGGATTAGTGATAGCTGCCAAGCACGTAAAACTGCTGCAGTGTAGCAGAACATAGAAATAATATGGACAAGTAAAAAACTATTAAGGACCATCCTCCCTTTAGACTATAGTATAAACCAAAACAAGTCTTTAGGCACAACTGTCATAATGTCATTTTGCTGTGATGGGAGAACGATCAGACAATATTTGAGTCTGGTACTGGTTATATTCTTTTGTAGATTCAGTTGTCAGAATAAATTGGTTTATACCTTCTCTCTGCGCGGATATGTCTGTTGTGAAATGGATTTCTTGACAGTAGAAATTGTCCTTAGTCGACTTTCATAATGCCATTCGAGCTACATTTTCCCCCTGCAATGGTTTAGCTTATGTGTTTGTGGATAACGGGATAAAGACCCAGAGAGAGGAGAAGCAACAGCGAAGCGAGGTGATGCTCCAACTGGTATCCACACCGGTAACCTTGCGGAAGGGGCATTGCGCTTACCGGATGGAAGTGGCGCACACCACACCAGCTGAAATCTTCTGTCATTACCTTCAAGCTCATATCATCTACCATCAGTTTTATTGACGATTGTGAATTTCCTTTCAAGCTAACCCAAGAGTAATTTGAATTTCGAGCCTGATTTTAGACGGCAAATGTTTTTGTTGAGAGGCAATCGCCTTGTGAAGGTGACCAGTAAAGGTCATTTTATTTTGGACAGCATCACTGGCTACAGCAATCCATGAAATGACACACACGAAATAAAAAGTGGTTAAACCTTTATGAGGCCAAACACCAGGCCAAATTTAACCCAATCATTTCATCTGATGCCACTTATACTTTGAGCACAACTGCAAGTGCATGTGAACGGGGCGGGGGACGGATGAGAGAAGATGCTGTGATCCTGCTTGATGTGTGTTCGTAATCGATACTCGCCTGTGATTGGGCACTTAAATACGATCGTCAATCCTGGACCTCTGTGGCAATTGGTTTACATCATTTGAAAGGGTTCGAAGGTGTAAAATTAGATTGATATTTCAAGGATGCCCAATTGCAGCAATGACACGAAAACTTGTAGATTGAAGACAAACGATGAAAAACAGAGCTACTTGGCCATATTGAAGGCTCCCCCACAACGAGGCACCCTTTAACAAGCTTTCATTGAATTCACTGCTTCCATGCAGTATATTTGTCATTAGTGACTAAAAACACTTGTTAGCAATATTTCATGCCTTTCTTCCCTTCAGCTATTAAGGCTGCTCTTAACTGGCATGGAAGCATTGTGCATACAGATATGGCAGAATGTGGTATTTATGCAGTTCACTGAGCAACAGATAAATAATGTCTAAATGTTTACTGTGTGTGTGTGTGTGTGAGAGAGAGAGAGAGAGAGAGAGAGAGTGTGTGTATGTGCGTGAGAAAGAGAGAGAGAGAGCACAAAACAGAGGCCCCTGACTGCGTTAGCCCTTTGTAAATATTGAATGCTGAAATGTGCTCCCTCGATCTCTCAGTTTGTAGCGGATTGCTCCGATTTGAACTTTCCTGAAAATGTGATCTAGAAGAAGAAATATTGCTGGCCTAGTTGTGGTCCACACATTGTCCCAGTTTTTATGTCTGAAATGCAGGGTTGGATAGAGTTGACCCAGCAGATGCCTCACCAAAACTGTGTCTCACCATCAGAGTCCTTTCCTCTTCTCCCACTCACCCTCATTGCTGTGGGTTGGCTCACTTGTGGTTCGGGGCTGAATAGACCGGCCTGACGTAAATGTTAATAAAGCGTGTTGTATTTAGACCTTTCTAAAGATTCATAAACTAATTGTCTTTATGACAGTTTTTTTTAGCAATTATATATAATTTTCTAGTTTTAAGCCTTCTTTTAATGATGATGTACCACTCGGTTTTATTAAAAATAAGGGGAATTCTCAACATATTTTAACATGCATACAACTAGTGCAAATCTAAATGTCTGGATTATTAGTATTTTGTGTATTTGACAACGTATTTAAGAACTGCACACGTTTAAAATATGCATGAAATATACATCATAAAATCTGTAATTTTACAACATAAGAAGTGAAAGATTGTTGTGTCCTCTGTCAAAAATGACTGGTGTGATTTATGATGGAAATGCACACCTATTCATATCAACACCCAACTGACTGCATTAAATGTGACGTCAATTTTAATGAATAAAACCTTAAGTATTACAGTCTTGGACATTCATTTGAAAGGCCTGTCATTTTTGACTGGAGACACAACAAATGTAACAATGTTAGGTTATTTGAAAAAAGCAAAAAAAAAAAAAAACGTTTATTTGATTCATTCAGGTAGGTAGTGTGAAAAAAGAAAGAAAGAAAATATTGTAATTAAAGACAGAAGTTTCAAAACGGTAATTTTTGACTGCAACACAACATGAGGGTTCAAATTCTTTCACCCTCTCACACACACTTCCTCTTTCGCATGCTCTCTTACACACACACACACATAAATATATGCATACTTTTGAAGAGTTAATTTTTGCTTTGACTCATCTGTTATGACAGTATAATACTGGCGTTAACATTCAAAACAGCCATGACATATTTAGTCATTTTGACAGATCTGACTGTATTTTGGTTACATGAAAGTCATTTTTTGCCATTTCAATATGATTCATACTTAAGTGGAGTATTTTTTTTCACAGTCATAATTTACATTTTTCATGTTGACTTCGGTAGCAGTACAGCATTTCAGTGGAATGACACTCTGTATCAAATACACTGAATCTTTTTAGTCGGATTGTTTTTATTTTTATTTTGTTCAACTGTTAAACTATCACTGTTAGTTTTTTTGGGAAAGCAAACAGAATTTGAAAAAAAAAACCAGATCTGAAACCACCTGGACAGAGTAACACAACCCTACATATTCATCCTTGTTCGTCTGCATAGACACATTCGCACAGGACGCTCCTCGTCACCCCCTCCGTATCTAGGGTGTGGCAGCGGACTCAGCCATGAGAGGTGTACAGCCTCGCTATGAAGGTACTGTCTGCCAGAACAATGAATCCTCCAATCCCTGCCGTAAGAAGTGATCCAACATCCCTGAAATCCCTGTGTTGTCCAGAGACCTGTCTCAGACGCCTCTACTCAGATGCCCAGAGGTGCAGGGCTTATGTTACTCCCCACAGACTAATACGCCAGCGCAGTCCATGGCTTTCCTGAAATACTGGAACCTGTGTAATGAATACAGGCCACTGCAGTGAGTGTAGAAGAGATGGAGGGATTATTGGGAGAACAGAGAGAGAAGGAGAGAGCGAGAGGGAGAGAGAGAGAGAGAGAGAGGGAGAGAGAGAGAGGGAGAGGGAGAGAGAGAGAGAGAGAGAGAGGGGGGATGGAGGTGGCTCGAATGGAAGAGACAGGGAGAAATCAATTACTTTTTGGGGAGTTTGGGGTGTCAAATGAATACAAAGATCTGAATATTTTACAGTTGCACGGGCGTCATGAGTGCAATCATGAAAAAGTGAGTAACCGTTGACGAGAGGCTGCTTGGCACAGTTCCTGTGGAGTGTCTTTTGCAAATCTTCGCCCTTCTGTGTGTGAGAATGCATTCAACTGTGTGTGTGAGCAGATCTGTACGTTTCATGACGAAGTCATTTGAAATTTGCCTTTAATTAGAACATACATACACATACACACACACATACAGTATGTATGTATGTGTATAAGGTTAGTTATTAAGGATGTAGTCTTTCTTGTCTCTCTGCTGGTAGATGCTCAGACGTATTTACAAAGTTGAATGGAGCCTTGCGGGATAATAAAAAACATTGGTGGAAAAAAACTGTGGACAAAAACCCTGAAGAGCAGAAGGAATTCTGCCACAGCAGAATGATATGAGGAACACAAACCACAGGAACTGAAGGGTTCCTAAATTATTCTACAGAATGTGTGTGTTGCACTGTGTTTGTCTGTTTTTCCATCTTTGTGTGTGTGTGTGTGTGTGTGTGTGTGTGTGTGTGTGTGTGTGTGTGTTTGGGCACGACAGTCTGTTGGGAAGGTGTCAGCTCAGCTCAGTCCAAATGAACTGGAATTGCCTTTATTCTCACTCAGTGTGACAATAATTCATTACTGTCTTGTCTGCCTGTCTCTTCACCGGTGCAAAGCCCTGTCAGTCCAGCTTTGAAATGGATTTGTTTTGCAGTGGCTCCAGCCACCACAAGGTGAGGAGGGAGGCTTGTAGGAGAATGAGTTTTTGTCTCTGTATTACACAGACAGGTGCACACACACACACACACACACACACACACACACACACACACACACACACACACACACACACACACACACACACACACACACACACACACACACACACACACACATACAAACACACATCTACACACTCAGGCACACACGCAAACACAGAGGCGTGTCACACACACACACACACATTGAGATGAAGGGTGTTCTTATGTAGCCTGAAAATCCATCATCCCAGAGAAAAATAGCGTCTGAAGCTATTTGATGTTTGACCTGGGAAATCTAAGTAGCTCAGGAATGGACTATTTGTTGTTTGTCTTTTTTTCTTTGTCTTTCTTTTTTTCTTTCTTTTCTTTGTTCCATTTTGGGAAACGGCCCATCAGGAGGCAGTCACCCCGGTCTTTCTTTAGTGGGAACGTTTCTGGCCAGAGAAACGCATCCTGACAGCGAATTAATGTCAAGATTTCAATTCCATAAGATGCCTTATGTCTGCCTGGATTAAGTGGGTGTGAGTTGACTAGTGCTTGCTAAAACTCCTCTCTCATTAGTGCTATTTTAAGCCTGTTAGAAACTCTGTGCTGGATCCTTCCAAACACTTTCAAGTGTGTGCAACAACATGAAGATGTAGAAATGTGACACGTTCTGCTGAAGCTGGAATACGGTAGTAATGACAGAAATTTTTTTTTTTAGTTTTTTTTGTAAAAAAATTTTTAAACAAAAGTACTCTGCTATACTGTCCTCTTACGTCCATGCTGTAGGTCTTGTGTACATTAGAAATCCCATAGCCACAAGCTTTTAAACTATTTTCTGAAAAGAACTTTCGTAAGACATGTTGCCTGTTGCCAGAGTTCCAGTCAGTGTCGGAGTGCGTTTTTTCAGTTAGGAGTTTGTCAGCATGATGACACCGTCGTCACTCTGTGAGTGTGTCAGTGTTCAGTGAGGGCCACTCTAGTGTGAGGCTCTGTCAGAGCTCTCTCTCTCCCGCGCTTGCAATCTGAGATCCAGAGTGAAAGGAGTAGGAGATTGACTCATCACCTTACAGCTTCTGCAGGTTTTCTCTTTTTTCTTCCTGTTCTTCTTGGTCTTTGTCTTCTTATAATCCATCTTCTTTTTTTTCTGCAACATTCCACCTTTTTCAACTGTTATTCCTGAAAAAGTCAGCAAAATTATTTTCTTGATTTTTGAAAACGGTGAATATATACCAATATGTTTTATTTCAACCGATATCCGCATATACTGTTTTGACATGGAGGCTTATATATATGGTTTAATACAATCAAGCATTATTGCTACGATGTTTCTTAATGCCTGAAGTAACAACCACAGTATCTAAGAGGTACATTTTTTTTTACATTGCTTCCTCTATGTAACTCAGTTAAATAATGAATGGGTGTTGCAACAAATAAACAAAATATAATCTTTAATTGGGCTCATATAAATGTCATTTTATTTTCATGTGGTGAAAGCAGATTTAAATGTTGTTTTTGTGCATCAGATGTTGCTGTAAAATCTGTCTCTGGCCATAAAACTATTTTTGCAGTTCATTTACATTTAGTCATTTAGCAGACGCTTTTATCCAAAGCGACTTACATATGTGCGACTTACAATGTATACACATTTTACATTGATGGCACACTGCACATCAGGAGCAATTAGGGGTCCAATGTCTTGCTCAAGGACGCTTCGACAGGGAATCGAACTAGCAACCACCTGATTACTAGACGACTTCTCTACCTCCTGTACCACTGTCGCCACACAGTTCAGACTTATGAGGGATAGGAGTATGACTTGTTTGGGTGTGTGTTTTGCGCTCTTGTGTGTGTCTGTTTACATGTGTTTCCGTTTGTGTGTGTGTTTCCGTGTGTGTGTGTGTGTGTGTGTGTGTGTGTGTGTGTGTGTGTGTGTGTGTGTGTGTGTGTGTGTGTGTGTGTGTGTGTGTGTGTGTGTGTGTGTGTGTGTGTGTGTGTGTCTGCGTGTCTGCGCATGTGCATGTGCATGTCAGTGTGTACCTACATGTAGGTTTGAGCAGAAGGAGAGGTGCTTGGTTACTTTTGCATTACATAAGCACCACGCACATTTATGTAAGGCTGGTTCTCTCTCTCGCTCTCTCTCTCTCTCTCACTTTCAACTTGAGCTAATTGGTGTGAGTGCCATCAGGGATGCTGGATGCTTGGTGGAGGTGTATTGGCAAAGGCTAGCATTACGTTTAGATGACAATAGCAATCTATCACTTAAATGGAGCTGTTTACTGAACTACCCCAGGAAAAATAACCATCAATAAGAATGTTCTGGAGAACGTACTGCCCAGAGAAGTCTTGTTAATGCCCAAACATTAGCATAAGATTAGCATTTGTGTTTCCCATTGTGAATTCCTTTGCAAGCTTCTAATCTAAGTTGTTGTCACAGTCCTTACTGCAAGTCCCTGATGTGTCAGAGCAACACTTGTGCTTTCGGCCATCTTGCAATGCTTTGATCTGTCCGGGCACCCATAGGCCTAGCCGGGTAACGGCACCGACCGCTTGTGATATCTGCCACAACGGCGTGCCATGACAGTGGCGATGTGCGACGCTGAAAAGCTTCCTCCCTGGGCCAGCGAAGGGTGCATTGCTGCAGATCAGGGGGTGGGGTTAGGGATGTGAGAATGAAAGGGTGAGTCAGCGCCTGAGAGAGGGCTTGACTCGATGTGACTCACTCATAAATGAATACTCTCCGCTTAGAATGGACATGGAGAGACCCTGATGCAGACTCGCACTATACACACAAAACACACACATACCGTACCACACAGACACACCACACTCTATATTTCACATATAGTTATAGGATAGAGAGAGGGAGAGAAAGAGACAGAAAAAGAGATACTTATAAGCACATATGCTCATGTGACAGAGAGATGTAGCACCACCAGGTAAGAGGACAGAGGATGTGAGAATATTAAGGGGGGGAGGAAGAGAAAGAGTGAGAGAAAAAGAAAAAGAGATGAAAGGCTGAAACATCTTTGTTGGAGTCCAGTGTATCGCTACGTTGCCATAACAACCATGTGCTGATGACATTCATTTCTTTCTTTCTTTTTTTTTGTTCTATGTAAAGCTGCAGTTTTTTTTCTCACAGTTGAACTTCAGTATGTGTGCTTCAGTATTTATGCTTCAGTACGTGTGCTTTACGATGTGTACTTCAGTATGTGTGCTTCAGTACGCATGCTTTACGATGTGTGCTTCAGTATGTGTGTTTAACGATGTGTACTTCACAATATGTGCTTCAGTATGTGTGCCTCAGTATGTGTGCTTTACGATGTGTACTTCAGTATGTGTGCTTCAGTATGTGTGCTTTACGATGTGTACTTCAGTATGTGTGCTTCACGATGTGTACTTCAGTATGTGTGCTTCAGTATGTGTGCTTCACGATGTGTACTTCACAATGTGTGCTTCAGTATGTGTGCCTTACCATGTGTACTTCAGTATGTTTGCTTCAGTATGTGTGCCTTACCATGTGTACTTCAGTATGTGTGCTTCAGTATGTGTACCTTACGATGTGTACTTCAGTATGTGTGCTTCAGTATGTGTACATCTCTCGCCTTGTCAGTTGTACCTCAGTATGTGTGCTTCACGATGTGTACATCTCTCGCCAGTGTCAGTGCACCTGCAGATTCTCTTTCATCTCAGTGTTTGTCCCTTTTATTCCTGGTGCTCTCATACTTATTTAAATCCATCTGCGATCTTTTGACACATTACACACCCGATTGTGAATTACCCTATGGAGTCTGAGAAAAAGAGAGATAAAATGAAGCAGAAGGGAGAAAGCAGGGCGATATAGCAGAGGAAAGGAGGAAAAGACAAGGAGGCAGTTAACTGTGGCCCGAATATGACCCTGTGCAATATTGCAATCCACTGTGTTAATGCCTATGTAATATTTAATTAACTGTAGTGAGCCTCATTCTTTATTTAATTAAAAGCACCAAAGACCTTTGAAAGATTGGGGTTTAGAGTCAAAAGTTTGGCTTTTTAGGAATGTCATAATTAGGGCTTTTTTCATGACCGAAATCGTACATTTTTTCTTAAATTAATAAACAAAGATTGCAACCATACAAGTGAATGTAATGAAGACGTGACACCCACTCTGTTCTCAGTGTTCTTTTCCTCTCTCTTCCTGCAGGTTATTTTGCCAGTGCCATAAGACCACGCACTCTCATCCCTGATCGGTGACCTCTTGACCTCTCCCAAGAGCCAAATTCTCCGGCCCGGGACCCAGATTGATCGTCAGTTGTCCCTCTCCTCTCCCCCTCTAATCCCCCCCCCCCCCCGTTTGGTTCCTGATGGATTGGGTGAGCGCTGATCCCTCGTACTGTTGACCCTCTGGGGATGGGGGTAGACTGGAGCAAGCTGGAGTCTTCTGTTTAGAGAATAAGAAAAGAGGAGAAAAATAAAACGGGTGAAGCTAGCCGTCCTGTCCTCGCTAGTCCTCCTCTTATGGAGAGTTAGAGGGCTCTGAGGGAGGGAGAGGAGTGGGGGGTGGGAGAAAAGCGAAAAAGGAGTGTAGATTTATTCCAAAGATCCCCCCTGTTATTAATATCAGACTCATTCTTCTAGCTTTTTCAAAGGCCCTTAAAACTGCCCTGAAAACAAACAGGGATAAATTACCCTCGTAGTGAGCCAAGGGAACACCCTCCAAATCTGAAACGGAGAAAATGTCGACGACAGCAACCATGGGCGACATGGCCAACAGTACGGTGGAGTTTTACCCCAAGCGGGCCGGGGGTGCGGAGGCCAACAACCACACAGGGGACTTCGGGGTGACGCTGACTGAGCTCCGTGATCTGATGGAGATGAGGGGGCCAGAGGCGCTGCAGAAGATTCAGGAGAGCTACGACGACACGGAAGGCCTCTGCCAACGACTCAAGTCCTCCTGCAATGAGGGTACGACCCCCCCCCACGCTGACTCACTCACCCTTCTGTCTGTTAGACTCACTCACTCACACACACACACACACACACACACACACACACACACACACACACTCCTCTCTCTTTTACTTTTTTAAAGAAATTCTCTTATCATCTCCCAAAATAGAATTTAATTTTCCTGCTCTCATCTGCCTCCTTGGCGCACTGCTGAATCTAGTCAACAGCAGAGCATCTAACAGCACAGCAGGGAGGTCAACAAAATCGCCTATGATCCAACTTAGTTTATGATATTAGCAAGTATGGATAAACACATGGATATACAAATACTCATATTTTGTGGTACTTTGTGTATTTTTTGCCCTTATTATAATTAATTGGGGTCTCAGTCTTGGTCTTGATATATTCACTTTCAGTCTGGGTTTTATCTTGGTCTTCACAGTTGAAAGTCTCCACCTTGTCTTGGCTCTTCACAGATATGGGCCGTCTTGTCTTGGTGTTGGTGTAAAATGGTCCTGACTGAAGGGCAGGCCTGATAAAAGGGCTGTGTGCAGGGATCAGTGTGTGTGTGTGTGTGCAGGGATCAGTGTGGGTGTGTGTGCAGGGATCAGTGTGTGTGTGTGTGTGTGTGTGTGTGTGTGTGTGTGTGTGTGTGTGTGTGTGTGTGTGTGTGTGTGTGTGTGTGTGTGTGTGTGTGTGTGTGTGTGTGTGTGTGTGTGTGTGTGTGTGTGTGTGTGTGCAGGGATCAGGCATCCTGGGGCTCAGCTTCACTCAGACTTAAGGTTGATTTTTTTTAGCTGTATGTAGGCTTTATGCAGAGGCTCCTCGTTAGGCTACGCAAGTGGCCTATGCCATTGTGAGCATTCATACCTGTGCGCTGGTGCATCTGCGTCGCTCTGCAATGCTAGTAAACAAAGATGGTGGACGTGGACGGACATGTTTGTATATAAATGTACTTCGTACTTCGTTTGGCTTTTTTTGCTTCGATTGTTTTAAGGTTACAGAGAAAAAGAAACTGTACAATCTGATAACCCTGTTATTGTAACAAAAAAATACGTCTGAGGTACTTTATGAGGCATTTCCCAGCCAGCTATCTAACAACGTTAGCCATGTTACCAGTAGAAGTAGACAGCTTGCTAGTGAAGTTAAACAGCATGCAGCAATTCATAGTGGCGTGATTATTTGTTGACCTGTCAACTCGCTATAATGTCTGCGTTAGCAAAGTCATCAACACCCCTCCAAATGTCGGGCTAGCAGATCAATCACATTAATTGCGGTCTGCGTTGCCGCAACATGTAGTTACATTTTTGGGGAGGTGTGTGTCAGGCTACGGTGTAGGGTACGCGGCTATGCCATACCTACAGTGTAGATTCTACGCAGAAGCATAAATCAACTTTAGGTGGGGCCTGACAGGAGCGACACCCACAGAGAATTCGCCTTACCCCTCTCCCCGGTCTCTCTCTCTCTATCTCTCTTTCTCTCCCCGGTCTCTCTATCTTTCTCTCTATCTCTCTCCCCGGTCTCTCTCTCTCTCTTTTATTATCTCCCTCTCTGTCCGCCTCTCTATTGCTCTCTTCTCCCCATCTCTCTCTCTCTGTCTCTCTTTCCCCATTTTTTCATTCTGATCTGGTCTTACCTTTCTTTCTTTCTTTCTTTCTTTCTTTCTCCCTCTTTCTCTCTTTGTCATTCACTTCTGAACTTACCTTTCTTTCTTTTTTTCTTTATCTTTTCTTTTCTTCTTAACTGTCTTTGTTTCTTTTTCTTTTTTCTTTCTATATCTCTTCCTTCCTTCCTTCCTTCCTTCCTTCCTTCCTTCCTTTCCCTCTCCCTCTCTCTCACCACAACTCTCACTATGTCTCCCCCCTCCCTATCTTCGTATCCACCATTTCTCTCCCTTGTCTCACTCGGCCAACTTCCCACTCTCCATACTCGCGTTCCTGTTAGGTTGCTAGGCTACGGAGCTGTCGGTGGCATGGTGGGTGTAGGAAGAGGAGGTTACTGGGTAAACAGCACTCTGTTGTCAGAGGAGAGATGCGGATTGAGGGGTTCTCAATCACAACCTGGACATATTCCTAAGTTTTAGGGGGACGTGCCACTTGTGTGGTGCATTCCTGCAGGTGTCGCGCAGTATATGTTGTCATAGGTGTGTTACTGCAAGGAAACAGAAAACATTATAATATAGATAAATTATCAGAGAAAGAGAGCCTCTCAGTGATTTGAAATTCAGTGCAGACATAAGTGGTCCAGTGTCTATGACTGCGTTCTTTTAAACTGGTCTGTAATGGTGTCCCTGCGACTGTAATACTGCTGTTAGGTGTGAGTATTACTGATCTGTAAAGATGTGTGTATTGCTGATCTTTAAGGGTCTGTGTATTACTGGTGGTCTTTAAAGGTGTGCGTATTACTGGTGATCTTTAAGTGTGCAGATCTTAGAAGGTGTGTACATTGCTGATATTTAAAGGTGTGCATATTACTCATCTTTAAAGATGTGTGTATTGCTGATCTTTAAAGGTATGTGTATTACTAGTGGTCTTTAAAGGTGGGCATGTTAATGTCTGCCTGTACTGAATACGGTTGTAAAAGTTTGCAGTTAAAAATTAGCGTCCAGATGGTTTTCTAATGGCTGAATGCTTGTGTGTCTGGGAAGCACTCTGTGTGTGTGTGTGACTGAGAATGAGAGAGAACTTCTAATTAGTTTGTTCTTTGGTGTTTTTATTGGTGTGTGTACTGGCTGTCTGACAGATTTTTCAGGGTGGTGTATGTTTGCAAAGCATGACAAAACAGGAGAGCGGGAGAGAGAGAAATAGATAGAGAGAGACAGAAAGAGGGAGAGAGAGAAATAGACAGAGAGAGGGAGAGATGATGGTGAACAAGTGATGCTGAGTGAAACTGACACTGTGAAGATGAGGTTCTGTAAATGGAGGTGCATTAGGAGTCCTTTCAACACTGGCAGCACCTTTTCCTGGTGAATAACGAGAAGAATGCATTGACTGTAGGGAACCAATCACATCAGCGCCTTTCCTCCGTAACACGACACCCAATAACGGGTGTGGACCTGTCAGTCAATCAGACCATAACACACATTGACCCCCTACACTGCAGTATGAATGCATTGGAGAGAGAGAGAAAGAGAGAGAGAGAGAGGGAGAGAGATAGAGAGAGAGAGAGAGAGATAGAGGAACAGAGAAATAGAGAGGTAGAGAGAGGGAGAGGAACAGAGAAGGAGACATGGAGAGAGGGAGAGAGGGAGGGAGGAAGAGAGAAGGAGACAGGGAGAGAGGGAGAGAGGAAGAGAAAAGGAGACAAGGAGAGAGAGAGAGAGGAACAGAGAAGGAGACAGGGAGAGAGAGAGAGAGGGAGAAAGAAGGAGACAGGGAGAGAGAGAGGAAGTCAGAAGGAAAGCTAGAGCTGCTTGCCGCATTGTCAAGGACACATCAAGGGGAGATGGAGGGAGGGAAAGAGAGAGTGAGCTAGAAAGGAAGAGAGGGAGAAGGAGAGTAGGAGTAAGGGAGAGAGAGCGAGAGAACGAGAGAGAGAGAGAGAGAGGAAAACAGGTTTGAGAAAATGAGATTCTTCAAAGGGAGGGAGGGAGGTGCAGTCAGGACCACTCAGCATTTTTTTTACTCATCTTCCTCAGGTGGCTTCCTCTCCTCCATCACCCATTCCACACACACACACACACACCCACACACACACACACACACACACACACACACACACACACACACACACACACACACACACACACACACAAGCCCACTTAATCTTCTCAACCTCTGCTCAAACTAAATGTAACAGTTAGCTCTCCTGGTAGGACACTTGTTACTTGCTAGGTTGGAGATGTTAGTCTACAGTACGCACCTTCTACTTGGGCGTGTGGAGAAAATGTTAATGGACCACTGCAGCCTGGCCACGTGTACACAGCTAGAGTCCTCTACGGTTAATGTACGCTCGGCCAAACATAGACAGACCACTGCATAAACAATTTCTGTCCATGTTTGGTTCGAAATAAATAATGCGAGTGCTTTTGGCATTCCTACGAGGTCTGTTAACTCGAGTCAGAGTGTGCAGCAAGCTACTTCACAGTTCTCTGCTGTGACCTTAATTTGCATCGTTACTCATCAGGCATTCGTGGCTGGACTGAACCAGTCTGGGCCAAGTTTTCAAGCCCAAAACCAAGGTTAAAGGAAAGAGCCAAAACACCGACCCTCTTCTAGAACGAGAGGGAGAGAGGGGGGGGGGGGGAGAGAGAGAGAGAGAGAGAGAGAGAGAGAGAGAGAACTGCCATCACTGCAGGCCAATCAAAAATCCGTTTTCTCCATGTTCTGGACTGCTTGTGTGAGGTGACATCATCTGTAGCTGGGCGAAAAGGTGCTTTGAGACAGGAAGTTGAAGAGCCGCACACAATTTTGTGCTTGATGTCTTCATCACCATGGAAACTGCTTGCTTGCTATGCGTGAGAAAAGGACAGAGAGAAAACGAGAGAGAGCGAGAGAGGAAGAGGAAGAGAGAGTGACCAAAGAGAGGGTTAACCATGTTGTTGTTGGTGTTGCAGTCTTGTACCTTGCACCTCGGGTTTTTGGCAGGAATCAGATCTGTTGGCCCTTCCTCTCTGTGGTGTTCTCCAGTCCGTGCTCTTATCTGTCAATCTGACCACAGCGGTAAAAAAAATGGATTGATTGAATAAAATGGATGGATGTTGTCATAGTAGATGTAATGCACTGCAGATGAACGGTGTGATAACAGTAGAAGGGCTTATGGATATTTGAACTGAGATTCAGTGTACGGGTATAAGCAATCATGGCAACAACAACAACAACAAAAACAAAAAAGTTTCACTTAGCTGATGTTTACACCTCTAAGGTTTGGAGTTACAGATTTTTGTGTGTCATTCATACCAGATATTTTATGCCAAGCAAAACATATGCAATTATAACGTTTGCATGATGATGCCATGCATAATAATATAAATGTGACATCATGACATAAAGGTTTATGACATGTGATTATGTCATTAAGAATTTTTTTGACTGGTATGTTTTATTGTAATGATTGTAATGATATTATCTTAATGCATCACTTTTGTTTTCTGTTCTACAAGAGACATCAAGTGTACTGTTGATATTTGAAATATAAAAATACATATCAATATTGTGTAATTTTTTTATGACAAAGAGTCATTTTGATTTTGAGTGAAGCTATTCACTAGTTTCTCGCAATATCTCTTTCAGTTTAGTTCAACTCGGAAGTTAGTTTTTAAGGTTTCGTGGGACTAAAAAGAGCACTGTTGGAGCTAACAGTACTTTGTTTTAATGAGTGTTCATGTGTGAAGTTGCATAAATACATACCGTTTACCGTTTATATGTGCGTCAAAGTAATAATGAATGAAATGGTAAAACTGCATGGTATGGACTGCAAGGTATGGATATTGATTCTGATAGTATGTGGGCGATTGCATGTTGATGGAGTCTTGGTGGGAGTGAACGTGTGGTTTAGAACATCCACAGCCTACGGGAATGTTGACCTGGGTCGTGTGTGTGTGTGTGTGTGTGTGTGTGTGTGTGCGTGCGCATGCATTTTTTTTCCTCCTTTCTCCAGGCCTATCGGGGAACCCGGAAGACTTGGAGAAGCGCAGGCAGACGTTCGGCCAGAACTTCATACCCCCAAAGAAGGCCAAGACCTTCCTGGAGCTGGTGTGGGAGGCACTGCAGGATGTCACCCTCATCATCCTGGAGATCGCCGCCATCATCTCCCTGGCCCTGTCCTTCTACCAGCCACCAGGGGAGGATTTGGAAAGTAAGCAGACAGACACACAGACACAGGCACAGAGAGAGACACACAGAGGGACAGAGAGAGACAGAGGTGTAAAAGGACAAAAAAAGAGAGATGTGAGAAACATACAGAGAAAGGGAGACTGTTAGATGGACTGAGAGAGAAAAAGAAAAGACAGACAGTAAAGAGTCTGATAGTTTCTATTATTTTCCCTCTACAATTTTAGGAGTGGATGCAGAGATTTCCTAGGATTCCAACATCAAACAGAGAAAACTGCAGAAACTGATAGAAAGGGGAAAAGGGAAAAGCTGTCAATCAACTGGTAGAGCAAGCTGCAAACCCCACCAATGCCGCGGGTTTGAGTCCCAGCAGGCACATATATGTAAAGGCTCCCTGACCTGTATAGTGTGTCAGTGTCGATAAAAAGGTGAAAATCTGCTAAGTGAATACATGTAGATGTTGGGGAGCAGAATGTGAGAGCAATGAATGAAAGGTATTTTAAAGAGAAAGAGAGAGAGAGACAAAGAGTGAGAGTGAGAGACCGAGAGTGGGCAGAGGGATGGTGAGGGAGAGCGGGAGAGCGTGTGGGTGGGTGGGCGAGTGGGAGGAGAGATGCTGAGAGAGAGAGTGGGTGGGTGGTAAGTAAAGTAACGACTGGAGGGAGAGGGGGAGAGAGAGGAGGGATGGAGAGAGAGGAGGGATGGAGAGAGAGAAAACAGAGAGAACAGAAAAGGGAGGGGTGGTAGGTAAGGTGAGAAGAAGAAAGAAACAGTGCAGCAGGAATGAGAGGAAGGATTAGAATTCTGTGGTCATGTTATATGAAGAAAATCACTGCGTCCATAAATAGAGCAGGTGAAAGTAGGAAACATCTTTATTTGTTTATCAGGTATTTAAATTACGTTGTAAGGTAAACCTTGGGTGCATTATCTTGTAAAGCAGCGTACCGCATTGCATACATTTAATGTATTATTGCATACACTTCATAATTTACGATAACATATTTACCAATAATCCAGTTCAAAGTTTCCCAGCAAATTTGCCCACTGTGAACTGCACTGCAGGGAAGGCATACCTATAATCAGTGTGCATACCTCTAACTATATGTGTGCCCCCTGGAAATTAAACCCATGAGCTCGGCACAGACTGGCTAGTGTGCTGTTTTACCATGAGTTACAGGGGCCTAGCCTGGCTAGTGGGCTGTTTTTGCCATGAGTTACAGGGCCACCAACAGTGCTTGAGCTTCCAGTGGGCTCACTCATACACATGACCATGCAAGAGGAGCACATGTTCAACTCTCTGTACTGAACTCTAATGATCGTCAGCAACCCACTGACAGTGCCGTCTTTGCCCCCCCCAACCAGTGTGCGGGAACGTGGCGGGGGGTGCGGAGGACGAGGGCGAGGCAGAGGCGGGCTGGATCGAGGGCGCGGCCATCTTGCTGTCGGTCATCTGCGTGGTGCTGGTGACTGCCTTCAACGACTGGAGCAAGGAGAAGCAGTTCCGCGGGCTGCAGAGCCGCATCGAGCAGGAGCAGCGCTTCGCCGTGGTGCGCAACAGCAACGTCATCCAGATCCCCGTGGCCGAGTTGGTAGTGGGGGATGTGGCCCAGGTTAAATACGGTCAGTTAGTAACCAACCTCCCCCCCCCCACACACACACACATAAACACATTCACCAAATTCCCACCACAAATGCCATGTTTTAATGATGCCTAATTAGCTTTAATGAGTCTTGTTAACAAGGGCTGAATGGACCTGTAGAGTCTGCTTCTGGGTGCATTTGGAATTTCAGAGGGTTTAGCAAAAAGGATATACATTGCAGAACATTCTCTATTTCCGTACTGCAGGCTAAAATAGCCCTGAAAATATTTATATAAAGTGATATAACCCTATTTTTTTTCAAGCAAAAGCTGAATATGAGCAATAGTGTCTTTTTTTGTCCTTATTTAGACAGAAAACAGGCAGCAATGTAGCCCACATTCCTTTTTCGGTTCAATAAAAATAGGGATTCATTTCTTCTTTTTTTATCTGAGATATATTTATGTGCAGTGCATTATAAATAGATATTTCACATTTTACCATTTTTATCGCGCTATAGTCCGCCTTCTGCAGTGTAACCCTGAACATTATTCATTGCATTGATGTGCTGTTTGTTTCTAAACCAGGCCTTCTGAAATAGATTTAAATACATCCAGTGATGCGCTCTCCTCTCCACTCCTCTCCTCTCCTCTCCTCTCCTCTCCTCTCCTCTCCTCTCCGCTCCTCTCCTCTCCTCTTCCATTCTCTCCTCTCCTCTCCTCTCCTCTCCTCTCCTCTTCCATTCTCTCCTCTCCTCTCCTCTCCTCTCCTCTCCTCTTCCATTCTCTCCTCTCCTCTCCTCTGCTGCTCCTCCTCTCCTCTGACAGGTGACCTCCTGCCAGCTGATGGTATCCTGATTCAAGGCAACGACCTGAAGATTGATGAGAGCTCCCTAACGGGGGAGTCTGATCATGTCACCAAGTCTGCCGATAAGGACCCTATGCTCCTCTCCGGTGCGCTGCCTTGCTTTGTCTTTTTTTCTGTGTGATATTCATACACAGTACATTCACCATACATTCAGGAGTGCTTGAAGGGGCCATCTGTGGCATTGGTTGTACACGTGGCTGCTTAATTACATGAATTTGTGTATATGTGTGGATATATAACCAAGTATGTGTTGCGCTGTGTTCGTATGTTTGTTTGTGTTGGGAGGGTGGCGGTGGTAGGGAAGTCCCCAAATTTGATACCATCCTCCCTAGAAGGTGCACCTGTACATGCTTATTGCCACTGATAAAGCAAAATGCCTCTTTATTGTCCGGCACTGGGTTTTTTTGTGGCTGTGCCGCCCAGCTGGTGACCTTCCTGGCGCCGCGTGTCTGTGTGAGTAACCGAGACACACAGGAGAGATCCAGATGTGCATAATCAGATCTCCCAGAGTTCCCTGCTTCCTGAGCTGTGCTCCCAAACGCCAGCGTCAGCACCATCTTTTTTCAACGGATATTTTTAGAAAGCCAAACATGATTCTGTCTACTTTATTTTTGGGTTTCTGGAAAAGGAAGATGTCGAAGTATGTGGACATAACATCTTATTTAGGGAAGTAATTGGCATGCCATTGTGTGTGTGTGTGTGTGTGTGTGTGTGTGTGTCTGTGTGTGTATGTATTGGTGTGTTTCTGAGGTGCATTCGAATTAGAATGTCTGAGGTGAACACTTTTTTTTCACTCTTTTTAATTTAAATGTTTTTGAATAAACATTCCACATTTTTACATTTAAATTGTAACCCTAGTCCAGCATCCATTATTGTTCATCCTTCTATTTATCTATGTATCTATCTGTGTATGTATCTATCTATCTATCTGTTTATGTATGTATGTATGTATGTATGTAGGTATGTAGGTATGCATGCATCTATGTATCTATCTATCTATCTGTCTGTCTGTCCGTCTGTCTGTTTATCTAACTGTCTCTCTCTCCCTCCCTCTCTCCCTCCATCTCTGTCTGTCAGGCACCCATGTGATGGAGGGCTCGGGGAGGATGCTGGTGACGGCTGTGGGAGAGAACTCTCAGACGGGGATCATCTTCACTCTGCTTGGAGCCGGAGAAGGAGAGGAGGAGAAGAAAGAGAAGAAAGGTAGGAGAGAATCAAATAAAACAGGTCCCTCATAGTGCGCACACACACACTCACACTCACACACAGACACAGACACACACACACACACACACACACACACACAGATACCACACACACACACACACACACAAGAACACACACACACACACATTATGGGGAAAAAGTGGACAGAGGCTATTCAGTCATTTGCTACCCATATTCCTCAGAGGTACAAAAAATATTAAATTATTCAATACATTAACAGTGGCTTGCCAATGAAGCCAGGGATGAAGACAGCGTACAGTAAAATACACACATGAATCACAGGACCCATTGGTTTGGGTTTTTTATGAATGAAATGGGATATGATGGAAGCGGAAGGTAGATGCAGGGGCAAGTGAATGTGGAGCCTTTCGTCTCCCTGCCCTAGTCTGAAAGTCTGAACTCATGGATAATTCAACATGGATCCTCTCTATCTGCCCACCATCCACTGCAATGAGCAGGAGCGCGCACGGAGGACAGGGAGTTATACTGGGAGACACTGATCAATTATTGAGACAGAGAAGGAGAGAGAAAGAGAAAGAGATAGATAGATAGAGCGAGAGAGAGAGAGAGACAGAGAGAGACAGAGAGAGAGACGGAGAGGCAGTCAGACAGAGAGAGAGAGGGAGAGAGTGGGACTGGAAGAGGGAGCAAGAGAGAAAGCAAGTGAAAGAGAGAGTCCAAGAGTGAGGGAATGGAAGAAAGAGCAAGTCAACAAGTGAGATCAGAGAAAGAGATAATGGGAATCAGAGAGAGAGAGAGAGAGAGAGGGAAAGAGAGGGAGGGAGGGAGAGGGAATCAGAGAGAGAGAGAGGGAAAGAGAAGGAGGGAGTGAGGGGGAATGGAGAGAACAGAGAGAGAGAGAGAGAGAATGGGAATCAGAGAGAGAGAGGGAATGAAAATCAGTGAAAGAGAGAGAGAGAGGGGGGGGGAGGGGGAGAGGGGGAGAGAGAGAGGGAGGGAGAGGGAATCAGAGAGAGAGGGAATGGAGAGAACAGAGAGAGAGAAAGAGAGAATGGGAATCAGAGAGGTAGTGAGAGAGTGACTGAACTGCAGGAAGTGTGAAGCATCGTCCCCAACTGGAACTGACTCTGGCCCACATCTGGTCCACATCTGGCCTGAGCCTGTAGTCATTAGAGGTCACATCTGGCCTTAGTCTAGTCATTAGAGATCACATCTGGCCTGAGCCTGTAGTCATTAGAGGTCACATCTGGCCTTAGTCTAGTCATTAGAGGTCACATCTGGCCTTAGTCTAGTCATTAGAGATCACATCTGGCCTTAGTCTAGTCATCAGAGATCACATCTGGCCTGAGCCTGTAGTCATTATAGATCACATCTGGCCTGAGCCTGTAGTCATTAGATATCACATCTGGCCTTAGTCTAGTCATCAGAGATCACATCTGGCCTGAGCCTGTAGTCATTATAGATCACATCTGGCCTGAGCCTGTAGTCATTATAGATCACATCTGGCCTGAGCCTGTAGTCATTATAGATCACATCTGGCCTGAGCCTGTAGTCATTATAGATCACATCTGGCCTGAGCCTGTAGTCATCAGAGATCACATCTGGCCTGAGCCTGTAGTCATCAGAGATCACATCTGGCCTGAGCCTGTAGTCATTAGAGATCACATCTGGCCTTAGTCTCTAGTCATTAGAGGTCAAATTCCATATCCATCCCTCTAATATAACACACCTGCCTATCGGTGCTTTTTCTTGAAAAGGAGCCTTGTTCCATATTTACTCGAGAACAGGCGATGAAGAGCCCCACCCCACGTGTACCATTTCACTTATTCATGAGTAGGCCACATGAAAGTTAGCAGGAAGGTTATCGGGGCTGTGTTTGACAGCTCTCGTACCGTGATGTGGGACTGTTTTGGAAGACGGTTCTCAGATGTTTTTCGTAGTCTTCTAAGATCAACTTTTGATGATTTCTTTGTGTGAATTTTCAAAGGGTTTTTCTTTTTTTGTCACATTCCTGGTTTTTATTTTGCTCTCCCTCTGAGATTACACAGAGCTCTACAGCACGAGCTCCTCGTGTCATTCTTCAGTCACACTGGTTCACACATTCACTGCTCTTGTTTTTCTTTTTTTGTTCTGTTTTCTCCACCTTTTATTTTTCCTCTCTTCTGACTCCCACACCACTTACACACCCACCACCCCTTTACACATTTGCCCAAATAACCCCACTAATGTTACCCCACCACCCCCACCCCACCACCCCCAACAGACGACAGTAGTGTCATGCCCCCACAGTCTGCAGATGCAGTCAAAAAGAGCGGCATCACCAACGGTATGTCGTCGTCCCCCCCCCCCCCCCCCTTCAACCACGGTAACTCAAGTCTCATGTGCTATAATGGTGAATCACATGACCATGAGATCCCATCATAGCCTGCAGTGTGTCGCTGCAGTAACGGGTTGAAGGACAGTGGTCAGAGGCAGCCTGTGTTGCCCTCTGTGTAAACATCTCTCTGTTGCTGTGCTATTTGTGTGTGTGTGTGTGTGTGTGTGTGTGTGTGTGTGTGTGTGTGTGTGTGTGCGTGCGTGCGTGCGTGCGTGCGTGCGTGCGTGCGTGCGTGCGTGCGTGCGTGCGTTTGTGCGTGCGTGCGTGCGTGTGTGTGTGTGTGTGTTTTTGTGTAATGTTAGTGTTTGTGTGTGTGTGCGCGTGTGTGTCATTGTTGTTTTAGGCATAGTTGTCCCCCGTCCTGTCCCCATCCTCTACCATTCAATTACACTGTGTGCTTCATGGCCCCTCATGTTGCCTCTGTCTGTCACCCTCTGTCCCCCCGTCTCTTTTTCTTCTTCTTCTCTCCTTCTTCTCTCCTTCTTCTCTCTCTCCCTCCCCCTCCTTCTCTCTCTTTTTCACAGGCAAACAACCAGATGCCGCAGCGGAGGCCAATCAGAATAAAGGTACTAGAGTGAATGTTCACCAGATGAGGCAGGTTGTCAGGGGAAGGGGTGGTGTGGAAGGTGAGAGATGGAGAGTGAGAAAGAGAGAGAGAGAGAGAGAAGGAGAGAGAGAGAGAGAGAGAGTTAAACACCGACGTGAAGGAACCTGTAGGGCTCACTCGAGTATCTGAGATTGCGAGGCCGAAGACGAGCCTAATTAAATTAAACGTGATAGTGGAGAGAGAAGGCAGATCTGCAGTGTCACAGATGATATCGTCCAAATCAAATTAACTCTGTGAAATCACAGAATTTCCGGGTTTGCGTCAAAAGGGACAGCGACCATGCGCATCACCATTGCAATTTTCCACAGTAGCAGCCGCCTGTGAGACAGACTCGCCCCAGTTCTGTCCCGCATCGAAACCAGCTCAAGGCCGCATGTGCCCAAGGGTGCGTTGCTTATTTAGCTGTGGAGAGATCAGGGGGAGATGTTTGACAAGTTAGGGAGTTTGGTCATGTCATTTAATGCGCTTTCATTTCAAATACCTGTCAATGTATTGTATATCTGTGAATATATGTGTGTGTGCATGTGTGTGTGTGAGACGTGTGTATGTCAGCTACTGTCTTGCACAAGCCCCTTTTGGGTGCTGTGGTCTTCATATGTCCAGTGTGTTTTTCTGTGTGTGTTTGGCAGCATTAAGAGTTTATTAGCAATGACCCGACTGTAAACCACTGTAAAGTACAGAATCACAGTAGATTGGCCACCGTCCTCTCTGAGGACCCAGTATTGGTTCTGGTTCAGTAAATGGCCCATGGCTGAGTTGTAACATGACAGATGTGTTGTCCATACGTAATGACACAAGCTCACATCCCGCCCACCAGCTAAGAAGCAGGATGGAGCCGTTGCCATGGAGATGCAGCCTCTGAAAAGCGCGGAAGGTGGCGAGGTGGAGGAGAGCGCGAAGAAGAAATCCAACGTGCCCAAGAAGGAGAAGTCCGTCCTTCAGGGCAAGCTCACAAAGCTGGCAGTGCAGATAGGCAAAGCAGGTGGGTGTGTGTGGCCTGGGAAGATAAACTAACATCTAGACTTGAGAGGTTATTGTAGTGAAGATAAACTTACATCTAGACTTGAGAGGTTATTGTAGTGAGGGAGTTCAGTAGGAGAGGAGCTGGTCATGTCTCCTGTCCTTCACATCATTTCCTGTTTGAGTCTTGACCATAAAGTCATCCCCTAGAGCATTATAGTCTACTGAGCTGAAAACATAACTGTTAGCTGTGATGCTAATTATGCTAACTGAGATATCAAGCATTAATGATTACCGCCAAGACCCTTGCATTTCAACAATCCTCTTAAACTTTTTCTACATCTGGCTTTACCTTATACACTCCGTTTTCATCGCATTCCGAGCCCTTGTTAGAGTGTGGATAGTTAACCCTATTTCCTCTGTTCTCGTTGCCCAGGCCTGGTGATGTCGGCCATTACGGTAATCATCCTTGTTGTGTACTTTGTGATCGAGACGTTTGTGGTCCAAGGCCGGACGTGGATGGCGGAGTGCACGCCAGTCTATGTTCAGTACTTTGTGAAGTTCTTCATCATCGGAGTGACTGTGCTGGTGGTAGCTGTGCCAGAGGGCCTGCCCCTGGCTGTGACCATCTCCCTCGCTTACTCTGTGAAGGTGAGGTGTGTGCGTATGTGTATGTGTGTGTGTGTGTGTGTGTGTGTATGTCTGTGTGTGTGTGTGTGTGTGTGTGTGTGTGTGTGTGTTTGTGTGTGTGTCTGTGTGTGTATGTCTCTGTGTGTGTGTGTGTGTGTGTGTGTGTGTGTGTTTGTGTGTGTGTGTGTGTGTCTGTGTGTGTCTGTGTGAGTTTGTGTGAGTAAGTGGGTATATCTTTGTCTGTGTGTGTGTGTGTGTGAGAGTATGTGTGGGTAAGTGGGTATATCTGTGTCTATGTGTGTATGGGTCTGTGGGTGTGCCTACAATGGTGTGTCTGTTAATGTGTGTGAGCATGTGTATGAACAAAAGTGTTACTATCATGAGTGACCTTGTCCTGTTGAGCCCATTCAATTTTAATGTGAATAGAGAGAGAGGGAGAAATTGTGTGTGTGTGTGTGTGTCTGCTTGTCTGCACACATGTGCTTAAGTCGACATAAGAATGCTTTCAAGGGTAGCACCCAGCTTGATGTTTCCGAACTGCCTTAGCTACCTCATCTTGCCCTCTCACTCCACCTCTCTTCCTCCCCTCCCCCAGAAAATGATGAAGGACAACAACCTGGTGCGTCACCTGGATGCCTGCGAGACCATGGGCAATGCTACGGCCATCTGCTCCGACAAGACGGGCACGCTGACCACCAACCGCATGACCGTGGTGCAGGCTTATATTGGCGACCAGCATTACCGGGAGGTGCCGGACCCCGGCCAAATCAACTCCAGCGCCCTGGAGACCCTTGTCAGTGCCATTGCCATCAACAGTGCCTACACCTCCAAGATCATGGTGAGTGGGCCAAGCTCACCTTGGTTGAACTCCCAAATAACCTTTAGAGCTTGAATTAACATGCGCCACTGGAATACCATTAGATGATGGTACATGACGGCATAAAAAAAAAAAGCTGTAGGTACCCATAATACATTGTGATCAATCCCCAGGAACACATTGTCTGGTAGTAATATTAATTAATGCTCCAGCATTCTGGAGACCATCGTCAGTACCAGCAGTGCCTACACCTCCAAGATTATGCTTAGGGTCCAGAAGGCATTGAATTTGTTTTAATTGATGAACAATCTTTACAGCATGCATTAACATGCAATTCTGATATTGTCTATACGAATCCGGTTGTAGCATTGTAATCAGGTCCCGTAAACTACCCTCTGCTAACGGCAGACCTCTGTCTAATGAACCAATGATGAAATGACTGTAACTGCATGACTTACTAATGCGGAGCATGTCTGGAACTGCATGGCACACCCTTGTCCTCTTGATGCTGGCTTACGCTTGATAGCTACCTCGGATGGCTTATTCCAGGAATTTAGGGCCAATGAAACACCGGGTTAAAATTTCCTGGAATAAAAGCACAAATGACGTAAGCCATGAAGATCTCATTGAAACTACAGATATGCTCTGAAACTACAGATATATGCATTGAAACTGGAGAGATATGTTAATGTTGTGTGCAAATGTAATCCAGCTAAAGATTATCAAGATTTCATCTAGATACTAAACACATAATAATGCAGGTCGTGAGAGTTGTGTGCTTGAAAGGGAGTCTCTTAGGAGACAGGCTGAAGGGCCCTCCAAGGTTGTGGACGGCTCCCATTTATCTTAGAGTATTGTATAGCCTGAAAGCACATTGTCCTCCTTTGGAGAGCTTGGACACATCTGTTTGGCCTCAGCTCCAGCTTTCGCAGACTCTCTTCAATGGCCATCTACCTTCAGATGAAGTGTCAATGGCTATTTTCAGCCCCCGTACAGCAATTGTTAAAAGATCGTCTCAGGAAGCATCATAGGCCTTGGGTTCAGTTCTCAAGAGTAATACACACAAACGTGTGTATGAAGTGTACATACTGTAACTCCCTGTACTAAATGGCATCAGGTAAATGTGCAGAGGTACTTCTATGCATTCTCTAGATGTAAATTAAACTATCTATGTAAAGATTCCTCCACACCAGCCCATACTGCAACTATATCAACATTTTAAAAGTGACCACGGGGCTTAAACCATTTGCAAGACCAGGTCTCTACACTCTCATCCAGCAACACCAAACACACCCAGCTGTTGACTGTCGGTGTTAGTTGGAGGTTAATGAAGCTTACCACCATCTCTCCTCTCCCACCCAATCAGCCGCCTGATGTAGAGGGTGGCCTGGCCAAGCAGGTGGGCAACAAGACTGAGTGTGGCCTTCTGGGCTTTGTGCTGGACCTGAAGAGGGACTACACGCCGGTGAGGGAGCAGATCCCGGAGGAGAAGCTCTACAAGGTCTACACCTTCAACTCCGTCCGTAAGTCCATGAGCACCATCATCCAGCTGCCCGATCGATCCTTCCGGCTCTACAGCAAAGGAGCGTCGGAGATCGTGCTCAAGAAGTGAGTATGAATCTGTCACTACTTAGTAATACAAAGTAATCAAACTATTTCATACTTTTTACATTGTTTTTTAGTATGAGTGTGTGTGCGTAATGTATTTCATTCATATGCAACTCGTACTTTTTATTTAAATATTTGTATATTGTTGCATTTTAACATCGAACATAGTTACATTGTAATGTACCATCATGCTAGGGCCCTGTGAGCATCAGTGTAACAAAACATGTAATAAAATATACCTTTAGAGTCTAGTATTTGAAGGATACTGCACACAGATTAAGTCCATGCTCCAAGTGATGTTTTGATTGACTGATTGATTGATTTCACGCTTGAGGAGACATGCATCACAGACACTTTGCCAGTTGCTATTCAATGTCACCATTCATCTTACATGATAGACTCTTGCTCATTTATAGAAAGCAGGCCAGCATTATGCAGATCAGTTCTACACAGTTCTACACTATATTTTAAGTGTGTGATTGGTACACAGGAGTAGTTAGTGGACGCTCTCCGGTAGCGTGTAAGAGTGTGTTTGCGTGTGTTACGACTGAGCACCTCCTCCTCTCTCCTGGGCTCTGCACCTCCTCCCTCCCTCCTCCTCTCCTGGTCTCTGCACCTCCTCCCTCCCTCCTCCTCTCTCCTGGGCTCTGCCAGGTGCTCCTCTATTGTGGGAGCCAACGGGGAGGCGCGTGGCTTCCGGCCGCGGGACCGCGAGGAGATGGTGAAGAAGGTGATTGAGCCCATGGCCTGCGAGGGCCTCAGGACCATCTGCATCGCATACCGGGACTTCCCTGCTGACCCTGAGCCCGACTGGGATCAGGAGGCCGACATCGTCACCGATCTCACCTGCATCTCCGTGGTGGGGATCGAGGATCCTGTTCGACCTGAGGTATGGTGGGGGGGGGGGGGGGGGGGGGGGGGGGGATATTTATTATGGGGCTGTCAATTAATTCATGGGCCTGTGTGTTTATGTGAATGTGTGCATATGTGTAAGTGTGTTTGTGTGTGCATCTGTGTATAAGAGTGTTATGTTTAAGCCTGAGAGAGGAACAGAGAGCATGATTCTGTTTGTGTGTGTGTGTGTGTGTGTGTGTGTGTGTGTGTGTGTGTGTGTGTGTGTGTGTGTGTGTGTGTGTGTGTGTGTGTGTGGGTGTGTGTGTGTGTGTGTGTGTGTGTGTGTGTGTTTGTTTGTTTGTGTGTGTGTGTTTTTTTTCTGTATCTCTGCATTGTGTTTGTTTAGCTTATTTGGATCCCTGTGTCAGTTCCATGCCGGTTGCTTGTTTGTGTTTCTGCGTATTTTGTCCTAATTCCAGCTGTGCCTCTGTCCTTGCCCAAGGTTCCCGATGCGATCGTGAAGTGCCAGCGAGCGGGCATCACTGTGCGCATGGTGACAGGCGACAACATTAACACGGCCCGTGCCATCGCAGCCAAGTGCGGCATCCTCCAGCCCGGCGAGGACTTCCTGTGTATGGATGGCAAGGAATTCAACCGGCGAATCAGGAACGAGAAAGGAGAGGTGAATTTGGTCATTTGTTTGATGTGGAAAAGATTGCAAATCTCTATATCCTTTGCCCTGTACCTCTAAAAGCTACAAAGTGGACTATATATATTTGATGGATTATTTACGACTATGATTATTTAGGCCTTTCTGCCTTTCTCTCTCTCTCTCTCTCTCTCTCTCTCTCTCTCTCTCTGTCCCTATCTCTTTCCCTCTCCCTCTTTTCCCCATCCCCCCTCTCTACCTCCCTCTCCATCTCTCTGTCAGATTGAGCAGGAAAGGATTGACAAGATCTGGCCCAAGCTGAGGGTTCTGGCTCGTTCTTCCCCTACTGACAAACACACTCTAGTCAAAGGTTTGTCAAAGATTTTAGTCATTTTTAGTCAGGTGCTGGCACCAAACGTCTCTGATCTATGTGCCTTTCTTTGTGTTGTTCACTCAGGCATCTCTACTGCCAGCTCTGTAAACCACATATCTGTATTTATTAGTGCTGTCAAACGATTAAAATATTTAATCGCGATTAATCGCATTTATGTCATAGTTAACTCAAAATGAATCGCGATTAATCGCAAATTTGTATCTATTCTAAATGTCCCTTCGTTTATTTATTTTTTCCATCATTTTATTTATATTTTATTGCCCTTATCAACATGGAAAAGTGGATTGGCTTGCTTTAAGCAAATGTTTTATTTGATTGAAAACCAACATTGCCAAACAGGGCGGGACAAAATAAAATTATAAAGTGCACATTTCAGGTAAACAAGGACTCAGCCTATAGTGCAGTTAAACCATGGCTTAATATTTTCTTTTTTTCAAGTTTGCTGGGAACATAGCAGTCAGGCCTCTTATTTCAGGAACAATGAACCGTAACAGTTAGGTTACCAATAAAAGGTAAGCCTACTACTTCTTTGCTTTCAGCCAGCTGCCTGTTGACATTTTCAGACAACAGTGAAGCTCGCTTCTTTTGCACAACATAACTTTTAAAAGTAAACTTTCCATTCAGAAGTTTTTTATCATCCATTTCGCCGTATCGCGCTCACCATTCACTCAAACCGTAACGTTAGCCCCTACTACACAGTTTGCGAGGCCAAAAGGAACGTTAATCTTAAAAAAAAAAAAATATATATATATTATAAAAAACAAATCGCGTTAATCTCGCGATAAAAAAATGAACGGTGTTAAAATGGGTTTGCGTTAACGCCGTTAATAACGCGTTAAACTGACAGCACTAGTATTTATCATCACACATAAAGCTGTACCACTGTTGATGCCAGTGATGATTATGTCAGCGTTGATGCCAGTGTTGATGATGCCAGTGTTGATTATGTCAGGGTTGGTGCCAGTGTTGATTATGCCAGTGTTGATTATGTCAGTGTTGATTATGTCAGTGTTGATGCCAGTGATGATGCCAGTGTTGATTATGTCAGTGTTGATTATGTCAGTGTTGATGCCAGTGTTGATTATGTCAGTGTTGATGCCAGTGTTGATTATGTCAGGGTTGGTGCCAGTGTTGATGCCAGGGTTGGTGCCAGTGTTGATGATGCCAGTGTTGATTATGTCAGCGTTGGTGCCAGTGTTGATTATGTCAGTGTTGATGCCAGTGTTGATGTCAGGGTTGGTGCCAGTGTTGATTATGTCAGTGTTGATTATGTCAGGGTTGGTGTCAGTGTTGATTATGTCAGGGTTGATGCCAGTGTTGATTATGTCAGTGTTGATTATGTCAGGGTTGGTGCCAGTGTTGATTATGTCAGTGTTGATTATGCCAGGGTTGGTGCCAGTGTTGATTATGTCAGTGATTATGTCAGTGTTGATTATGTCAGGGTTGGTGTCAGTGTTGATTATGTCAGTGATGATGTCAGTGTTGATTATGTCAGGGTTGGTGCCAGTGTTGATTATGTCAGGGTTGGTGCCAGTGTTGATTATGTCAGCGTTGAATGTACCAGTGTTGATTTAAGTGTTGAATGTAATTATATTCAGGCAGTGATGTCTGTTGTGTTCATATACAGGCATCATTGACAGCACGGTTCTGGAGCAGAGGCAAGTGGTGGCTGTAACGGGAGATGGGACCAACGACGGGCCCGCCCTTAAGAAAGCAGATGTGGGCTTTGCCATGGTAAGTTCTGCATGCCTTGAACTGAAAGTGTCAAACACATCCGCGTTATAGGTTCCCTTGCATGCCGAGTGCAATCAATGTTCAGTCAAAACAACTGACACATTAATTCATAAGTGAACCATTACTGTGCCATGCCCGAATGTTGACTTGGCCTAATGCTCACTGTAGCATAATGTTTATTGCGCCTAATTTTGTTTTGGCTGAGGATATGTTTGCTTTTATTTGGGATGCAAGTAAGAGTGCTATGAGTTAGAACCATTCCCTCCAACATGAGAGCAGATCCAAAGGAGACAGATGGATCCAGGGAGGTGGTGGGTAAGCAGAGACTTAGAGCACAGACTGGACTACACTGAGCAGCCATACGAGTGCACAGTTAAGCCTGCAGTGATACCGGAGGAGCACTTACTTTTAAGACCCAGTGTCCAGTGTTAACCAGGTGGTGATTAAAGGTTTAAAAGGCTGGACTGTGTGGAGAAGTGTCTCCTGACTGAACTTCCCGTGTCGTATATCATCTGTATGTAACCACATGACTTCAGCAGTGATGGGATCTGAGCCTGTTTGTTTCTTAGCTCTCTGCTTTTTGGACCACACTGCTAAGGCAAGGTGCTAGTGAGGCCAAAAGCATGGCTTCATCTCCCTTGTGTTAGGACTACGGTCTGCAAAGTAAAATATAAACCATGGGCATTAGAGATGAGAGTGAATGTAAAAACAAGGTATGAATGATATAGCTGGAAGGCCTTAAATGTTCAAATGTTTCCAGTGAGTGACATTCAAGTTGAGCTATTTAGCTCTATGCAATAATGGACTGTTTTTCTGAATTTTGACAATAAATACAGTCCCTTCCCTTTCAGCCTTGGTAAGAAGTTCATGCTATGTCAAATACTGCCCAGGAAACGTCTTATGTTGTTTGCTTGTTTTTCATGATTTCTCTCAAGTTAAAAATGGAAATGGAGGTCTTTGTTCCGGCTCCACTATTATGGAGCAGCGCTTTTTTTATTTATTTTATTTTTCAACAAGGACTGTTGTAGACTGCCATTGTCTGTGCTTCTGTCACCCTTGTTTATTTTTGACAAACCTTTTTAACACCTAGCCAGTCTATGTGCCTTTTTTTCCCTTCCCTGAAGCAGTCTGAGATCTGAGGTCCTCCGTTGCAGCCGACGGGTCTCTTTTGATTTGACAGTAGCCTCAGGTGCAACAGCGGCAGCCATACTTATTTTCTCGCCCCATTGTCTCACCATCTTGTTAGGGCATGTAGGAAAGGTCATTTTACTTTCATACACTGTTTTTTTTCCTTACTGATTCTGGTGATACATCAAACCCACGCTTTTCTGTTATATGGCCAACATTCTTCTTCTCTGATATTGTTCTTTTCTGGCTGAAGTGCTCCTTGCTCATGTGTTGTCTGCAGTGCGCTAGCTGTCATTGCATAGGGGTCTATGGCACTGTTGTGTAATGGTAACAAATGTGAACGCTGGGAGGTAGCTAAAGTGGTGATTGTCTTTGAGACTGATGGGCTGTTTATGGAGTCACATATTGGTGGATGTTATTGCCTCGTGGCAAAGCAACCCACCCATACATGTAGCCGCGCAGGCTTAGCCTACCCTTGCCATTAAGAGCTAAGATGCATGTGGTGTGATCCTCAAAGTTTTCCCCTGGTTCCGTCTCAGTGCTGTGCTCTGGGTTTGGTGTAAATCTCCTCCACTTCTTATACAGTCCCCATCCTCTGAGGGTCAATCAGATGATCCGTCTGGTTGACATCCAAATGTCCCATCTGAGATCCCGTAGCTTTGTGGGCGGGAGATTGGCAAAGTGCTTCCCGCGTCGGCGGGATCTTCTGGGAGGCATGGAGTGGACTGGAATGAATGTTCTAGATTTTTCTCAAGCGCCGTCTCTCTCCATCACTGCTCCCCCTCAGGGCATCGCTGGCACGGATGTGGCCAAGGAGGCTTCTGACATCATCCTGACAGACGACAATTTCAGCAGCATCGTGAAAGCTGTCATGTGGGGGAGAAACGTATACGACAGCATCTCCAAGTTCCTGCAGTTCCAGCTGACTGTCAATGTGGTGGCTGTCATAGTGGCTTTTACTGGGGCCTGCATCACACAGGTACTACATATGCTCTCTCTCTCACACACACACACACTCAGACACGCACACACACACACACACACACACACACACACACACACACACACATACACATACACACAGACACAGTCTAATGGAGTGGCTGTCATAGTGGCTTTTACTGAGGCCTGCATCACACAGGTACTACATATGCTCTCTCTCTCTCTCACACACACACACACACACACACACACTCAGACACGCACACACATACACACACACACACACACACACACAAACACACACACACAAAGACACACACACTCACACACACACACACACACACATACACACACACACAGACACAGTCTAATGGAGTGGCTGTCATAGTGACTTTTTTTCTTGAACCTGCATCATAGGGGGTACTACATGTACTCACATACACACACACACACACACACAGGCACACACTCACACACCCAGAAATACACACAGACATACATAGACCACCATCACCATACACGCTACAGGTGCATCTGCCCAAGTGCACAAACAGGATGTTCAGTACATTGAATGGACTGTATCATGTCTGTAATCTATAATAGACTCATTGGCACCGGTGTACCTTTAAAGGGTGGTGTAAGTCTCCAGCAGTATCACGTCAACTTTTTGTCCCCCTGGTGGCTCTCTGTAGTACTGCGCAGATCATGTTTCCTGTTTGCATGCTTAATGAACATGAGATGAGATCACTTGGCATTATTAACCACAGTGCAACCATTTTTTCTTTCTTTCTGCCATTGTCTTTCTATGTTTCTTTCTGTTTGTCTTATGTTTCTCTTTTTCCTGTGAACTCATTGCCTCTCTCTCTCTCTCTCTGTCTGTCTCGATCTACTTCTCATTCTGATGTATTTATCTCCCCGGCCCTCCCTCAGGACTCTCCTCTGAAGGCAGTGCAGATGCTGTGGGTGAACCTGATCATGGACACCTTCGCCTCCCTGGCCCTGGCCACCGAGCCCCCCACCGAGGCGCTGCTGCTGAGGAAGCCCTACGGCCGAAACAACCCCCTCATCTCCCTCACCATGATGAAGAACATCCTGGGCCACGGCATCTACCAGCTCGTCATCATCTTCACACTGCTCTTCGTTGGTATGGCAATGTATCATGCTTGGCAGGTGGGGGTGTTGAAGGGGGATGGGGTGCGTGGAGGGACAGTGATAGGGGCCTGTGCAGTTATGCTGAGAAGCTGAGTCAGTCATTAAGTGAGTCATTGGCTGAGACCGGGTGAAATTAGAGAGAAAGAGAGAGAGAGAGAGAGAGAGAGAGAGATTATAGAGAAGAGGGTGAGTAGACCTTTACAGCATTTCATTTTCTGTGCACTTTAATTAGATAGCTCACTTTGGACACTTCACAAACAGTTAATAAATCAAATGTGAAGAAACGTTTCTTTTTTTCGTTGATTACTCAGGTAGCTAAATCTGCTCGGTTAATCACCTCTGTCCTAAACACATTTCCGTTCTCTCACCCACTCCCAACCCCTCTGCTTTCTTGAAGGAGAGAAGATCTTCAACATCGACTGCGGCCGCAACGCTCCTCTCCACTCCCCTCCCTCCGAGCACTACACCATCATCTTCAACATCTTCGTCCTGATGCAGCTCTTCAACGAGATCAATGCCCGCAAGATCCACGGCGAGAGGAACGTGTTTGACGGCATCTTCAGTAACCCCATCTTCTGCAGCATCGTGCTGGGAACCTTTGTTGTTCAGGTGAGACGCCGGGCGGGCGGGGGGATGGGGGGTGGGATGTGTACGGGAAAATATTTGGATATCAGACAACATTTCTGTGAGTGAAATGTATCTGAAGGCTTTAGAAGGCATTTTGTGAAGATTTGAAAAAAAATAAAATGGCTACAAATGGCAGTGGACGTGCTCCTGCAACCTGACATTGACATTATATATTATACCTAGCAAGCACACATCCATGACCAGAGACAAATAATATCTTAGGTAAAACAAGTTGCGTGTCAAAAGAATAAGCTGCTGTGCTCAGATTGGTGCTCGTAAGGTCTCAGTCCGCTGAGAAGAACCCTGAGTAGTCTCAGACACATGAGCTGAGCTCATCCTCGACTCGGGGAGAGACGGCTTCACAGGAGACAGAATGTGCTCAGGGCCCGTGACTAAGCAGTGTCGGGCCGTGTGTCAGGTCTCCTGACTGGGCTCCACGTCGCCGATGCGTCTGTGTCAGCAGCGGAGGTGTTACTGCGGCGATCGTAACATATTTTGACGTGGCCTCAGATTGCCTTCGTCTGTGCCCTCAGAAGAGCCGAGAGAGAGAGGTCCGGCTGGACCGCTGAATTGTACACAGACATACAGTGCTGCCGGAATCCCTGTAGCGCTAAGACGTTCTCTGGGAGAACCTTGTTTGGCTCCAAAGAATACCAACCATCATGTGGCTGTACTGACCTGTGAATAGATTTCATATTTTCTTTTTTTGGGGGGGGGGGGGCTATTTGTGGTGGTGCAGAATTTTGGAAATCGCCTATTCTAAAGAAAACTATCGTGCTAGAGTTACTAGGGTAAATAATAGTTGTGTAAATGAGAATATGTGATTTTGTGATTTTTGTTGCAGGTTGTGATTATCCAGTTTGGAGGGAAGCCGTTCAGCTGCACGCCCCTAAATGTGGAGCAGTGGCTGTGGTGTCTCTTCGTGGGTGTAGGGGAACTGCTCTGGGGACAGGTGAGAGAGAAATAAAGACTGTGCGTGCGTGCGTGCGTGCGTGCGTGCGTGCGTGCGTGCGTGCGTGCGTGCGTGCGTGCGGGAGTGTGTTGAAGAGAGAGTGAGAGTGCATGTGAATGTAAATGGGAGGAAGAGAAGGAAAATTGTGAGAGAATGTGCATGTGTGTGTGTGTGTGTGTGTGTGCGTGTTCGTGTGTGAGGGAGCGACAGAGAGAGAGAAAGTGAAAGAGAAAGTGAGAATAAATGAGGTTGAATACCTCTTACAGCATTGGATAGTATAAAGTATTTATAGTCTTCCCACCTCTACACACACATACACACTGTCTTCACTCCTCTTCATCCTTCGCTGTGTTACCTAGCTGATTGCCACCGTGCCAACCAACCAGCTGAAGTGTCTGAAGTCGGCAGGGCACGGGCACAGCACGGATGAGATGACGGAGGACGAGTTGGCCGACGACGAGGAGGAGATCGACCATGCCGAGAGGGAGCTGAGGAGAGGCCAGATCCTCTGGTTCAGAGGTCTCAACCGTATCCAGACTCAGGTGCAGTGTGTGCTCCCCCCACCCCCCCTCCTCTCCTCTCCTCACCTCCTCCTCTACCCTCCCATCCTCTTTCTCTCTGCCCTTTGCCCCCACCATCTCCTCTTTTGAAGGCCTGCTGATGTAGCGGTTCGCCTGGTTGATAGAGCTGTAGTTCACCCCTAAGCAGGCATTAAACGATGTGATCTTTCTTTCCACGACTCCTTTTTTCTCATCTATCTCTTGCATCATCTCCTCTTTTCTCCTTTGCTCTCTTCTTTTCTCTTTTCCTCTCTTGTCTTTAATAGATGTTGTCCATTCTCATCTCCTTTTAGTAATATCATCATTGCTTGTCTCCTGTATTCCTCCTCCTCATCCTCTTTACTCTTCACTTCTCTTGGCTCTTACCATTTCATTATGCACTGATAAGCACATTCTTCTTCCTCTCCTCTGCTGTTTCTTCCCCCTTTATCTTCACCACTCTCTCTCTCTCCCTCTGACTCTCCCTATCTCTATCTCTCCCTCTCTCTTCTCCCTTTTTCTCTAATCTTTTTGGCCCCTATCTGACCCCTTACTAAATGACCATACATTCCACCAACAGTGCTCTATGAACACTCTTCCAGGCCCCCTGTCTGGTTGACCGCGCTGTTATGTAACTGGAGTCGTTTCAAGAGTCAGTTTCTCTGGCCTTCCTATGCTCGAGGCACAGATCAGTGTTTTAGTGATGACGGGCAGTTGTGGTACTTGCTCAAAACTCAGAACATATTTTGGATATAAAGTATCTATATAATTAGAAAAAAACTAGGCCTTAACTTGACGTGAACTGCCATATTACTACATATTTTATGGAATATACAGAAGATATGATTGTTAAGTAGAAGGTCATATTAATCTATTTATAAATGTCTGTTTGTTCTATGAATGAACTAGTGACAGATTCTTATGATAGTTATGTCATGTGATCAGCTAGCATTCTTCCTTAGTTTGTGTTGAGTTTTACTTCATCTCTTTCTGTGCTGTGTTTTCTCTTTTTCCTAATTTACATGTTCTCTCTTTTGTTTCAAAGGCTGAATTGACTGATTGCCTGTCTTGTTTTTTCCTTTCATGAATTTTGTTCTCCTCCTCCTCCCCCCCCCCCCCCCCTCTCTCTTTGTTATCTATCTTTCCCACCACCAATATCTGATGAAGAATGTTTTCGACATGAAGTGCTTAAAGTTTTCCTTTTTAACTGGAGAAGTGTTATCTACAGACAGCATCTGACATTTGTGATATTTCCAGAATTAGTTTTTTGTCTTTCTTGTCACTGTTCTTGATGTAAAGAGGGGAAATGTGTTAGTAATTGTTAGCGTAGCAATTCCAAAGTGTGCCATTGAAATTCAGCCCAGCGCCACAGAATCCTGTCCTTGTATAGATAATGTATGTGAACATAAGTATCTGCAGAGGGTGCAAGACAGATGCGTGCGCCTGTGTCTCTGCATGTCTCTGTGTGTGTGTGTGTGTGTGTGTATAGGTTTTTATATCCTATTAGGATAGGCTTTATATCCCATTAGGGGCAGGACCATTTTAGCCTGTCAGTGGGAATGCTGTCTGAGAGGCTGTAAGAGGAGGTAAAAGGTGTCGGTGTGTTTACAGGACTCCGCTTGCCTCTCTGAGGGCTTAGGGATCCTGGCAGTGGGCTGGCAGCAGAGAGGGTTCCAGCCTCTTGTTAGGGTGGGGGGGAGAGTGCAGCGGCCTCCATCAGCGCTGCATCAGCAGTGGGTTGGAGGGAGCCCAATAAAAGTGCATTAGATCCAGGGGAGGGGGAGGGGGAGGGGAAAGGACACCGGGGATCTGAGGATCAATAAGTGTCCCACACTCTTACCTTTGGAGTGCCCTCTGTCTGAAGTCTAAAGTGCCTTTAAAACTGTCTCTCTCTCTTCCTCTTTCTGTCCATTTCTCTCTCTCTCTCTCTCTCTCCCTCTCTTTCTCTGTCTCTCTCCCAGTTACACTTCTTACCTTTTTTGTCTCTTACCTCTCTTTACTCTACTTTCTCTCACACACAATGTTCTCTCTGTCTCTCTCTCTCTGTCTGTCTCTCTTTCTCTCTCTCTCTCTCTGTCTCTCTCTCTCTCTGTGTCTCTGGTACACACACTCATAACTGTGTGAAGTGTAGTGGTTCTAGTAGGACAAGAATAACAGGAGAGGATGGTGTGAATGACAAGTTATGTATGTTACAGGTATGGCAAGGCTGTTGGAATTGATATCACTCATACACACACATACATACATACATACAGTATGTGTACACACTCACACACACACACACACACACACACAAATATAACCCCATGCATGCTCATACACTCAGATATACACTTCACCACAGACTACAATATGTAATGCATATACACACACACACACACACACACACACACACACACACACACACACACACACACACACACACACACACACAAGCATGCATCAGAAATACGCTCTCACTCATTTCAATGAACCCTAACAGAAATATACAGTGCCTTGCACCTCGCGAGCTTCATGCATTGGCCCACTACATAAATCAGTGTATAAATCCATCAGTGCAGACACTCCCACAAGCTAAGCTGTAGGGATGGGTCGGAGCAAAGACAGGCCTCTGATGTTGGGGTGCTAAGCACCGATCGCACGAAGTGCCAGCAAAAGCTCCTTACAAGGTTTCCATCGATCCCCCTCCCGTGTTCAATACTGGGTAGGCAAAACACAACACACATTACAAGGGCCGGCCTAATATCATCAGTCACTTTAATCTGATCAAGGCTTTCACTGAGAGTGGCTCTTTCGCAGAGTAGCCCCATTGATTTTTCATCAGTCATCTTTATCTTTATCTTTATCTTTATTATTATTATTATTATTATTTTTTAGAGTACAGTGATTAAGCACAGATTAATTGTGAGTGGAGGCCTTAGCAGCAAAGGTAACCTATTTACGGTAATACCTGTGTGTATCCATCGATTTCATTGGATAAATAAAAATGCAAAAGGTACCACAGCTGTTCCCATGATGCATCAGTTAAAAAAATGCCCTGATATAGTCCCCACTTTAGAAAATCCTTTGGGGTTTCTAAATTTGCAAGGTGCGATTACCGTTACGTAGTTATGACATAGCATGACATAGTGTGCCACGATAAGACAGAGTGTTTCTGTTTGCGCGCTCTTCTTGTCCTGTTTTTCCCCTCTCACTGGAGAAAGGATGCCTGTGGTTTGAGCCTGGTTTGTAATGGACCCACGAATGGTGAATGGAGAAGGACTAAAGGTTAATGCGCATCTCAAAGGGATAGATAAAAGTACCAACAGCCTGTGTGTGATTGTGTGCAACTGTGAATGCAAAGCATCGGTGCCTTTTACTGCTATGGTCCCTGCCCCGCGATTACGTGGTGATATTCCCCAATGCTGGTAACCATAACCTCTTTTTTTGTAGAAATACCTCAAGCTCCTTTAAGTTTGTCACATGGTCCGGTGTGCAGGTACATTAGAATCTGCTCTCTGCTCCTCCTCCACCCTACCCCCCAATCCTCCTTCTGAAGTATTTCTGTGTGTGTGTGTGTCGTGTGGTTCTCTCTCTCACCTGCAGATGGAGGTAGTGAGTACCTTCAAGAGAAGTGGTTCCTTTCAGGGGGCTGCGCGGCGGCGGTCCTCGGTGCTCAGCCAGCTCCATGACGTAACCAATATTTCTACCCCCACTCACGTAGTTCTCTCCACTGCCAATGCAAGCGCCGCTCCTGGGAGTGAGTCCCTACTACTGCTTTACCCTACCAGTGACACACACACACACACACACACACACACACACACACACACACACACACAGATAAGCATGTGAACATACACACATACATACATATATACACACACACACTCACACAAACATTTGAACATACACATATACATATACACACTACACACATACACACTCACACAAGCATGTGAACATACACACACATACATATACACATTACACATGCACACACTCACACACTCACTCACTCACACACATACTAGCCAAGAACACACACACAACAACACAGAAGCACATTCACATACATAAAAGCATGTAAACACACACTCACACAAACAAACAAACAAACAAACACACAAGGCCACAATTCAGACTAAAACACAGTGAACATAGTTTTATACACAGACAGGGCATGCCTTTTCAACACTAAGGACAGAACACTCACTATCAAACACACTCACTCACCCTGATTGCTGCAGGCACTTCTTACCACCACACACACACACACACACACACACACACACACACACACACACACTCTCACACACACACACGTCCACGGCACCGTGTGTGCAGTGTCACCTGCTTTTCTTTGGGACTGTTGGTCTTCAGTGGTTGTGATTGTGCCTCTGTGACTGTGGCTCTCTGCAAGCTCTCTGTGTGGTGTGCGACCGTCCGTGCCAAAAGATGTCGTCTCTATCTCCCTCCCTCCCTTCCCACCTTCTCCTTGTCTGTGTGGTCTTGCCAGTCTGGTCCCTTGTTTTTGACACCCGTTGAGTTGTGGTTTGCTGTCTTGATGGTCTTGCTTTTGTTGTTTTCTTTTTTACTGGTGTTATTTTAATTTTGTCTACCCGGATGTGCCAATTGAGCCATTCTCTCTCTCTCTCAGTGTTTTGTCACATAGATTCGGCTACTAAGTCCTTCTGCTCCTTTTGAAATCGAGAGCGGTATCTTTCACCATTTGTGATTTACCCCTACAGCAATTACAATAAGGGATTATTTCCTGGACAAGCCTTAGGCTTGGCACAGGACTACAGTGCATTTTGAATGTTGATCATGTGTTAGGCTTCAACACATGTTCAGGAAAGTAGTTGTTTGACATCCCTGGTTTGATTGATGGTCTAATTAGACCTGATATCTACCACTATATTTGGGAATGCATTGTATTTGTGGGTTTCAATCTAGAGTAAAACACATAATTAGTCTTCACTTAAGAATCACAGACCGCTAAATGGCAGACAGTCTCAGAAATTGGCTGTGGTTGAAAAACAGCCTGAGATTGAAAGGAGAGATGATGAAATATTGGCCAATCGCCTGCTTTCACGGAGAGGGGAAAAATATGGAACCTGCCAGATGAAAGCCTGTCAGATGAGGGATTAATGAGAGAACATGGCGCAACTTTGTTTTTGAAGAGGTCTCTGTTGTCAAGCGTGGTTGCCACAAAAAAGAAGGAACGCATATTAGATGTAAATCAGATCCATGTGTACTCGGAAATATTTTGACAAATAACGGTCGTGGCTACAAATTCACGAATCCCGCACAGGGGGTAAACCTTCGAGTATAAGCCCTTAAGTGTCCTGTTGTCTTTCTCTCGGGGTTTCCTCCTCTTTCTCTCCTTCTCTTTCTGTCTTCTTACTTTTTCAGATGAGATCAAAGGTTTTCTGTCATATGGTATTCTGATTGTTACCAGAGAGCTTCTCTTTCTCTAACTCTTTCCTTTGCAGATTTCCCAGAGGCTCTGTGTGTCCCTCCTCTGTCTCTGTACACATCAGTACATCAGTCTCACATGTATCATTGGTTATTCCATATCTCTGTCTGTGTCTGTGCCTCTTTCTCTCTATATCTATCTATCTATCAATCTTTTTCTCTCTCTCAATCATTCACATTTCATGGTGTTCTACTTTAAAGGTCTCACAAATTTACATATACATTTGAGCTCAGGCTCTAAAGATATAGAGGACATACAGGAATATACTGTTTATTTATTGACCTACTTACTTACTTCATTATTCAGTTTGATATTAATATTACACAGTTAGAGAATATTTGTGCTCAATTTAAAGATTATTCTGTGTGTAGTCCAATATAACGTTTGACGATATGGGCTTTTGTAACACACTATTGTAACACTATCTTTTGTGTATGTTTTTTCCTGTTTTGTTATCTCTGGTCATCTATTCATATTTGCAGGTTGTCACAATTTCAGTTAAATGATTTTCTACACTAACTGTGTGACTGTCAGTTCCCTCACATATCATGTGTGTGTCCCATCCCTTCATTTCACTCCAAGTATATGTGTGTGTGAGTGAGTGAGTGAGTGTGTGTGTGTGTGTGTGTGTGTGTGTGTGTGTGTGTGTGTGTGTGTGTGTGAGTGCGTGAGTGAGTGTGTGTGTGTGTGTGTGTGTGTGTGTGTTTGTGTGTGTGTGTAAGTGTGTCTACCAACGGATGCGTACAATATGTGAGCCAGTGTGTAAATGAGTTATTTCAGCTTTCAACTGTGAACCCTCCATCTGTCTGTCTGGCACACCCCTCACATTTTACCTTTTCTTTTTCGCCATTGTAGAGTAGCTGGGGAAGAGTTACCTCCAATATCAACATACTGGACATGAGATAGACAGCACGAGTCAAACTCTAAATTAACAAACAAACAAACAAACCTGTTTTTGGAATGAACCGCCAAATGAATATCCTAGACATTCTAGAACATTCCATAATCCGATTCACTGAGGACTAAGGACCCTGTGCCGACTAAACCATGTCCACTGCTGTACTGTGTTTCATGCTGTAGTCAGTCGGTGTGTTAAATGTGGTATTGTACCACCTCTTCTGTGAAAACATTTGCTTATGTGGAGGAATGCATGTGTTGTGGACAGTAGTATATATGAGTTATGACTTTCCCACAACATCCAGTAACACTGTACTCGCCTCCCTTGGGGCTGTCTCATACAGTGCCTTTGTTACAGCCACTGTGCCGCGTATAAGCTACCAGATCTATGGATCGAGTTTGTTTTCATTTTATGTGGATATGTGCAGGGGTTTAAACAAGCCTGTTCGCGTGCCGTTTAAATGGCAAAGAAGCACACTTGATAGATGACCTTGTTGCCTTTTTGGCAGTGTATCTCTTACCAGTGCTCAGCGCCATTACTCTATTTGCAGAAATATTTACCTTATATGGAGACAGTTTTAGTGCCAAATGCCAGAGTATGTCACTGTTTACATGTGCGCGAGTGTCTGCGGGTGGGTGTATGCGTGTGTTCTTGCGAGAGTGTATTAATGTGATTGAATGTGTGTGCAGTTAAATGCATGTGTGTGTGTGTGTGTGTCTACGCACATGCAAATGCAAGTGTGTGTGGGAGCTTCAGGACGCCGGGAAACTAGTTATCTAACATTGCATCTCCTGTGCTCTTGATTGCTGACATCTGCTCTCTGCAGTAGGTGCTTGTCAGTCATTTGCATTCTGTTTTCCTCACAAATTTCAGGCGGCCTTTCAACATGATTATTTAATGAGATGGTTTCATCATATCGAAATTTCGATGTTGCTAGTAGATTATTAAAATGACAGTACAAATACAAAATACAATTTGTTTCTAAGTACTAAAAACAAAATACATGTGCTTTGTCAATAGTGCAGACACTATCTCTACCATTTCTAGTTTACATAAAGGGTGCCTTGTACTCTCATACTTCAGCTCATTACCTGAGCTTTTGTTCTCGTTGTTTAAAGACGAATCAGGATAACAGGGGAGGTGATGAACTGAACAGGATGCGAGGTCATCAGCGTTAACGTTTACTTTTCCATCACAGCTTCTCTAACCACTACCTCTCCCTCTCTTCCTGCTCCTCCTCCTCCTCCTCTTTGGCCTCCTCTTTTTCTGCTTCTTTTCTTCTTCTTTGCTTTCTTGATCATTTTCTTTGTCCCAATGCACTTGGGAAGGTCTATTGAGTAAAGCATTTTTTTTTCTTTGATTTTTTTGGTTTGTTTGTTTTAACAATGAAGTTTTTCCATCAAGCTTTTCCTTTTGAAAGGCAACGCAGGGGACACAGTGGACATTGATCTGGCATGCTAGAACCCAGAGCTAAGGGGGAAAAAAAACAGCAACTGATTCTTAACATCCTTCACCAGGTTCCATCTCGAAATAAATGTGGGCGTTATACTCGAAAGTTTACCCGTATCCATGCAAACCATACAAAGAAAAAAAAAAATGAAAACAAACAACACCACCGAAAAAAAGTGTTTTCAAAATCTTTCAGATTTGCATGAAGTATTTTTCTTGCTGACAAACAGGCTCTTTGGAAAAACAGATAAGCACTTAACCAAATGCTTGACCGTTCCTTCCTTCCTGTTTGTTTGTGTTTGGAATTTCTTTGTTTATCTTTCTGTTCATTTAGCTTCTTTTCCTCTGCTGTGTCAGTCTGAGGTGGGGAGTGGGGGTGGGAATAGGTGGGGTTTCAGGGAAAGGGCTGAAGAGGTGACTGCACTTACCTGACCACGGCAAAGGAATGTGCTAATGAATGTTCTCACACATGAACATAAACACTCAGACGTGTGTGTGTGTGTGTGTGTGTGTATGTGTGTGTGTTTGTTCCTGCTTTAGTCTGATTTGTCCTTTCAACATGAGCCTGGCTGGGCGCCATCGTGCATCGATCTATTAGTTTATTTATTTATTTTCCTATTTATTAGTTTATTTATTTTTTTCCCTCTTTGTTTGTCTGAAACAGCGACGAGGCAGCTGCACTGGAATGGGGGCATTAAAGCACTCAAACACACACTCACACACCCCCAGGCACTTGTTTTCTGATCATGTATTTTGGCATTCCTCTCTTCTCCTCATTAGCCAGCCTGAGAGCTTCACCACCAACTCTTCTGGTCCCATCTGCTCTGCTGCATGTCCAGTGATGCTCGTGCTGCCTCACCTTTTCACTCACTCACTCACTCACTTATTCATAAAGCACACTCACTCACTCACTCACTCACTCACGTATTCACTCACTTATTCATAATGCACACTGACTTACTCACTATCCACAATCACTGGCACTCACGCACAATGCACACTTACATGTTTACTCTCTCAAGCTGCAGACCCACTTACTCTTGACACACGCTTTAAACTGACTCACTCACTCACTCACTCACTCACACACTGATGTTACACTTACACACACTGACACACTCACACAAACACCCTGACAATGCACACTCACACAAACACCCTGACAATGCACACTCACACAAACACCCTGACAATGCACACTCACACAAACACCCTGACAATGCACACTCACACACACACACACACACACACACACACTCACACACACACACACACACACACACACACACACACACACTCACACTCTCACTGTATGTGTCCCAGACCCATATCACCCACACCTTAAATCTACGGCATTGCAGAGTAATGCACATTTGCTATATGTGTATAGGTTGTAATATGTATAAATGTCAGATTGGATCCGGTAAAATTTGATTTTTAACTCTTTGTATGTCAGCTGCTGGTCGATTACCAGTGGCCTACATTGATTGGTTTAAATTACTTTACTGCAATGCCTTTAAGCTAAAGGCTCGACTGTTCAGTGGAGCCTCTTAAGTGCCCTAATGTCATTACCCTTTGCCTGCTCATTCACATGTAATATCATTCTACTACTTTTAATCCAGTTATCACATTGCAGCACTGAATTGCTTATCGGGCATGGAACTGTTTGCATGGTTTAGCCTATTCTCTGCTGTTACATATTAACAGACGAATGGATTGTAGGAGTTGTGTTGAACCGATACCAAACAATTGATACCCTACAGAAATCGACACAAAGGAAGATAATATGCAGCGTATGAGAATGTATTCTAGTAGTACTCTTTCAAATCCAACTCTCCTGCTTTTGCTAACTCAAAGTGTTTGATGGCTTGATGATGCATGCTGTCATTTGATACTGACTACATGATCACGCGACTGGAATTTCATTGCCCCATCTTGCTTACACTCCTTCATTCATTCTACACCAAGTCCTGGATGTCACAGAAGCCAGTGAGGCCTCAGGTCTTGTCCCCAGCCCAGTCGTGTTAGTAGGTGCAGTGCCCCACCTCTTTTCCCTGTAGGATATGGATGCCCCCCCACACACACCTCTCTGTACCCCCATTCAGAGGACTCTCAATCAGTATCTGTCAGTGTGCCTGCCTGCTTTACCTCCATCTAAATGTGTCTGTCCGGCATTCCACCGCAGATTCTAATCCACACGTTTTTTTCTTCTTTGTTGCCTGTACTTTGCCAGAGGGCAGCCAACTCACGAGCGGCTCTGGCCCCGATTTGGCACCCGGTCTGGTCTGGCAGACCTACCCCGCCCAATCAGGGCCAGATCCGCCAGAGAGTCTGCCGTAATCAGGGCTATGTGTGTATCAAGGCGACATGCTTCAAATATCAGTATGCTTTCTTATCGCTTGTGACTGCTGGTCTCTTATCTGGTCAGTATACACACATAGTTACCAGCGAGTTTGTATTGGCTTGTGCCTCTGTGCTTAACATGTGTCTCTGTGTGTCTGAGGCTTGGTGTGTTTTATGTTTGACTTCACATGAATGTCCATTGTCTTGTTGATTGTGAGTGAAAATTGTGAACTGACAGTTTGAGATCATTTCCAACAACGTTTTTTTTTTTTTTTTATCTTCTGGTTTGGTTTATTTTTTGTCATCTCTCTTTCTTTGAAAAACTCTTGAGATCAGGCTGATACACTTCCATTTTAGGTTCACACATGAATCTTTGATCATGTAAGACACCAGAACTTCAAATACTCACGATATCCAATCCTTCTCTAATTCCTAGAAGCAGCCAAAAAAGATTATTTCCCCAAAGATAATTTGATAATCCATATCAACAAAACAGAAACACTACAGATCATTCCATATGATATATCATATATATTATATCATATCCTATAAATGACGACCTACATAGATAGAACAGTACCCTGCAGCAGCCTGATCTTGAGTTGTGTTTGCACTCCTAAGGCATGCCCCAAACAGATGGAGTTATGTGATGTCCCTTATGTTCTGTCTCTATGGTCCCTCAGGACTGGTGCTAATCTTCTGCTCTTGTTCCCCTCCTGACTCTCCCTCCATCCAAAATCTGCCCTCTTTTATTTCTCTCAATTTATCTCCTCCTCTTCCTCCACCCCTTGTTCTTTGCTATCTGTCTGTCTGTCTCTCTCACTATCTTTACCCCCTTCCTCTGTGATCCTCTGCAATCCTTTTTTCCTTTCACTCTCTCTCTCTCTCTCTCTCTCTCTCTTTCTCTCTCTGTCCCTTCTTCCTCTGTGCTCCTTGGCCATCCTTTCTTTCTCTCTTTCGTGCCTCTGCCTCCCTTGCTGCCCCTCTCTCCTGGCCCCTCCCACCTCTAGATGCGGGTGGTGAAAGCGTTCCGTAGCTCCACGTATAATGGCATGGAGAAACCCGAAACCAGGAACTCCATCCACAACTTCATGGCCCACCCCGAGTTTCTCATCAATGACTTCATCCACAACATCCCACTGATTGACGACACTGACCTCGAGGAGACCGAGTCCGAACTCTCCAAGCACAACCACTACCAACAGTACACCAACGTCCACCCGGCCCTGCGCAAGCCTCCGCCGCCGCCAGCCCAGCCCCAACCCCCGGAGCGCTCCCGACCCCGACCCTACCGCCAGTACAGCCTGCCCGTCACCCCCAACCGCAACAACAACGCCATCGAGCCCGGGCGGGGCGCCCCCGCACCCCCGACAGAACCCCCCACCCATCACTGGACCTCCACGACCCAACAGCAGGGCTGCCCCCTCCTCAGTCTGGAGACTACACTATGACTGCCACCCCTCTCCACTGGGTGACTCACCTGAAAAAAAAATAAGTATTTAAAAACTAAAAAAAAAAGACTTCTGAGGACCAGAGGTGTGTTGAGGAGACAGACCGGAGGAGAGGAGGCGCAGGTGGAGGAGAGGGTAAGGGTCCATTGGATACGGATGGGATCGGAGTCGGGTCGGTGCTTCTCTCCCACCCACAAATCTATCCATCCATCCTGCCTACACACCCACCCACTCATAGTAACAGTGGATCCAATCGACCAACAAGTCTTTGCTGCCATCCTGCCACAGTCCCCTCTGCAGTCATGTGCACCCTGTCCGTGTGGACCCACGCCTCCTCTCCTCTCCATGGACAGCCCTCCTCTCGTCTCGTGGCGCTGGTTCTGGCCTGCGGGGCCTCTTGGAGGACTGAAGAGGGTGTGTGGACCGCAGCCCTGTGAAGGAGGGTTTCAGTAGAACTGGACAAAAGGAGTTGCTAAACTATGACCTCCCAGGACAACAAAAACAACAACAGGCTCCAAGGAGGCAAAACAAGGAGGCAAAACAAGGAGGGGAAGGGAGGGGGGGGTCTATTCATTCCACCTTTTACCGACCGATGTTAGTAGTGTTATATTTATTATCACTTTCAATACCTTTTAAGCATCTTCATCATTAAGACTCGATTATTTATTTATTTATTTTATTTATTTTTGTTTGTTCTGTTTTGAAATAGTAAATTTCTGATGCTTTATGGATTAGCTTTAATATTGATTTATTTGTTTGTTCATTTCATAAGTTGTTTGCTCAACTTCTTTTTTTATTTCCTTCATCACTTTGTCTATCTTCTCTCTCTATGTGTGTGTATGTGTCGTGTCTGTCCTGAAAACAGAAAAAAATATATAACAAAAATACTAACAAAACAATGATACAATACATTGAAAATCCTAATCGTTAATAAATTATAATGCGTCTGCGAAGAAAAAATAAAAGAAGAAATAATGAACAAAAAAAGTATTGCCACCACCATACCATAATCCTGTGAGAAAGGTAAACAGACAGATCCATGCTTTATGTTTTGGAAACTCAATCTGTTTCTGCATACCTACAGCTTATTAAGGCCTGGGAGGCATTGGCAAACTTATTCAAATGATGTCGTTCATTTTGATTGAGACAATCCATGGAACAAATATGTTTCTTCTCCCTTCTTAATTTATGTATTTATTTTGGTGGTTTGATTTGGATTTTGGAGATCTTGATCGACACCTCAATTGAGAGCTCATCATCAGGGCTAGGCCCTTAATCTTGAGCATTTGAAACTGGAGTCCAAAAGAAGACAATTACAGTCGGATGATAGCTTTGTTTCTTGTCTGTGCGTACGCCCTCCCCCAGGGCCGCATCTCTATAGCTGAAAAGGGTACGGCAGAAGCAGCATGGGATGATCGCAGAGTGAATTGGCCTCGTTGTGCATTTTCACTGTGACTCCCAAAGAATGCCTCGATGCTACCGATGGATAAGTTTTGAGCCTTTTGGAAAAAGATGCATTGACCCTTTAAACATTGACACAGAGATTCATCTAGTATGTGAATACACTTTAGCAGACCCTTTAATAACCTGTCTCATAGCGTCACTCATGGGATCATGGTGTTATGTAAAAAATAATATATATATTTATTAAAATATAAAATGTCTCAAACTCAGTTTTGTCCACCATATCTTGTAGAAGATATGAGCGATGTCCTCTCACTCATCAGACATGCCAATGTCTATGTTTGCTCGTAAAGACAAACAGTCCGTATATAACACATCATTGTGGCCACCAGAGGAAAATTTGACAAAACACACCTGTTTTTTTCTTGATTTACTTTCATTTCCTCTCAGATTGCACACATTTGCACCAACCTGTATATCATACAATTCCTGATCATTCCACCCATATCATGACATGCTAAAACATTCCATTGATCAAAAGTACCACATAAGGGACAACTTCCAACTATATCCGACGTATCTCTGGGTTGGTACTATTCAGATCATAACGCTCTTGTCAATGCATTGCAATGCAATACAATCACGTAAAGAATGGAACAGGCACTTATGCAACAGACTGCCCTGTCCACAGCTATGTGAAATAGGCATGATGACTTGTATATAGGGCTCTCAGAAATCCTTTATCTGTATAGAATTATTTTCTAGAAGGCCCACTCGTCGGAAACCGGATATAAATCGAAAGACGACATTACAAGTGTGATCGCGGCCGTGTCAACGTTGCATCGGTTGATTGATTCTGTGCAGAGCATGTGTTGATATCATGGTGTGTACCTCACTGTCGTCATTCTGTTACTTTACCTTCGTCTTTTGGTGGTTACAGTTTCACTCACTCACTGTATCTTGTGAGCAGAAGATGGATGTATACTCCTCTCTCTTTGCAGCACGCGTGTGCTGACTTTAATGTGTGTTGTTGAATGCAAGTGTTCTGTCTATATGGCTGTGGATTCAGAAGCTGTCAAGGAGCAGCGCTCCTCAAGGGTATGCAGGGTCCATCTTTCTGAGTCTTTGATTTCACTTCTTCGCTGAACTTAAATTGTTCTGATTCCCACACTTCTTTGTTGGAGACAAAAAAGAGCGACAGTGATACCAGAGTGACAGTTCTGTTGAATCTTCACATTCCGTTAAAAAAAAAAAAAACTTAGTGTAATGCTTTGATTATCCTTCCCTCTGTTTGTGTGTTCTACCTTTAATGGAGTCACGTGATCCTGACAGTTCCAGTGGAGTCTGATGCCAGTCAGAGCGCTGGCAGGTCTGAGGTCAGGTGACCTCACTTGAGCGAACACCACAACCTTCACATTCAAATGTGCTGATTTGCACAGGAGGGAAGGTCTCACTGCAATCAAACTTTCAGTTACACTTACCTGAGCAAACTTCATATGTTCTGATCTTAATTTAGATTAAAATTCATACCCACACAAATGGGTGTTTGTCCTAAAAATATTACAAGGCTTGATGACTGGCAAGTATATCCTGCTACTCATTCTGTAACCATACTATGTCCAGACTGCTGAATTTGATTATATTACCTAGAACTGGTATTCCTTCTCTGCCATCACCTGCCAAATTCCATTTTAAAACTTAAGATGCTGACTTAAGTTTTAAGGAGTTAAAAAAAAAATGAATCCAAAGTCTGTCTGCCTTTTTTGTTTTGTTCCATTCTGTTGGAGTTGGAAAGCAGAAAAAAGAAACAAAATGTGAAAAAAGCATATAATATATTTAATATAAAAAGTTATAAATTATTGTACAACTGCATCACTGCTGTACATTTGGCCAAAATGTGCACATGTGCATCTTTTCTTTACTTTTTAGGACACATGGTCGTTTTCTCACCTTTTTCTTTCTTTTTCCTTTCCTGATGCTTTTTGTAAAGAATTAAATTACAATTGAACAGCTTGTACATTATTATTATTATTACTATTATTATATTTATCATTATTATTATTATTGATTCTTCCCACAGTGCTCTTTCTACTGATGGAATAACATAGACAGTTGCACATTCTCCTGAGCATATTCTTCTGCGCTACAAAGAAAAAAAAGACAAAAAAAAATCAGACTATAAAATATATTAACTACCTGCCTGTTACTTAAGAGAAAAAAATATATCTATATATGATGAAAGAACACACCTGTATACTGTAGACCAAACTGTATGGAACTCTAAGAATTTACTGGGAAAATAAGTCAACACTTTTTGTCTGTAAAAAAAAAAAATCAAAGTATTCTACAATAATAACTTTGACCAGTGTCTGTGGTTGTGTCTTATTGTCTGACTGTATTTGCTCCTCTTTGTACTGCATGCCTGACTCTTTGTATAGTTGTCCACTCTGGATTCATCACTACTTAGGGACCATCTATTGTTTTTTTTTTCAGTTCCAGTAGTGTTCTATAACTCTCCATTGAAAGGACACAAAAGAAACTTGCCTAATTAGGAAATAAATCTCGAGTCAAGGTCATAAACTGTGTTCATAATCATCGGTCATGCTTGACATTTGGATGTGTGGCCCTCTCTGACATGAGCTTTCAAAGCATATATTTTCATAGATGGATTCAAAGTATACATGGAGACATGACAAATAAAGTTATATCTAAATGTAGTAAAGCAGTCTATTATGACTACTCAGGGTCTGGCAGGTTACAGAACGGCAGTAATGTGCCTTATGCTGGATATTTATTTGGGGCACATAATAGTAGGCTATTAGCATATAACTGTGCAGCTCAGTTGGATTTGAATGGAGTGGAGATTATACAGTCTCCAGCCTTCTAGCTGTGTTGAGAGACTTTCACAGCCTCTTCAGGATCTGTACTCCAGGAGGAGATGAGGGAGATGCCTCTAACGTTGTGCCAAGTCAAATTAGTAGACTAGTGAGGACAGACTCCCCCTGTCGTAGCAGATATCACACTGCTTGAAGTGCAGCAGGAAGAACATGAAAAGCTTTGAATGAGCTGGTAACTATGTTGCTAGCAGTAAAAGGCTTCCTGGATATTCACTGTAGCCCTAAAGCACCATTCGCAACTCTGGATGTCCCACTTACGCCTGTAGACTTTGGCTTCTTCAGGAACACCACGTCAAAGTTCCTGTTGAGGCCAGAGGGCTAATAGGCCTCTTCTGCACAGAATGTCTTTGTCAGTGTAGTAAATGGCACAGGTAGACCAAAAGATGAACTGGCACAGGAGTCTGAGTCCTGTCAGTCAGTGCGGAAGCAGTATCACACAGAATATGAGAACATAGCTGTGCAGTCATGTATTGTTCGTTATTGTCTGTTTTTCTTACAGTTCATTGGGTGGAGTGTCTATGCACAAATTGTGCATGACCCGTTATTCAATCATGCGTGTTTCAGTGCAGGGAAAAGCATTGTATTTGGAATTTACCAAACATTTAAAGGTTGAATCCGTGATTCTGGGGAAAGGCTGTTGATATTTGAGCTCAATAACCAATCAAATTTCATCCCTCCGTGCTTCTGTGCTCCTGAAGCAATGTGTTGATTGGCTGATGGAATTGTTTATGGAATTGTTTACAGAGCCAGGACTGTGTACAAACACCAGAATATTTCTGAGTGCATTCCCAGAACGTAACCTTGCATTTGCTGAATTTGACAAAACAGTGTATTTGATTAGAATTGCACCTTCACCTTCAACAGACACTCCAACATGATGCTGAAGTAGCCTACAATACCCATAGATTTGAGCTCATATGGGTGTGTACCAGGGACAGTCTATTCCATCCCTATATGTGCAGATAATCAGGGACTGCATCCTTTAAAATACACATGAACTTGTGATGCTACTGAGATGGAATTGGCCATTTTATTCTATTTATTGTCAGGTGTCGATGAATTAATGAATTAGAAATAGGACATTTTCTTTTCTCTGTCAGCCCCGATAACACACTTGAACAAACCAGTCACCCATGTTACATGATCCTAGCTTGTGCTGTCACTTCCAAACAGTGAAGCATGAACTTGTACTACTTCATATTTCATATGATGAAAGCGAGTACAAAGCAAATTTACAAGCACGGGGGTGGCTGAAGAGATTTACATCGGGAGACCTGCAAGGAGGAGTCCATGACATAAGAGTACCAGTACACTGCATTGTGTGTTACTCTGTAAGAGCCCCATTCCAACTTTACACTCCGACTCCAACGGTGGCGGTAGTGTGTCTTAGGTTGGTTTGCTATAAAGTCGTCAGTTGACAAGAAGAAGAATACTGTGCTGTGCTGATATGGCGGGTGGTTCAAAACAACAGCATCTAGCGAAGCTATCGCACGATGTTTACAACACTTTACAGGTACATTTTGAATTATTTGACTTAAGGTAAACAGCTGTATGCCATAAATTGCCGAAATACGTATTTTTATCAGTCTTTACTTATGTTGACGTATTGTTACCTACTACCATGTCAGTGTTTGCTGCCAACTAACGTTAGCTAAGTTAGAAGCCTCCCCGAAGTTAGTCATTTAGCGGTAAGTTAACTATAGCTTTTGCTAACTGTGATTTGCTAGCTTTATCATCATAGTTTTCCTGATATTTGCAAGCTGGTGACGGTAACGGTAACATAGTTAGACTGCAACGTTAGTTCACTTTAGCCGGATCTATATGCATTCACTGTTTGATGTTTATATCTAGCTGGCGAACTAGATCAGTCAACATTCGCTAACGACATATTTTACTGCAGACACTTGGGTGCCCTCTGGTTGAAGGTCTCTGTCTGAGGGAAGCCGAGAGCATTCAAGAACTCCTCTGCACCCCATCTGTTCATCGCACTGACATTTTAAAATGGATATGTGTCAGGTATATAACTTAAAGCATTTTGTCATATTCGGCCAAGAATATTACACGGTCTGACAATATTCCCCCATAAAAACAGCAGTCCACTCGGCTGCATAATAAAGTCCTACCCCTGAAAAACCATCCAACTATCGCCAACACTAGTAGCCTATATGTTGAACACCATAGTGCAATGCTATTGCTATAACACAGTGATCCATCTATATAGATTTTCCAACGTAGTATTGTCAGGTCAGAATTCAATTGTCTTGTCTTCTCTTTCTCAAAGCATTTTTCCACGGTTAAATGCAAAGTTCGATGTGCTAAAGAAGAATGAAAGAAAGACCGATACTGATAGTGATGGTAAGAGAGCCAAGCTGGGTGGATGGATGCCACCAGGCTTATTTGGCCTTTCCTCAAGTCACATTTCAAACGATTATTGAGGCGTTGGACAATATTGCCTGGTTTCCTAATGCTGCATTATCTTCCATGCAGTACTCGTACACTTTGCCTATGAATTGATGCTGTGTGATCTCGACGACCTGGATTTAATAAAGGTAAAAGCAGTCAAAGCCCCACTGACATAACTCGTTATTTTTAATTATGTACAATAAAAAAGAAATATCTATAGGTTTGTGATAAACACATTGTTTCCCGTTTTGATCTACCAGTGTTCTCATGATTTGAAATATTGATTCATTTCGGTCATCGTCTCACTTTGCACAACTCTGGATCTTTCCTTCCACCAGGGTGTTGCCCCTCCACTGCGTCAGCTTCGCTTCCTAGAGCGGCTCATGAGTCTCATATCTGGCCCTATACGCAGAAATGGCAGCATGACCTGTCCAGATAGCAGTGCCGTCTCCTCCGATGGGTATGTGTACAAATACCTCTAATGGATGGTTGTAAGGACTTATTTCAACACGGCATGCAGGGCTGTTCATTATGATTTTCTTTCATTAATAAATTAATGAAATGTTTGTGAGAATTCCTGCCTGAAGAGTCATTCACTGTTTGGAATTGGTTTTTACGTTTCCCATAATTAAGCATATCTTATTTCCCTGTTACAGTTACTTCTACCATGATTTTACTTGTATCACTTTACTTTACTACTTATATTGCTTAGATTTCAGACAGAGGGTTTTTTTTTTTTTTTTTTTTTTTTTAACGTCAGCTTTTTCTTATTCTTTTCTGTCTATACAAAACCGGTGTCCAAACCTTAGGTTAGGTCTGATTTTAAATACCTACAGTCTTTATGTAATATTACTTTAATGTTGCATGTGTGATGTGGTTTTAATGTTAGGACAGTACTATACACATCTAATGGAAGCAACAGTGTTGATACTCGTACCCGTCTGATCGTGATGTTTGACCCGTGCCCACCTAATCGTGATGTTTGACTCGTGCCCATCTGATTGTGATGTTTGACCTGTGCTCGTCTGATCGTGATGTTTGACCTGTGCCCACCTGATCGTGATGTTTGACCCGTGCTCAGGGCTGCCTGGTGTGGTGACAAGACCCCTAAGAGGAGTGACAGGCTGCTGAGGGAGCTCATGTCCCAGCCTCCCCTGCTCCAGGAGCTGCAGACCTCCACCCTCAGCCCCCTGTCCTCCAGCATCAGATGCCTCATGTCCGCATCGACCAAGACCTCCGCTGCTGGGTACTCCGCTCTAGATTGTGTTTCCTGTGGGGAACCTGAAGGAAATATTTGTTTGTGGGCAAAACTATGGGGTGACGTGTCAATTAATAAGTAATGATGATAAATACAGAGCACTATTTTGGAAGGCAATGAACATTTACTCACTTGATAACCAAATTATTTAAATGCCACTCTTGTGGTGAGAGTCAAGCTGGGTAGGTGGATGGCACTTCAACCCCCCAAGGCATATTTGGCCTTTCCTCAAGTAACAAACTGCCAACTACCCCCACACACAATCTTCTAGAGAATGATGAAAGTAAATTCTGTGTTTATAAGGTGAAACATTTCTGTTTTGTCACAAAGGGGAAAGCAGCAGTCAGTTCTTAGGAAAGTCGGTGAGTCTGAGCTGAAGGAGGCCAAAGATCAGCTACAGTCCACCAAGAACACTTTGGAAGAACTTCAGAAAGAGGTTGGTCCCCATATAGAGCTGAGATTGTGATTTGACCCCGCAAGAGCTTCCTGTAGTCATACCATGTCAAAACGGAATCGAACTCAAAATGGACCAGAATGACACATTAAAGACTTTTGTTTAATATACCATTTATGTTGCTTTCACGTGCCTAAGGATGAAATGGTAATGCACTATAAAAATATATTGTAAATTGTTTTTGGCTGTTGTTTTTAAACCAATGTTATGAGTTTCCGTGGTTTTGTAATGCGCAGTGTAGCCAATCATATATTGAAAGTGAGCTTGACAGGTGGCCTTTGTGTCCCTCCCCCACTTTGAACTGATCCTCTGCTTACGCCCTTTCTGTCTTCCACTTCTCTGTGTCTGTGTCTCTCTTTCTTTTTCTCTCGTTCTCATCGGTCACTCCCCCTCCTGCCTCCCCGCCCCGTCCCGTCCCGTCCCAGTGTGAGTTCCTGGAGTCTGATGTGTCCGTCCTCAGCTCCCCGCGGCGCTCCCCTCAGCGCCCCCCTCTGTCCCCGTGCACGCTGCGTGTGGCCGCCTCAGACCTGCAGCAGCTCATGTCCACCTTCGGCCACATCTACTACGACTTCAAGGGCTACTGCGAGAAGCCTCCTCCTAAACCTCCCCTCCACACAGACACCTTCCAGACTGTCGGACAGCTCCTACAGGCCAGCAATATGGTACGGCGATTCATGTTTCAGTATACTTTTACACTACGCGTTCACATTTATAGTTACACTCCACTTTCACATTTATATTTACACTCCACTTTCACATTTATATTTACACTGCACATTCACATCGAAAGTACTATGTTGGTAGCCTTAACACAAGTTATGCCAAAAACCAGCCTTAAGAAGCACAGGAATGTGAGGTTTATTATAAGTATATAATGTAATGTTTTGCTCTTTTTTTTATTTTCTCTGCAATCCTTTCTCTCTCTCACTGGCCCTCTCAGGAACTTAAGGTGTATGAACATTTGACAGACACCTCATCGTCTATGACTGATATTTTAAAAGATCTGCCGACAGAAAAGTGCTTTTATACCAGCGGGGAAATGCAGAGCTTAAGTGAGTAGACATTTACACATTCATACTCGGCATTCTCTCAGGTTTAGAATTTCTGGAAGCCAAACAAACCAAAGCCAAACGTGAACTGTATTCTAGCAGGGATTATTGAAAATAGGACAACTTAAAGGAATGTCTGTAGTATTTCAAGTCTTTTTCGAGGTGGATAATCTCTTCAAAAGAGCACAAATGAGACCAGTGGATGTTGACTTATTTTTTTTATATCTTTTTCAGCCACCATGTTGGAATCACTGAAGAAGAAATACTCCAGTTTTCTCTCCACCCATCATAATAAGCAAGAAGAGTAATCTATTGATCTTGCATCTAATAGAAGCAATGTGTTCTTTGTAAATCATTTCTAAGATTTGTATGCCTATTTACCGAAACATGTATCTAGGATATTGATCGAAAACAAAACAGTTTGTCTTTTTATATATGTCAACTAATAAAATGTCTGTGTTGTACATAATTTAGTTTTTTTTTATATATTCATGGTTGAGGCAAAGATGGCCTTGCTAGGCCATTCAGTCCTAGAAAAGAGTCCTAGAACACAGGACACCTAAAAATAAGTGGCCTAGCTACGGCTCTCAAAAGATGGAAATTTGTGTGAAGCGATGCAATGTTTTGTCTCTGTTTAATGTGTTTTTGTATTTTGGAGGACTTTCATACATCTTTGGAAGTCCAGGAGCAGTTTTGATATTTCTGAGAAAAAGGGGACAATAGACTAAATAAAATAAGTATACATCACATATTGAATAGGCACAGATATGAACGTTGTAGAGCACGATACAAAAAATGTCTTCAGTTGAAAGAAAATGTCTTTGGGCACCACAGAATTGTGGGACTAAATTGGACCACACAAGGCTGGTAGCGACAAACTGGTGTTTTCTTGAAATGTTCATATAGCGATGTCTCACCAGACCGTGGCGTTATCTTTTAACCGCTGCTTAATGGGTGGGTTTGTCACAGACATGGGAGGGACATAATAAACAAACTACCTTCAGCTTCAATGAACGGCTTACTTTGGAATGGGATCTTGACTCAGCAACAATATTCCAAAGGCCGAAATGAATACTGATAAAGGAATCATAGCGAGTAATTGACGATAATGTTAAGATGAGTACACCAACAATTGAGTAACATTTAGAAGGACTAATTCTCTAGAGCTGAGGCGATTTTCTCCGTCCCAGTATGGTGCGCGAAGGACGAGTGCCCAACGGCGAGGATATTGCTTTAAACAAGCCGGGAGATGAGGAAGTAAGTTGAAACAAAAGTTTTGTTTTATATTATGCTTTGTAGAGGAGCAATATACAATAGTTTCGGACGTGTCCCCTAACATTTAGCCACTAGGCAAATTGGCAACGACGTCTGCAGTCTAAACGATTTAAGAGAATATACAATTTCTTTGACCTAGTCAGCATAAATTTGTATCATTTTAAGTTATTGATAGTCTATTTTGTTTTATTTTTTGTGGTGTGTGTAGTACACGCATACACGCACGTTTCCACAATGACGTACAATTACAGCCTGCTGTATTTACCAGCGGAAGTTGCCTTGGCTTTCGGCATATGTGCGACAACTTTCTCACTGTGTCCTTGAAAATTGAACCCATGTGTGAACTTTTAAGAACTTCCCTTCTATTTCATTTGAAACGAAAAGGCCTATTGTGTATTGATCCAGTATCCATCGGGGACATTTGCTTTTCTATAATAATGATTAGGCTACTTAGTAGTCTATAGGGCCTTTTTTTACTCTTAGTTGGCCGTGTATGTTGTGGGTGTTGACTTGTGCATGTAGTGACAAGTTCACTCCATCAGACAGAAACTTGCCAGGTGAGCACACCTTTCCCATGGGGCCCCACCTCCACCCAAATCAAACAAGCATTACAAATATATCTTACAACACACGCACACACACAACTGAGTGAATGGTAAATAAATCTGAATCGCCAGAGTGACTATAGGGAGATTGTGTTCCATTGTGTGGGTTTGATTTCCCATTATGTTCTCTCTTCTCTCTGGCTAAAATGAAAATAGCTCAGCTGTTTGGTTTTAATGCAAAAGTCTATAGTTAAGATATGTCTGATTTTCTGAATTAAAACTGGGAGGGCATTAACATTGGGGGGGGGGGATTCAAATTAGCCTCTCTTATTTATAAATACATACTGCTTTTTGGGAAAATACTGTACATGTAGGTCCAAGTAGGGTGTTCCAATTAATACATTTGCTTTAGCATCCAGACTGGTCATACACCTTATCATACCATGGTAATGTTTCAATATTTAAACAAAAGTCTAATTTAGGTTTCAGTTTCTTTTGTATGGCTTTGGTCAAAAACTGTCTAACTGCTTTACATGTGGAGAAAAGAAAATGGTTGAAGGTTAAAGACCTTCAGTTGAAGTTGTAATGAATAACTTTGAGAGCTATTTCATTATTTACAGAAAAATGAAGAAAAACATTTAAAATGTGTATGTGTACCTTAAAGAAACAAACTCTAGTATATTGTGTGGGAAGTATGTTGTGCACTATACACAACATCCTCACAGTATTATGGCTCTCTCAACGCTGATTCTTCTCCCCAGGCCAATATCCAAACAGAGCACTTCAATCGACCAATCAACCTGAACCACTATGCCACCAAGAAAAGTGCAGCCCAGAGCATGCTGGATGTCGCCCTGCTGATGGCCAACTCGTCCCAGCTAAAGACGGTCCTCTACGTGGGGCCGCAGTACCGCTTCTACATCCCGCTCCTGGTGCTCCTAAGTCTGTCCATTACACTGCAGGTGGTGGTGGGCCTTCTCCTGGTTCTCATTGGTCAGTATTGTATTGTATACAAGCAGCTTTCAGAGCTGTACAAATGCTGAAAATGCAGTTTTATGTTTGGGGTATAGAAACAGAGACACTGATTATAAACAGTTTTCAATGGTGTCCAAATGGACTATAGACTGATTTTAATGGTGTCCAACGGCTGAATTTCAGTTTTAAATGAGGGTCAAGAGCCAGACACTTAGAGAGTGTTTTTCTAAAAAAGGTATTAAGGTGTGACATTCCAGCAGCTGTTTGTAATATCGGTGTCATTATGCTGGTGAAGTAGGTCACAGCCCATGGTGAATCATCGATAAGAAAATCACTGCAGATGTGCCAAAAGCACTGCGGAGTGGACTGTTCAGAAAGAAATGTCAGCATCACACAATATATATATATGTGTGTGTGTCTGTGTGTGTGTGTGTGGAAAGAATGATTTGATTAAACTATTGAATGGGAAGTCAACACTGGCCTTTTTTGTCTGCCTATCTACTGTCTATTTTCAAATAGAAAATGTTCTTCATGTTAAGCACAAACATTGACTGTGAGTTGTAGTGCCTCAGAGAACTGGTCTGACCTCTCTCTCTCATCCTTTTAGTGAAGTACGATCTGAACGACACAAGGAAACACCAGAAACTCAACACCATGAACAATGTGGCCACAGTGTTTGTCTTCTTCACAGTTCTGGTCAACATCTTCATCACTGCTCTGGGATTCGAGGCTGGTCGGTGAGCAATGTCTTGGTCTGGATATCACTTGCATGTACGAGGTTGGCTGCATAAGTGTGCCTCGCCCAATCCATTCTAACTGTGCATGTTTTCATGAATAACAGTATTTTATGTTGTATATAGTATTGTGGGTCATTATTTGAAACCTTGAAACTGACAAACCGCTGTAGAGTAACATTTTGCATGACATTGCGTATCATGAAATATTGATTTCAAATGTCAGTTCTGTCATCTTGCATGAACACATCTCAGTTTTATTTGTCTTTATTTTATTTTAAGCTTTGTTTGTCTGACAAAGGTGCCGGGTTGGCACACAGTAACCTCCGGTGCCTTCGTGTTCTTTTCCAGGGACAGTACCATGACGGGCCTTTCCGTGGTGCCGGTTCCTCAAATGCTTGGGTCTGACAACCACACAGGGGAGGGGTAGAGCTCTCACTGCGGCATTCAGCCAGTCAGTTATCACTCAGGAGCCATCTACGCTCAACTCCTCCCATGCCTTATAGGAATATATATATATATAATATTATATATATATTCTTTTATATATACATATATATATGTATATAATATATAATATTTATGCTATATCAATTTATATATACATTTCTGGTTTGACCAAACAGGTCAGTGAAATTACCATGTTTACCATCTGTTGTCCAACAGTACTGGCTGTGAAATACAACTTAAGCACAGTAAAGAGGAAAGGCATTACCAGTGGCGATGATTCATTTTTTTGGTCAGATTAGTCACTTAAAAGCAATCCCAGATTTCCCCAGGAAATATGTTCTCAGGTTTTCTAGTGTAGTCATGCCTTTTGTGTGGTTTATAGATGTTGAAACCTAGGTTTGTAGTTTGAGTTGAGTTGTTTGAGTTGTGCTTTTTAGCATAGGAACGGGGGTGGTTTCAGCAATAATGTGTAGTACTGTATTTCTTCAAGTTCCTTTAATACTTTGTCACTTTAAGTCGTTTCATCCTTTTCTTTTTTAAGATACTTGTACAATATACTTGACATTATTCTTGAGCAATAAAATTGTTCTATTCATTCCATCCATTCTCCATTTTGTATAAAACTGTGGGAACTGCTATACCTGAAAACGTATACAGTAAGTGTGACTATGCCTTCAATCCGAGACATCCAGGTCATAACCACCCATTCTTCAGCTCCCACACCTTCAGGCCCCCGCCCTCTATACACACAATACATTCAGTTCTGTTCTGGGTGACAAAGATCTCCTGTTGAAACCTCTTTTAAAAACAGCCACGATAATGCAATTTGTGTAATAGAACAGTAGCTTTTGATCACAAGCTGTACCTTATTTCAAACGACACATTTGTTACGTGAGAACATGTTACCATTACCTGCAGCATGAATTACGTACAAAGTAAACCAAACATTACATTTCAAAACCAATTTGAATGCTTAAAATGTAATTTATTGTTGAACAAATGCATAGAAGACAGGAACAATCAAACTGCCAAACAAACTGGAAAAAAATATTGTAAAAGTTAAAAAGTGGTCCATAAAAATGTGGAAATGACTGAAAAAAATGCATCTTCTGCATTTTCTTTGGCAAAATATTTGATAACACTGTAGTCCTTCCTAAGGTCAATAAAACATTGTAGTGTGTAGTGACAATCAAGCTACTTCTGATATACATAAAAAAAATACTGAGTACTGAGATTCCTTGATTCAAATCAATTATTGTGCCTAAAATGTAATTGACAACTAGACTTGACCCAAAAAGAAAAGCTTTTTCAACTCCAATGTAAGTCAAACAATTCAATGTGAAAACAGGACAGTACAGGGCGCAAGCAAGCACTAGGCACAAAATAATTGTAATGTCTGTACATTCTGAAGTTTAATGGGGTAAAAACATTTTAAAATATTTACTGTTTATGGTACTGCAGTTGACTAAAAATGTGTCAGCACAGAACCATAAACATTTTCTTAAAAAGCCATTTACATGTTTCTTAGGTCCCATAAACAGGGCCCACTCGGCGTAATAGAAAAAAAAATTCATTATTGTTTTTTTTAAATTGGAAGAATGACTAACTATGCTTCAATTCTGTTAAATGGGTTCTCCTCCTCAGCCTCCATGGTTGAGTACACGTAATAGAGAAATACTGCTATGACGACAAAAACAAGCAGGCGTAGCCACCCCGGGACTCCCCCGGACTTTGGGGCTTCTGTGACGGGCTTCTGGTAGCTGGTTTTCGGGGGCGGAAGCTTGGAGTAAGACACATTCTGGTAGGAGGCCTGCGTCCTGCTAATGACGGGCCTAAGACAAAGTCAGACAAAACAATTGACTTTACTCTACGTGGAGACAACGGTGATAAGGTGGCATAAAGCTTTTTTCCTAGGGTGATCAGATGCAAACGGACCAAATGCGGGATGAGTAGTAAGTTTGTTCGGGACAATGTGGGACATGTTACCCCATGCTGAGATGTGACCTAAAACTCTGAAATAATGTCTATCTAACTGAATATGAAACATTTGTATTCTGCCTTTTGCCTAAACACACCTATACTTTGTCTTCTATTCGATTTCACAGCACACCAGCTAGGAAATAAAAGATACAGGCTACCGCTTTTGCTATATGAAAGATATGATGAGCCATGATGTCGCCTGGTAGCTTTAACCTTATCTTCAAAGTTTGTGTAAGTTTGGTTGTTGTGACATAGCCCAGGAGTTCACCAGCCCCACGGCTTCAGGGCCTTCTGATGACTGCCTTCACTGCTCTCTTCTCAGCCATTGGATGAAAGCAAGGCTTTTCGAAAAGCCTCGCTATGCTGCATTTGTAATGAGCCACATTGCTGCTTTTGACGTAGCACTATGAAATAGAGTTGGAATGACGCAACGGCATAAGCAGCTCATGTGCCGGGCAAGTAAAAGCCAAACGACCAATGAAATGCAGGACATTATCCCAATATGCGGGATTGAGGACAAAGGGTCGAAATGCTGTGCAGTACACAAAGCGGGACACCTAGTCACCCTACCTGTTACAGAAATATTCCATTGGCACTTGAGTTAGGTGAGGAAATTGAAAATAGGATTTAGGATTCATAGGAGTGGTAAAGTTATGTTATTTCCACATCACACCATAGGACATTAAAACTCACTCTTCAAAGTGATGATCAACTTCATGGGTGTTTTCAAAATTTCTTGGTCTTCGGACGCTGTGGAAAGACAACACAAAGACAGCACAAAGACAATACAAACACACAAACAATCATTTTTAAAGTTTACAGTGATTTTTACAGTGTCATTATTGCTTTGATATGCAGTAGATCCTCCACCTTAAGACAATGTCTACGTTAACTATACTCACACATCACCAAAGCCTTCATCTCTCACCTGCAATGTGGAGAGAACAAAAGGTGATTAGTTGTTATGAATTTAGATTCAGTGTGATGCATAACACCAATAATTCTACTTTTTAAACTTTGCACATATGGGTTATCGCCTCTACAGTCCAATAAGTTGTAAGATAATACATCTAGTTAGGCAGAAGATATTGGACCATATACTGGTCAAATAATGTCACTACAATTTGGACATATGCTGTTTAAATAATCACTGACATGTTACAAAACGTATATGAAATAGTAAAGCTGAGTGAGTGTTTGAATGGCTGATGCCTAATTATTAACTTTATTGTATTATACTGGCTGCATTTGTTTGAACATGGCATACCCAAGAGTATTTCTTTAGTTAAAGTTCAGCACCGCAGCAAACCTTACTACAACACTGCATTTTCTCAATCCTGGCTGTTATGGCCATTTTGTACTGCAGTTTTGCACTTCTGCTGCCACAGGTGGGACTAAATCCACTTTCTGTTTCTTTTCCAGCATTTGATTGGCTAGACATGGTTTAAGCCGGATCTGGTCCAGTAGTCACTCTGACTAAGAAAGAGTAATGCATATGCACCTACCGGTGGGTGGTAATGAATGTATTCGACTTCTTCCTCTGTCAAGACAAAAACAAAGCTTCAGTAAGCAAACATAATATTTTCCTAGGGGACAAGACACACATATTCTTAAGCAATATACAAGCTTTTTAGTTTTGATGGAAAGCTAGCAATGTAACTAATGAAAAGGCATGCATAAACCTTACAAACACCAACAACAGCACATTGCCATGCCAACTCATATTTTTGGTGATGTCATTGTTCAATGTTGTGCTGTGAAAGATTTTTTTTACTAAATTTTAATTATTTTTTACATTTTCGCGGGATGATCCAACCCAGACCGCAGAAGTGCATAGTGCATAGCCTCGACAGCTAGTTAAGGGTGAAGGTATTTAGCACAAGCTTTTGTGAAGGTATTTAGCACAAGTGCCTTGCAGCGATAGGGAATCAAACCCAAGTCTACCACTGGCAAAGTGATGACAACAAAAAGTGCACCACCACACCCAGATTATAGTTATCTGTCTTTCACATGACCATAAACCATGAAAATTAATTTTAAGATGTAGTACTAGTTTTCTCTAAAACATGCTTCAAAAAGTGGCAAATTGTTGCATACTGTCTCTAACACACAAGATTATTGACTTTCCCATAGACCTGGATTAATTACAGACTTCTTGCATGATATTTCCACCAGGGTCTGAATGTCACTGGACTGACATGAGAGGGTGAACTGGCCACTGATGAGCAATGTAGCGCCTTTTTAGAAAGACGTTACTGGACATCATGTTTTCAACTTACGGTCAATACGAATTCATGCACCATAAGATGCCATTATTAAAACTGTAACAGCCCGTTTCAAATTGTTTTTTTTAAGAACGTGAACATCTGCAAGGTAATCCGATTACGCCTGCCAACCTGCAGACAGCAGCTTATTTGCTGTAGAGATGGTTATTCTCATTCTCTCCTACATGTTGCTATTGTGGTTAGAGAAATCAAGATTGATAAGGTTCTGTGTGTATGTCACATAACTTTGGCTTGCAGCCTATGGTTGAAAAGTTAGGTTCTTGTATGATTAAAAGTAAACTATAGGATGAGAGTAGCTGGGACTCCATCCAACTTTTTAATGCAAATTTCGAGCATTTGAAACATAAAATCTTGTAAGTCAAATAGGAAATCGATTCACTAGAGGGGGATGGATTAACTGCCAATTCGCATTTGGTATAAATCAACTAAGATCGTTGGAGATGGGTGTATTTGCATCAAATAGCATCAACAGAGTTTCCGTTAAAGTTGCTTTGGCAACCTCAACACAGCGGATAGAAATGTGCAGTCTCATTTCTTTTAGCCGAATTTTCATAAATGCACTTAAAATATGTGAATGACTTGGTTGGAAACCCAGCTAGTGACAAAATTGTCTAAAATTGCAATTTTTATAAAAATCTGCATTTTACGGGTCATCCTGAACCTTGCAAGGCCGATCCTGTAGAAGTCAACGCTTGGGAGTTATCTACGTCATGAAACAGGCTGCCCACCTCCCTCAGTCCCTGCCCGTGAGTCTCATTTTCAGTTGCTGATCGAGAGTCATCATTCACCGTTCACGCCCACCCCTCCTCAGCCCCTTGCCCACTTTTTAGTATTTTTCAAAATGATGCAGTGGGTGGAGTTTGACTAAGAGCTGGGGGAGAACTTACACTTTAAGTTGGGGGGAGCGATGCATAGGCAGTTAGCTGAGTGTGAAATCACAGTCCAGTTATATTTATGTCAGCATGGAGTGCTACAGGCCATGCTCTCCACCATCCCAGATCTCAGGCTGCATCTTCCAATAACATGATAACTACTTACAACTGCAGGACTGGGAATGGGGAAATAAATCCAAGGGCTCAAATAAGTTACAGCTCTTCGTCAGCAGAAATCAGAAGATGCTTTCAAGATGGTCACAAAAGTGTGGATAAGGGTGACAAGTCAATTACTCTTACCCTCTTCTCTGTAGTAAGTCTTGTCAGGAGATTGTTTTGGGGTACCTTCGGCCATGGCCGCTTTCAGCTTCTTCTCATAGAGAGCCCTGGTGGTGCCTAGCAGTCCCAGAGATAGACGTTCATCAGTGTAATATTTAATAATACACTGTAATACGTTTATAATACATGTAACGGTTAGTTAGACACACTAATTAAAATGAGTGCACACCAATTGACAACATAGGCTACATACCAACTATAGGCCCATGCTTGATACCATGTTCGTCCAGGAGATCACTGATCTCCTTTTCTGACTTGGTGCTTAGATCAGACATCAGCTGAGACAACAGGATACCGAATCAAACATTATGTAGGGTTTTATTGTATGTAGACATTTACAAAGTTATTGACATCCACATATGAATATGAAATGAAGTTTAGTTTCTACTTTTTTTTCGGGATCAAGTATCTGTCTGTGTATCTAAGTATATGTGTTCAACAGTTACAGAGAAACATTTTGGTGATCCCTTTGAACACACAGGTAAACAACCAAATACTTAAGTACAACCGTCAATGACACTGTGTAGGTAAGATATGTAATTAGGTTACTCGTCTCCAGATGGCACCCACAAAAACTCAACAAGCAGTTAAGGCACACTTACACTGTGCTCTCTAAATGATGCAAAGCATTGAAATATTGTAGTTAATGCTGCGGTTGTCTTTCTCAAGCGTTTATGTAAAGCGTTCAGTAGCGAAAGACGGAGATGCAACCTCTGTCGTCTGAAGTTAACGAAGTTAGCTACCTTAACAAATCAGAAACAAAAGCCATGTGGATGCTTTCGATTATGCTAACTAGCGAGCGAGTTAGCTCATTTGTATGACCACGTATGATGCCTTCCTTTTTCAGTTTGTAACTACTATGTTAGCAAGAATGTTTACTTTACTTATTGGGAAAGAGCGCCAAACGAGTTTTGCAACATGCCAAATAATCTTCGTATCATTCAAATGTTAATTTGACAACCAACAAGCTAAACCAAAAAACTTGGCGTTTCTTTTACTTGGAAACCACCGAACTTCTCTGGATGAATGGTACTTGACTAATGCAAGCTACTGTAATGTTAACGTTAAGGGGTCCCATTTCCTGATTCAAATCAAGCTGCAGTTAGTTTACTAGCTAATAACGTTCAGATAATTTCCACTAGGCCTGTAGCAATAGCATGCTACGGAGAGATATATGGCAACCATGTAGCATCATAGTAATGGTTCATCACATAAAAATACAAATAACGTAAATTAACGTTACCTTACAAGTCTCTTCGCCGTTCTTGGCAAGCCAGTGAAATAATTTCACGTTGTCTTTTTCCCGTGGGCGTGACTCGCGACGTGTTGCGCGGGTCCTTGACAAACGTCACAGGGTGAACACATCAAGATCCAGACAGGCAAATCCAGCACGAACCACAAATTGCTTTTGCTTTTCAGTGTTATTATACTTCACAGATTGAGGCACAATGTAATAACAATGTGCCACAGATTGCTGCGTTGTTGTTCACAAACTGTAGTAAAAGTATTTAGCAGACGCTTTTATCCAAAGACAACAATACAAAAATAGGTAATAAGCATAATGACATTACATTCATCATGAAACAATATTAAGTATCATTTTAAAGTAAAACCATCAAGTATTACTATAATAATAATAATATTACCAAATACTATGGTTATATTTATAAAGTATGCCTCAAACAAATTAACTAATTACAAATATGTGTTTATAAAACATGTAACACGGAGAGATAAATTAAGTTCATTACAAAGTCCATGAGAACGAGGATCAAAAGTAGTAGGCCTAAATTAAAATCACATACGTTGGCAATAAAGTGTACATCCCAATGAAAGCAGATGATTTCTTAGAAATGTGTTGTGCGCCATCTAGTGGCGGTGGCGTTGGCCAGGCGTTCATTACCTAATATGGCCAGCGCTATATGGAATTTTTTTTCCGGGACTGCAGCCCTATGAGTTTGGAGAATGAGTCAGCCGCATGCCAATTACTGGGCGTTGGCTGGTGTAGTTCCTTTCGCTGGTTGCGACACACAATGGGGAGCAGCCTTTCCTCTCTTGACGTCTACTTTTGCAGTTAAATGTGCAAAGGTCCTTTCCATTCTAAAATGAGTTTATAAACCTTATCCAATTAACAGTAAAAAAAAATGTCAAGTGCTGGCAGAAGAAATAATATCAATATTGTCCTTTAGTACCAGTCCAATGTGGAGTGTATAAGAGTAAATAGAATAAAATGCATAGCCTCTAACTGAAAATGACAGCACGCTCCACAAGACACATTTCAGAGATGAATTGACAGAACAATACTTAAGATAATTTTATTGTGTATCAAAATATTGTAACAGACATTGTTGATGTTGCTTTCTTTTCAAAACATTTTTTTTTTAATTTTGCAATACTGATTACACAATAACAAAGTAGCACAGGAAAGAGCTGAAGGTAGGAGGCGTGAGAGGGAAAATGTGGCACTTTGATAAAGCGATTATTTTTCATTTATTCATTTTAGGTATTGCAAAAACAGCTCTTTCCATAACCTCCCTCACCTTCCACTTTATTAAACATCTGCTTTGCTACGTCAACTTCAGTCCAATTTTCTAACTTCCCTTTTAGTCATTATGTAAAAACCACCACCTTTGGCTTTGGTCCTTCTCTAGGTCAGCCAGTTCTCAGCTGGCATCGGAGAAATGCATTCATGAACAACACGTGGAGACAACGCTCAGTTTGCAAGTGCAGGATGATGTAGAAATGTTAAGCCTCGAGAAAAAAAAAAGACTCATAAACACAGTAGACACAGGGCAAATCCACAAACAGGCTACTTTTGCACCAGTGTTAGTTTCGGTTAATTGGTGTAATAAAGGCTTTGGAAGGTGTGTTGCGGTTCTGCTTTAAGTGTGTCAATTCACCCTAAATATTGACCAAAACATCTTATCTACTCCAGATGCGTGGCACTTTTTTTGTATCCCCTTCTATTGCCATGGGCTACAGTTATCCTCTACAGTTAAGCTCAGAACAGCAGTGTCCTAAAAAAACCAGGCAAAACTAGCAGCAGCTACGTTGTGTTAGGGACAGCAACAGTAACACAAACATCTGTGTAAACCAACACCAGAAACGAGCCAGAGCTACACAACTACCTCCACATCAGACATTTTCATGAGAAACAACGAAAGCTAAAAATTACCCTAAAGTTATGTGCTGAAATTCAGTCGGTTTACAGTAAACAAAGGTGCTTTTTTTATTTAAAATCACTCTGTTAGTGATATGGAGTATGGCTGGGAAGGTTATGAATAGACAGATGGAATGAAATGGAAAAAAGGCACAGAAAATAGTGAGGAGCAGAACAGGGAGGATGTTCAGTGTATGTGTGTTGGGAACAGGAGTCTTTGGCTGGGCCTCCAGCCCATAGGCTGGGTCTGGGTCTTGAGATTGGTGGTTCTTAGACGGTGAAGTGGTAGGGGCTTCCCGGGATGTGTTCATCGCCCCATTTGACCACCAGGATGTACTCGCCCTTCTCCTTGAGCTGGTAGGAGACGTTGTAGAGGCGGTTGCCCAGGTGTTTCACCAGAATTTCCTCGCATGGTACTTTAGGCCCATCAACTCCTACCAATAGCATATTCCTCCCTGAAGAAAGGAGGGTAAACGAAGAAGGTAGAAATGAGAACATTGGACTGCCAATACTCCAGGACATGGGATGGTTTAACTTTATTACAAGCAAGAACATCCCTGAAATCAGAAAAAAAAAACATCTCAGATTTCTCAAAGCAGCACACATTACCTGCTTTGCTGCAGTCCACGCTGAAGCTGTTCTTTTGGCCAACAAAGGCTTTGGTGAGACCCAGGCCCTTGGCAACCACCCGACTGGCATCAGACGAGGCCCAGCCTGGCGCCGCCTGCTGACTGGATGTCACGCTACGGGTAACTGGGTCCACCATCACAGATGAGGTCTCATGCATGCTGTGGCTACTGACCAGGCGAGACCCTGTTCAGGAAAGAAATGTGTCAGTGAAATGTCAGTGGCTTATACCAGTATTCACATATCTATATCATGTTTGCTAAAATTAAGAAAGTAAATGTTTTATCTCAATTATTGCAGTGCTCATCAATGATCAGCTCACCAAAATGTGCTGGTACAATGACACTATGTCTCGTGGGATTTATCTAGATTAGCTCACCAGTGATTTTAGCTTTGTATGGGCTGCCGACAATGTGATAGGGTCCGCCATATTTGATTGAGATCAAATAGTTCCCAGGAGCCATTGGGGTATAGGTGACCTTGTAGCCCTCTGGGCACTCTTGACAGTCCATCTTCACCTTAGAGGGGCCGTCGATGGTCACAGCCAGAGCACCGGCACCAGCTGAGCTTGTGTTCACGATAAACTCACACGGAGATCCTGAGAATGAGCCAGGACAAGTCAGGAGAAATTCACTACTCGCATTCATTTAACAACTACTTGATCACAAAAAACAGCAGTCCAAGCAAGGTATTTATTGCATTAGTATGTTTTTTCCACAGAAAACCACACCCACTGTTGCAAGCTTCTTGCTCAATCAGTCGAGATTCAGAAGTCTTGACTCCAAAGACAATTTACATACCACAGAACTAAAATACGAGTGGCATGCATTGAAGAATGACAAATTAGTCCTTGCAAGGGAGTGAAAAAGGGAAAAACCGGAACTCATGGAGGTGGTATAGAGATGGATACCTGTGGTGCCTCCCTCTAGTCCGGCCCCATATGCAGACACCATTCCTGGGTCTCCTGCCTGGCCCATTTCCCCAACCCGGATCTTGAAGGGGCTTCCAGGAATGTGGGAGCCATTGAACTTCACATCAATGAGGTACAGACCATTTTCCCTCGGAATGAACCGCACAGCATACTTGTCTGTGGGGGGCAGGGGAGGGGGGGAGGAGTAGGAATGTGATGATTAGTGATGATGTGTTGAATCACAAGAGAAACCTGGGAAAGCTAAGGAAGTTGGATAACGACAAACACACGCACAGCCTACAGCTGGGCCAGGGGTCCCGCTAAGAAGATGCCGGGACAAAAGACGAAACACACTCAATGATAATCCACTGAAGACTGAACCACCATTTTAAATTAAGTCTAGTGAATGCCTCATCGCTGCAAACCATGTTGCTTTCCTTTTTCCAAGTATACTTGGCTCTCCAATAAAGAAGGTCATTTAATGTGTTGAGTCTCTTTCAAATACCCCTGAAGCATTTTTTTCTTCATCTCCAAGTTTACCTTCATCGATCTCTGTGACGCAACACTCCTCCAGAGCTCCAGACGGGCTGTGCACCTTGGCGTCGATGACGCCCTTCGCCCCGTTCAGGCTTACCGCAAACGAAGCCGGTTGGTTCACCTTTAATCCCGACTCCTGTGTTCAGATGACAACTCAAACTCAACTCACCATCAAGATCTTAGACCTTTAGTGCATCGCATTACTCGCTGGGTCTGTCATAAACGTCACCCCTGCTTTTGTAACACAACTCCTTCACATCACTACACCTAGCTGTGTTCTTTTTCAATGTCTTACTTCTATAATGAACTTCATTAAGGCCTGAAATTTCTACTTAAAATAGCGTGTCTCTGCAAAATAAAAAATCTACCCTGAATTCTCCATACATTCCCTTCTGTTACCTTGTATATTAGTAATATATACTCTTTCCACTTCAGTCATTTATAATTCCTGTGTCACACATTGTCTGTGTGTCTGTAAGACTACCTTACCTTCAGGCTAAAAGGGTTAAAAAGGGAGGCTTAAGGAGTATAGAAGAAGTATAGACCCTAAAAGCCCACAGAGAAAAAAAAGTAACAATCACGATATATTAATGACAGGATGAGTGATTGCATACGTGAGCAGATTTTAAATGGAAAAAATGAGTGAGAAATAGAAATAGCCTCTTTTGCCCTCTTTAACCCTTTAGCCCCTGGTTTGCACTCCATTGAAGGGGGGGAGGGGGGAAGGGAAGGCTGTTGGGAGCCTTTAGAACAAGGCACGAGAAATACAAACAGTCCTTCAGTATCCCTGAGTCGCGAGTACCACCCATGAACACAGCAGCGGCCCACACAGGGAGCAGCCGACCCGAGAGCGGAGGTGGCCCGGAACTGGCCCGGAACTGGCCCGGAACTGGCCCGGGTGCGCTGAATGCTATACCTTTAGGCGGTGCCTAGTTTTCCCGCCATTTTTGCTTGACCTCTAACACCCCAATTTAATGAACATCACTTAGCGTGCCGCCTGAAGCAATCACCTAAAATTGCAGGATGTCTGAAGATTGAACTTCATTGCTTAATTGCTGCTTAAGGTCTTTTTGAGGGTAAATGGCCCCCTATCATGGCTATGCCTTAATTCGTATTATACCCCGGAGATGAGAAATACTCTTTTCTGATTGGTAGGCAGGTGTCCCAATATTTTTTTCTAGCGGGAAATCTCAGGTAAAAAGTTGAATCTCCGAAACTTGGAATGGTAGTTTTAACAACCATAGTAATGCTTGATTGAAAAGCGCTCCATGGATAGAGGCTACTACAGTGAGTGTGTACAGTAAACGCGATGAATTCCATGGTCAAATAACATGTTATCTGGAGAACTCGCAAGCTAGTAAGCATTGAATCAGAAAGCTAGCTTCTTTTTAAACTGAACAAAATGTTTCCTTTGAGGCTATACCTGCTTGCTTAAATACATGTGTGACAACCGGGGTATAAGCGGCTGATATTTTCTTATAACGGGACACCTCGTCGGCCATTATCCCTTACATCATAGCACTGTTCATAAACTGGTTGGAATAGTGGAAGTAAATCTTTACATGGTAAAGATAATCTCTTTTATGTTAATTCCCCATTTATAGGTAAGTATCTCTAAGCTATAGTCTGTTTAACCGACTTTCCTCCTCCACATCACCATTACCCATTGACTGTCTGCACTGGCAGAGCTGCCTTGATTCCCTGGCTGAGGAGGGAGCTGCTGTGTTATGGGTGGTCTGGGGCTCGTTTTGGGTGGACAATTGTCTGTTTTTCTCGAAGCCTCACCTGAAGACTGGCAACAGTAAGACGGCGGGCATCGTCAGACGGCGAGGCCACTGGCACCACGAAGGGGCTGTCGGGGATGTGCTCGTCGTTGAAGCGGATGGAAACCTCATAGTCTCCTGCAATGAACACAGATCAATCAAGTTGTTTTATGTCCTTAGAAGGCTCTTAGCTTCACTGACTGCATATTAGTATGATACAAGTAAAAATGACTACCATTATAAGTAGTAGTTGTAGTATTAGCATTCATATTGAGACTGACCTTGGTTCTTGGCAGTATGTTTCTCAAAGAATCAATCAGTTTCTTAAGATACCAATCAATACATTGATCTTTAGAAACAAACATTTTACCTGGTTCTTGGACAATGTAGGAGACGCCACTGGATCCGTCCTTGCGGTCCTCAAAGGCGATTTCTGCTTTGCTGGGGCCCTCGACAGCAATAGACAGACCTCCAGCACCAGCCTCACGAGTCCAGATGCTGAATTCAGCTGCACCACAAGAAAATTGATCATTTAAAATATGGCAAGGGGGTCACTTTGTGTTCACTTACCCATTCTCATTTTCTCATTACACATATACATACAGCCTCTCTCTTCAAATTCAAGTTTCACAATGAAATGTATTTCATTTTCACGCTAATTTTTATTCCTTGTCCTCTACACACACACAAACACTCAGTAGTTCCCTGTCTCACAAACACACAGTGATATAAGCCCCATTTTCCTTTACACACACACACACACACACACACACACACACACACACACACACACACACACACACACACACACACACACACACACACACACACACACACACACACACACACACACACACACACACACAGACAGACAGACAGACAATACTGATGACGCTGACTTGAGGAAAAGACACCACTCCTAACAGACATGGCAGGCTTTTATACCTGGAGCTCCGGCCTCTGCCCTCTCAAGTCCAGGGCCTCCGGCGCGGACCTTGTGGGCCCCTCCCTCTCCCAGTGGCCCCACTGTGAACTGGAAGGGGCTCCCAGGGACGTGCTGGCCCTGGTACTTCACGCTGACTGTGTGCACGCCCATCTCTGTGGGGACGAAGCGGATGCAGTAGGTGTTGTTCTCTCCCTCCATGATCTCGGCCTTGTGGATCTTTCCGGAAGGACTGGTGACCTGGGCGGTCATGTCAGCTATGCTGATCTCTAAGTGATGGAAAAGTGAAAGGAAAAAGGGAAAAGGATATCATTTTTGAGAAAGAGGACATAAGATTGCGCATAGAATTTGACTATTTCTTTGTTGAATGATGGTGAAAACAGTTTTGGCTGTATCCATAGAGAATTACCTGGGATTTTCAGACTCAGGTCACATTGGCTGCCTACATTAGCCACAGAGGCGGCTCTTCTCTTCCTGGTGATGCTCTCCTTCATCCTGCCCTCTCCGGTGACCTTCACAGTGAAAGCACTTCCTGTGTCACAAGAGACAGCAGGGGACAAAATTTAAGACATAATACTATCAAGGCCAGACTTGGCATAATATTGCAATCACCAGATTTGCCTATACAGTGTTATACTTAACAGGGGTTTCAATAAAACAATGAAATCAGTCAAATTAAATATGTTCATATATTAAATTAATTAAATATATTCATTCATTCATAGATTCATATTCATAATGGTTTAAGTGTCAAGACTGGCACCTGGGACATGCTGGTCAGCAAATTTAATGTTGATGATGTAATTTCCTGGCTCGGTGGGGCAATAGGTGACTTTGCAGGTTCCGTCCTCCAGGTCCTCTGTGTTGATGTCCACTTTACTAGGACCCTCGATGGACAGACTGAGGCCACCATAACCTACAGCACATAGGACAGAGTGAGCATGCATAGATAGATTTGATCCTTTTTTATAGTGTGCACAGGTAGTATGTGTAAGTCGAGTAATTGAGGGTTTTAATACAATGTACATATTGACAAACCTAACCCTAACAGAAAGTGCACCTTGTAAAACATGGACATAGAAAATCAGTAATCTACTAATTATTTGTGTAAAGTTAATTATAAGTGTAAAGTATGTAGTTCTTAAGGCTACGTATAATAAAGCGTAACTGAAAAGTACAACTTTCGACAATGAATGCTAAGGTACTTGAGATGTGTAAATGACAGGGTCTCTGTATAAATGTTTAGCTCCAGACCGACAAAACTTGTGTCGCCCTACCTGCATCACGAGTGTCAATGATGAACTCAGCTGGCTCGAACGTGCGAGCCTCGCTCAAGCCCTGTCCAGACACACGCACGCGGGTGGCGTCTCCGATCTCTGATTGGTTGATCATGACTGCGATGGGGCTGTTGGGAATGTGACGCCCATTCTTCTTGATGTTCACCAGGTGCTCGCCGATCTCCTTGGGCACGAAGGAGATACCTGAAAAAAAATAAAATAAATGAAGACAAATTAATACATGGAAATGTTTGTTCTTCAAGAATCCAATTTTTCCAGTTCTTCCTTATTTTCTGAATAAGATGAGAAAATTGCTCTCTCTGCTTACAAACTGACAAAACAGTGAAATACTGTCTACAATGATGTTCCTCCTAGTGAATCTACAGTTAGCGGACTTGCTCCCTGACAAGCATCTGGTGTGAAGATCTATAATCTTCTAATCTACCTCTGCTACAATTTATTCATCAATAAATTCATCCTCATACCCATCTGCATACCCCCCCTTACTCACCCATGAAATATACCCACAGAAAATACTGAGAAAACTGCACTCTTCTATAAACTTATAATACATCACCTTAAACAGAATATGATCTAGTGTCTATAACTGCATCCCTGTTGGTGAGTCAGTTAGTTGACTTTACTCCCTACACCTGCTGTGGTGTTTTAATATCTTCTGATGTTCTTTTGCTATAATTTCTCCATATCACCATCTCCTCCTCATACCCTTCTCCCGCTCTCCCTCGCTCCCAGACTCACCCACGTGGCCGTTGCGGAGCAACTTGAGCAGGCACGGCTCCTCTCGGCCGGAGGGAGTGGTCAGAGAGGCGGTCAGCTGGCTCAGATCCAACTCCCCGATGTCCAGAGGAATGTCTGCGGCCGAGCCCACCTTCAGGTGAGACATGCGCATGGAGTCATCACCTGGGGACACACAGTCAGAGGGGAGAAAGAGGCACATGGTGATGACATCAGAGAGAGCCAAGGAAAAGCAATGGAAGACTTCCTCTAGAAGAGCAACACTTACTGTTCAATTGGCCCTGGCCTTCATTTACAATTATTAACCTGTATTCATTTAGCAAATGCTTTTACCCAAAGCAACCCAAGTAGAATAGCTGTACAGGTTAAATACCCTTACCACCTCAACCTAACCTACCACTAACCTGCTAAACCACTGACCTAAACCTCCCAAACCTGCTTAAGCACTAACCTAAACCTTCCAAACGTCTGACAAACCAAAATGACCCTGCCTTGACTGACCTGTGATCTTGGCTACGAATGGACTGCCTGGGATGTGCTTGTCATTGTATTTGACCAGAATGTTGTAGTCCCCAGGCAACACTGGCAGGTATGAGACTGTGCAGGTGCCATCTTGGTTGTCAGTGCAGCTGATGTCGGCCTTGGAGGGCCCCTCAATGGCCAGAGACAGACCACCTAACATGATGCGAAACAGAAATGATGTCTGGTGCGTCAAGTCACTGTATCTCATTGAAAAGGAAATGGAAGAACTTCTTTAGTTAACATTAAAAATGTTACTTATATACTACGTATAAAGTACTACTTTTATGTTTATCAAGTCAGTTGATTTCTGAGGTCAGATTTACATCATGGAAAAGAAATGCAAGACTATACACACAACTTCCTTGAAAACAAATTGAATGTACAAATATAAGCAATTTCTTTTATCTGCAATGTGCAGAAAGAGAGGTGATCATTGTGCCGAACTCTATTACCTTCTCCAGCGTCCTTGGTGTCAACAGTGAAGACCGCAGGCTTGTTGACCATGCCATGGATAAGCCCTGGGCCATAGGCATTCACATGGCCACTGTTGACATAGTCCACATAGAATTGCAGTGGACTTCCTAAGTCAACAAATGTTGAAGCGTTAGTGTTAGCACATACAGAGAGAACTCACTCAAATATACAGACAGTTCCAGTCTCTACGGAGCTGTATTATGCTTTAATACACATTGTTTCTATGTTGCAAGTGTATTTTGTGGCCATAGCTGCTTGTCTGACCTGGGATGTGGATGCCGTCGTATTTGATGTCCATCTCGTGCAGGCCTGCCTCTGTAGGGGCATACTTCACTGTGACAGTGCCGTCCTTGTTATCCGTGATGTCAGGCTTGGCCACTTTCCCAGATGGCATTCGCACGTCGCCTAAAAGAATGGAGACATTGGGGGTTTACAGACACACACACACACACACACACACACACACACACACCCACGCACAAACGCGCACGCCAAATCCCCGGTGCCATTGTAGGCCGCTTTAACGGGACGTGTTCACGGAAGCACACTGACCTGTAATCTCTCCCTTCTGGATGGTGAATGGAATGACCAAGTCGAAAGGTCGCAGCCCAGCCACATCCAGCCCGTTCATGCCCATGGGCCTGTCCGTCGCCTGCAGTGGAGATAAACACTGAGAGCTGAGTGCCAACTTCCACCACTACTAGTCACATCAGGGGATGAGAGGCACAGCTGGTGCAAAACCTACTCTCAGACTCATGTGGCCTACAGGAGAACTAATATTTTTGTCTGGAAAAATAAAGGATTCAGTGGTTTTCTTAGTTCTCATTATATGTTTTGCAGGATGACAACAGCTTTGTCATGGTGACAGATAAACAAACAGTTTTGTTAAGCAGAATGGGAATGTAATGTAAATTTCTGGTTAAATGCTAAACTAAATTCAGTTTTTTGTTTTGTTTATGGAGCTGTAATGTAAATTGCAATGTTCTCTGCAAACAATCCAAACAAGACAAGACAAATGAGAGAGCTGGGCAGACAAGATGGCTGAAAAGGATGGAATTTAGTTTTCACACAGGACAAAAATGAAACGAGATGAAGGGAAAAAGAAAGGACGATGATAATGATGACAATCATAATGATGATCATGACGACGATGATGATGATGATGCTGATGACGGACAATGACGATGCAACCACCAACTGTGAGAAAGAACAATGTTACAACATAGAGAACACAAGGAAGCAGACTGGCTAGTTGGTAAGGGGAGTGGGGACGAAGCCAAGCACAAACAGGACAGGAGTGTTGAGGACAGACAAGCAAAAGTGGACTGATGCCTTCCTTCTAAAACCAGGAAACAGAAGACCAATAAAAGACCAGCACCCAACAAAAAGGGGAAAACAAACAAAGACGAGTTCTCCAGTTTGGTCTGGAAGCCATTTTGTTAAATGTGGGTTTCCCCCCTCCCACCCAGCCACCACCACATTCACTTTGACATCAAAATGGCTGCCATCTCACCAATGGGACCTAATCTGGTAATCTGGTTAATTTGAAACCACCCCCCCCCCCCCCCCAAACCCCAAAGTACAAGTCGGTTATTTAGAAAAGCAGAACTGGACAGCTGAACTCCCACCTGCACCTGCAGAACTGTGCAAGAGAAACCCGAGACATAACATGAGACATAACATGAGTGAGGATGCTGCAGGGAGACACACACAGGACACTAAGGATGTCAGGAGGCAGGGGTGAGGGAGAAGGAGAGCAGAGGAGAGGAGAGAGAGAGAGAGGATGGGGGCAGGTCAGTACCCAGGGTTGGCCCATGTTGGGCGCGTAGGCGTACTGCGGGACCTGGGTCTGCTGCATGAGCTGCTCGGTGGGGGCACCGTCCAACGCCTGGGTTAGAGCGAAAGAACAAGGTGACGGTGAAATCCCGTACATTCACACACACACACACACACACACACACACACACACACACACACACACACACACACACACACACACACACACACACACACACACACACACACACACACACACACAACAGCTCTGAATCACAGTGACACAGTGTCTGGACCATCAGGAAGCTGGCAGGAAAGTCATTTTTCTCACTGTTCAGCAGGATGTGTGAGTAAGCACTGAATTCAAACAGAGGGTTTCCCACACACAAGAATCTAGAATCCTCATGAAGATCACACCAGGAATGTTTTATAGTAAATGTACAGAAGTGCATACATATGCAAATATATATAAGAGTTGCATAGCTTATGTCAACTCTACACAACATTAAAACTTCGGTCAAACTTTCACCATAAAATATCAGGGAACACTGTATGTCTGACTGTCCTGAAATGAAAGCTTCGTTTGGGGGAGTGGATTTGTAAGAGGTCTTTGTAAGCAAGGGTTTGTGGGTCCATACATACCGTGACCTGGAAGGGACTGTTGGGGATGTGCTCTCCTCCGAAGCGCACGCAGATAACGTACTTCCCGGGCTGTGGTGCGGTGTAGAAAATGTCAAAGGTTCCATCCTCATTCTCCACAACATCAACATCCACCTCGGCTCCATCGGGGGTGCACACCGTGCAGGTGACCTTGCCCTTCCCGGCATTCTTTGCGTCCACTGTTATGACGGTCTGCTCTCCGATCTGGATGGTGGGCCCGACACCAGCACCTGTGGACAGAACGTGTTTTTGTTTGGCGTTTTTAAATTGTTTACTTAGAGCAGTTTACTCCTATCAAAACAAGTGTTTAGTATCCAGCTCTTTGTAGCATTTATACTCAGCTAAGTGTTGCCAACTATGTGCAGCCAAAGAGCTTACAAAGACCCTGACAGAGCTGAGGAGAGGCGAGTTCACTTCACAGCCAAGATTTATTCATCCCTTCTGTCCAAAAATGTGTGCCCCCCCAACCGTAATGGTCTGTGTGTGTGTGTGTGTGTGTGAGTGTGAGAGAGAGAGAGAGAGGGAGTGTGTATGTGTGTGTGTGTGTGTGTGTGTGTGTGTGTGTGTGTGTGTGTGTGTGTGTGTGTGTGTGTGTGTCCAACATCGTATAACATTTCTAATTTTAGATGTGTCGCTCTCTCCTGGTCCGCTCCCTCAGTTCTTTGACAGCTCTTGTTATGTCTACCACTGATACTTCTCACATGGCACTAGTATGTCAGTTAAAAGGTCTTCAGTCTTGATTACTGTCTGAGTCAATTACCCACGATGCACATTCCACCATACCAGCCTAGCAGAGCAGAAACAGGGTTAGTCATTAGTCTCCCGTCACTAGTCCACATGCGTTTGATTAAAATACCTCCGGCAGGGGAGCCAGGAACACAAAGAGGGAGAAACAGATAAAAAAAAATACCCACTGGTTTGCTTTACTGTCAGAGAGAGAGAACACTACATTGTTAAAAGGGAGTTGCTGGAGCTGAAGTTAATTTATATACAAACGGAAAACTTTGTTGTAAATAAACTTTGTTTGTTTGGTCAGAAAGAGGAGAGAGAGGATTGGTAAAGTGAGAGGACAGGCTCTTCTACGGCATGAAAAGGGAGTGAGCCATTCTCCATGCAAGAAAAATTTATAAAATAAAGGTAAAATAAAAACACCAAAACAAGACATCTTTCAAAGCGCTTACCCAAACCGTGACCTCCGATTGAGACTGAGAAACGTGAGCAGCAGGAGAGCGAAAAAGTGAAGAGTACAAATCAGTGTGATAAGATAAACAAATGTGCTCCGAAAGAACAAAATGAAAGAATAACCAAAATCAGATGAGAATGTGATGGCAACGTGAGCAGCACCGCACAACAGTTGGTGTGTCCTTGTGGAGGTATAGATAGCAGCAGACAAAATATATCCACAGTATTTCCACACATGCATACACACTACACGCAGAGAAACGGTTATACGGCTATAACACGTATATAATGTATGTGAATGCAGCCTCTCATTTGGAAACATTTGAGTGTCAGTGTCTTGCCATATTTTCTAATGGTGACCAATGTAATAGATACTAAATAAAACCTCACTTGTCTTTATTGTAAAACAGAGGAGTGCATTCGCAGCATTTAAATTATGCTCTAATGTTGCACATCTACCCCTGCAGTCTGACCTTCCTCAAGGGCATCATTGATTCGGCCCAGTGATTGCACTGTGACTTGTGATTGATTGTACTGACAAAGCCCAGGACACCCCTGTTCTACCGAGAACAATCTAGAACAATCTAGATGAACCCTCTATATCTTATTATCAGTTCAATGCTATTTGCATTGTATGGCTGTTACTGGTTTATAACTGATCTGGCATCAGTGTGAAACCTACCGGTGACAGTGCATTTGCTGGCGTCTCCTGTGGGCAGGGCTCGGATGCGATACGGGGAGTAGGGGATCTCGTCTCCGCCGTACTTAATGAGGATGGTGTATCGGCCGGTCATGTCCGGCACGTAGGACACCAGGTAGGTTCCATCCTGGTTGTCCCGGATGTTGGCTTTCTTGGGTTTCCCTTCTGGGTCCTTCAGGTCAGAAAATAAAGGATATCAAATTTGATATAACGGATACATTTACAGTTTTTCTTGATCACTTACACACTATAACTGGGCCTATTAACTAAACATCCCAAACCATGACACCCTCCTGTAAAGGTTTCTGCTTGAGGTGTTTCACCGACACTTGGCGCGTGGAGCTAAATCTTCCTCTAATATGAGTGTGAGTGTGAGTGTGAGTGTGAGTGCTCAGCCTCAGGGCACTTACAGTGATCTGAACAGCCAGCAGGCCCTCGCCTGCATCCTTGGCATCAATGGTGAATTCCACGGGCAGACTGGCAGGCACACCGGTGGTGTTGAGACCAGGACCACTGGCACGCACTTTACTGGCATCATGGGTGGGCAGAACCTTCACCTTGTAGGGACTAGGACAGGTAAAGACAGGACAGGAGGGAGAGGGAGAGGGAGAGGGAGAGGGAGAGGGAAAATAATACAATTTAGAATAAAACTGCAACTGACAGACAAATACATAACATGCTACAATGATGATTATCAGATTGATAATGTGTGTGGATAGACTGGTGATGTGTGGACGTGCACTCACCTGCGTGGAACCTCCTCATCCCCGTAGAGCACATTGATGGAGTAGGGGCCCTCTCTGGTTGGCACGTAGCTCACGGAATGAGTCTGATCGCCGTTATCAGCCACCTCCACTGGCTCAACCACTCCTACAGGCACACACAAGCCAATCATATATCGCTATACAAAAATAGACACTCAGTACACTCTTGATATACAGTCATACATGTCAATCCAAATAGGAGAAAGGACATCAGAGTTCAATGGCCATGTGTGTGGAACAGGGGAAGATGGAGGAAACATCTCTTTGCTAAACAAACTGCTAATTTGTCAGCATCAGCCATTATGACTGACAGTTTGTCATATTTCAGTAGAACTTTTTATCATTATTATTATTATTATATTATATTTGAGTGTAATACAAGCCTGTTATCTAACCTTTGGGGCCCTGTACTCGGACCTGGACAGGAGCCACACCAGCCTTGCTGGCATCCACAGTGAAGACTTGTGGGATGTTGGCCCGCACATTGTTTCCAATTCCCTGACCTTGGCATTTGACCTTAGTGGCATCAACTTTGTCATGGACAGGTACAGAGAAAGGACTTCCTGCAGGAGCAAACACAGAGAGTGCATAGTAAGTTAAAAGCCAGCCATTGTCAATCAACAAAGGTCATACAACTGTGTAGTAATGTACTGAACACTAATTGTGAATGAGTTATTAAGGGCAGCAAAGACTGCCAGTGGGTCTCTATGCAGTCACATATGAAGTATGCAGAAGTTTTCCTAGTCACAGATGGTAATGTAAGTGTGACATATGGCAACATTAGCTGAAATTGTAATTAACCATATGGAGCAGATACTGACCTGTGATTGGCTGGCCTCCATACGTGATGTTCAGGTTGTAGGTGCCTGGCTCGTAAGGGACATACTCGACCGAGCAGCTGCCATCTTTGTTATCAACGCAGGACATCTTTGCCTCGGAGGGTCCCTCCACTGCCAGGCCCAAACCTCCTGTGCCTGCCCCACTATGGAGATAACACACACATAAACCCGTCAGGTCAAACGACGCACTCTACTAAACTGTGTTATTGGGTCATTTAAGGTGAAAGTATTTTAAGTATTAAAAGAATCTAAATACTTTACAGTAAGTATTTGAAGTGGAAACACTGTACTCTAGACTCAGATTTTGAGGAACAATCTTAATGTTTATTGACACCCCAGCAGATAAGGTATGGGATGTAATCAGACGTGAAGTATGATTAGTCCTCTTACCGGGTCTCCACAGTGAACTGGTTATTTTTGTTGGTGATGCCACACTTCAGCCCGGGTCCATGAACACGCACGCGGGCAGGGTCGCAACCCTCCGTCACGGCCACACGGAACGGGCTCTTGGGCACTGGGGAATCGTCAAAGGCAACCTCCACATTGTGCATACCTAGGGGACAGACGAACAAGACACAGTCAACAGGTCTGCTTGACAGCAAAAAGACAATAAGCACTGCAGGACAACATGCATCTGAAACACATAAACAGCAGTGTTGTACAACAGTAGATAACGATCACATGTGATTGTAAAAATCAACTATAATAAAGTTACAAACAACTATAACAAAGTTACAATCAGCGTAAAGATGGAGTTACAACTGACCTTCTTCATAGGGAGTGTACTCCACTTGGTAGGTGCCATCCCCGAGGTCACGGATCAGGGCATCAGTGCGGTTGCCAGAGGGGTTGTTGATGCAGGTCTTGATGTGATTGCCACCACTCTTGGTAAGAGCTCGGGCATCCACAGTGAAGTCTGTAGTGGCCTCACGGAACACACCTTTGGGACAGAAAATAACACAACAGCTATTACATCCAAAGATTACAAGGATCATGAGCATAATTTAGTAGCAGAAGAAGTCATTCTTCTAATGACATCACAGGGAACCTTTCCGGAACTTATGTTTGAAAAGTAGAACGATTTTACTAAAACCCAGGTTATCAGATACACTACCTTTGCCTTCAACACCAGGTCCGAACACCTTCACCCCACTGGAATCCACAGCTGGCTCCACATTGAGCTTGGCAGGGAAGTTTGGCACATCCTGGCCACCGTAGCGGATGGTGAGGGTGTAGGCTCCGGGGTAAAGGGGAATGTAGGTGATGGTGTAGGTGCCGTCTCCATTGTCCTGGATGTGCACCTCAGCCTCGGTACCGTTGTCAGAGATGATCTCGATGGTCAGTTCAGCTGGGCCAGCGTTGGTGCAGTCCACCACGAACTGGCCGGTCTCGCCAACCTTGGCTTTCTCCAAACCGGGACCAGAGCAACGGACCTGAGGGAGAGAAGAAGAGAGTCAACCAGGAGTACTTCACTCATTTTTTGTACATTATAAGAAATACATACATACATGTAAACAGCTAGTTTAAAATGCTGAATTAAATATTACTAACAAGATATTCATTTTGTTTCTACCGATAGATAGCAGTCAAGTGATGACATCTCTCATATTCACACACTGTAGCATGTCATCTCCTCTCATCTCCGCTCACCTTCGATGCATCTGTGGGTGACACGGCCTCCACCGCGAAGGGGCTACCAGGGATGGGGGCTCCGTCGTAGGTGAGCTCCACCTCGTAGGGGCCCTTGTCTCTGGGGATGAAGCGCACCTGGCTGGTCTCAGGGCTAAGACCTGGCTCCACCTTGCATGGCACGGCCTTACCGGCGGGACCGGTCACCTTGGCCGCCACCTTACCCTGGCCGCCGGCACCCTTTGACTTGACGGTGATATCTTGGTCTTTCCCGACAGGCATCTCTGGAAAAGAGAAAAAAAAAAGAAGGTACAGATCAGATACATGATGGCTTTCACTACACACTTTTGAACTTAAAACAAAATACTTAAGTTGTGAAATGGAGTAAAAAAAAACGACACAAGATGATGGAGACAAAAAAAAAACGTACTTTCTCCCAGGCCAGCCACCTTGACCTTGCTGAGGTCCAGGGAGGGAGCAACAGCAACAGAGAAGGGGCTCTTGGGAATGGAGTCCCCCCCGTAGGTGACATTCACCCCCAGGGCGCCCTAGAACAGGAGCAGAAGTAATGCACAGTCATCAATTCACTGCAGCAGTGACTCAGTAGCCTATCAAACAACACATTCCACATTCAGAACGTTTATTTCAAAATGTAGCAAGACTGACTAACACAGATACATTCAGTTTTGATACATTTTTCTTTCCTACAGGCCCACAGTCTGTAACAAGTTTTCACCTGTTGTACGGGGGTGTATTTGACCGTGTGGGTGTTGTCATGGTTGTTGATGACCTCAAAGTCGCGCACTGCCTCTCCCTTGGTGGGGCCGGTGAACTGGGCGTCCAGCTTGGCTTTGCCCGCTCCCTTGGTGTTTACGGTGAAGTGCGTGGGCTTGTTCAGCTCAATACCTGTGAAATTGAAGAACAATCGTGAGTAAACAGCCATGAAGTGCTAAGTAACCAATCCCACACAACAGAAAAGTAACACCAAAACCAATAAAAGATAAGGTTAAGAGATAACAGATAACTAAAGCTAAATCAAATATCAGTAAATCAGAAACTCATTATCCTAACAAAACCGCAACACAAACTGACTTTAGTTTAAAACCGGATACAAGATCAGGGGAATTTTAAGCATGACAGAAACTTCCTACCAGTACGGCTCAGCCCTGGTCCCTCGGCCTTGACCTTGCTGGCGTCATGGGCAGGATCCACCTTTATTCTGATGGGGGTCATTGGAATGGCCTAAACACAAACAATACAAAAAAAACAATGAGAATTGCACTGCAATGAAATGCATAACATATCTAACTAAATATCCAAGGCATAGGCATCTACACTCATATATACAGTACAGTCACATCATAAGTAAAACGATCTAATCTACACACACACACACACACACACACTAACAGCCAGGTTTTCCTATCCCCGGGCTCACCTGATCAGCAAACAGCACCATGATGGTGTAGCTTCCCGCGCCAGGGGGTGTATATTTAACAGTGAATGTGTCATTGTCATTTCGGATGATGTCAAAGTCAATATCGGCCTCTGCTGGTCCAACCACACCTGGGGCACACTTGATTCCAATGCTGATATCACCTGCAGACAGAGCCAGTTGGTTATGATTAACAGAGCGCTGCTTGATGTCTACAGAGCAGCACAGACATCGTGAGAGTGTGTGTGTGTGTGTGTGTGTGTGTGTGTGCTCAGCAGCGTCAGCTCTCACCTGTGCCGGCCTCAGCGCAGTCCACAGTGAAGTAGGTCGGCTCGAAAGCTTTCAGACCAGTCTTCCCAATGCCAGGGCCTGACACTTTGACCTTGTTGGGGTGGCATCCAGCTCCAATGTTCATCTGCAGAATGTTAGAAATGTATATTTATTTATTTTTCTACATGGATTCATTTGCCAGGCAGCAACTTGCATCTGAGGAACAAGCTACAAGTAAGTTAGGAGACCTGTTAAAAGTAAACACAAGGTATCAATTCTAGTCAATCTGATAAAGGTAACAATGAACAAATATTGAACCATATTATTACACTCCTTTACTATCCAACCCTCCTGGACTAAATGTAAAACAAAATATTTTGCGTTAAAAGAATCATCGCCTTTCATCACCATCATTATTGTCACTTTCTTCGTCATTGTCACTGTAATCATTAACCTCATCACCACCTCTATCAATCTGTCATCATTACTAAATAACAATAGCATTAAATCCCCACGACCGCCAGGTGTGTGTGCGTGTGTGTTTACTGACCCTGAATGGGCTCTCGGGAATGTTGACGCCACCCCAGGAGATCATGACTGTGTGTTTCATCGGCTTGCGGGGCGTGTAGGTGCAGGTGTAGGTGCCGTTGCCGTTGTCCTTGACCTGAACATCCACTGGGTTTCCATCCCGATCCTGAACAAAAGAGATCCCATTAATGCACAGTCCCAGCATATAAATGTCTCAGAAATGTGTAAGATTCACCATTCTGGATCACATGATACCCTGTGATGGCAAAAGTGACTTTGTGATTCTGTGAAGCAACGTTACTCATCAAGTGCAATTAAATGTTATTGCCTTATGGATGACAGGACTAAGAAATGATTTATGCGACTGAATAGCATGCCCCAGGGCATGCCCATGAAATTTGCAGCCAAACACACACACACACACACACACACACACACCTGGGCCTGGACCTTCAGTGCAGCTTTGCCAGCATGTTTGGCATCCACAGTAAACTCTGCTGGCTTGCCCATGGCCAACCCGCTGGCTTGAAGACCGGGACCGTGGGCTTTGACCTAGAACAGAGTTGTGAAAGAAGAGACACATCAAATCATCTTTCCTCTTTACCATTAATCATACCATAGCCTGATAACATCTCATAAAGTCTGACCATGATTTGCTCAACTGACCGTGCAAAAACAAGCCCAAACCTGATAAAACCACAATAACAACAGGGTATTCAGCTCAGTAAAATAACATACCTTATCTCTTTACAAGTTTACAAGCGATTTACAAATGCACTAGTGCAAACCTTTAGTAAATCAGGGCTTTTACTTTTCTGTTTTATACTGATTGTCAATAAGTGATCAAAGTGATTTAGTGCATTATATTGCTTGGGCTCTATATGTGACTGCGGAGCTACGTATGTCCTTGCACACAATAATATACACATGTCTGCATATATTAATTACTAGTTATTAGTAGTTCAGTAATTAGAAGTAGTTCATAGGAGTTCAGATTTATTTTGGATCGGTAGTAACTAAGTAACATCAATACAGCCACTGACATTCTTCAATGTACCTGTGTGTGCATGTTTGTATGAGAGGGCTGCTCTGGCTTGTACCTTGTCGGGGTAGAAGTCTTTTCCTGGCGCTGTTACGATCTCAGCCATGAAGGGGCTGTGCTGAATGTCCTCGCTCTTGCAGAGAACGTGCACCGCGTACTCGCCGGGTTCTGTGGGCCAGTACCGCACGTCGCACGACCCATCGCCTTTATCGTCGCACTCGATCTTGGCAGGAGATGGTCCCTCCACAGAGAAGCCTGTGAGGTAGACGGGTGGTGGTTTACACAAAGAGTGACAGAGAGAGGGAGAGAGAGAGAGTGAGAGAGAGAGAGTGTGAGACAAAAAGTTGAGACAAACCTTAGGAACCAGTCAGATATGAAGCACGCATATCTAGTTACTAGTTACTATTGGAAGCTACTGTGTCTGTTTTGAGCCCTGAATCTGCTATTACTGGCATTCCATTTGCTCAGACGGAAAAACAGCCAAATGGATAAAAATGGATTCGCTCACCAAGTGTGCCAACATCATCTCCGACTGCCTCCACCACAAAGTCTGCAGATTTGCCCACGACGCCGCTCTCCAGTCCAGGACCCCAGGCACGTACCATCTGTGGCCCGGCCTCGGTGCCCACCTTCACCTCAAAGGGGCTGTGGACGGACAAGAACGAGAAGGGGAACAAAACCCTCAGTATAGCACACACACATCAGCATCCCCCAGGTCAGTGGCGGTTTTGGACACATGACTCTGCACGTTAAAAACACTGGTGGTTTGTGAAATGCTTAGACTGACTAGACAATATTTAGATCTTGAGCAGTTTCAACAATGGTGGTCTTTAGACTGAATATGTTCAGAGTGCTTTCTCAAACCTGGTCGCGTGAAGTTCAGAGACAGACCCTGACCTGCGAGGGATGTGCTGGCCTCCCCATGTGATGGTGATGCTGTAGTTTCCAGGGGTGGTGGGGTAATAGTCAAAGCCGTAGACCCCATCGCCCAAGTCCTTCTTCTTACAGGGCTCCTCGAGACCCTCTGCAAGAGCACACGCGTGCAAAACCAATGAGCCTCCACAGATTTCAATGACTCAATTGCAAATACAAGGCAGATGGATAAATACGCTGGCGATAGTGATGAGTTGACTTGTGTTTGAGCACATTTAGGGTTTAGAGAAGCAGCCACTCACTGGGCCCTTTGATGGTGACTTTGAGGTCTCCAGTGCCGGCTCCCTTGGTGTACACCTTAAACTCGGCAGTCTCCTTCACCCTCAGGCCCTTAGGCTGCAGGCCACGGCCCTTTGCCCTCACCAGACTTGGGTTACAAGCTAGGGGAGAGAGAGAGAGAGAGAGAGAGAGAGAGAGAGAGAGAGAGAGAGAGAGAGAGAGAGAGAGAGAGAGAACAGGAAAGAAACAAAAGAGAGAGAGAGAGATGAAGAAAGAAAAAGTGCATAGGATACAAAAAAATTAGCACTTGAGGCAACATCGTTAATCCTTCAACTAATAAAGATATACTCCTTTCAAAAAGTACGGCTGTACTTGGGTGGGGCTTTAACCAACCACCCATCCCCATCATTGTCTAACCATTTTCCTTGTGAGGAGAGGAAACATGCAGCCGTAGGTGAGACCTGTCTCTGAAGGCAAGACTGCCAATTACCTACTAATCCTCAATCCCACAAAACAGCCCCACAGACATTACCAGAGAAGACTTGAGCCGCTTCCAGGAGTTTACGGGAAGAGTGACAGAGTGTGTTTCAGCGGGGGGAAATAGAGGGGCCCATGCGAACGTCTGATAAAAAGGAGCCCTATAAATAATACCCATGAGTCACTGAGGCATGGAAAACCTCCAAGCCTCTCGGGTGCCTCGGGGTGACAGGTCAGATAACGTGTCTTTAAGGGAAACATAGAGGGGGAAACCTGGGGCAAAGATACTTGGTGAAGACAGTGCATGCTACTTGTCGAGCTACTACTCAAATGCCCTCGAGAGAATTACAAACACAGTGGTTTTATTTTAATCAGGTAATGTGGCATGGAAATACTTTCCCCTAGACATGGTTGGCGCTGAACAGTAGTTTGAGGAGGTGAAACTTGAGGGGAAACTGGAAACGACACAAAACCAAAGCAACAAGGAAAACAACGGCAGGCAACGAGTCAAGTACCCAACACAGATCCTTGGAAGCAGGAAAGAGGAGCATCAGCAGCAGAGAGGCTGATCCAGAGAGACAGGAAGAGATATCAGCGGAGACAGATGACACCTGTCTATCAGGAAGAGAAACAGAACTGAGAAGATAAAACAGCATGACGACAAGAGAAACAATACAGCAAAGAGAGAGAGAGAGAGAGAGAAAAAAAAACACTCAAGAACACAGTTTAGAGAAAGACAGTCAAGGCTAGAAACCTCTGAGTTTGAAAAGGTCTACAGAAAAACAATAACAGGAGAAAAACACGGGAGAAAGACACTTGTTGAAATCCTCTTACCCTCTCCCACATTGACTGTGTATGGGCTCTTGGAGATCTGACCACCCGCAAAGGTGACGTAGACAATGTGCTGCCCCTCCAGGATGGGCTTGTAGGTGCAGCGGTAGCTGCTGTTGCCCTTGTCCTCGATCTGGCACTCCACAGTGTCCTTCTTGCCACTTGGGTCCATGATGACCACTTCCACCTCACCAACACCGGCACCTTAGAGAAACCCAGCAAGACGAAAGGAGTGTAAAAGTGCATTTGACATAGAATAGTTCTGCAAACTGAAGCTTTCCATATTGTGGTCTAGATCTTGGCTGTGTATTCTAGCCATAGACATATACAATCTATGCAAGAAAAACATACATTCTGGCAACTGAAGCTTTTCATAGTCTAGTCTAGATCTTGGTTGTGTGTCCTAGCCATAGTTATGGATGGAATGTATACATTTGCATTACATTTATATTTTATTTAGTAGACACCTTTATCCAATATGGAAAACATGTGAGATATTGAAGCCTCACTATGTGTGTGCTCTCAGGGAATCCAACCCATGCCCTCGAACTTTACTGCTCGACCACTTGAGCTTATGGGGAACCCGTGCAGGCCTATGGGTGCAGTGTAGTACCTGCTATGTAGACATCAAAGTAGGTGGCCTTGTTGGCGATGTTCCCAGATGGCTCCAGGCCTGGGCCCTGGGCGGTGACCTTGCTGGAGTCTCCCTGAGCCATGCCCACGTCCACCTCAAAGGGGCTCTTGGAGATGTGCTGGCCCGCAAACAACACCGTCACCTGGGAGACCACATAAACAAAGGAGGTCAGTGGAGGTCAAAGCTGTAAAAGTTAAGAGACCACAGACCACAAAGGACAAAGATCATTCTCAAAACTGGTCAGAAAATGCATATTCTGTAGGTGTTTCCTGTACAAAGCTATTCTGAAAGTTGGTCATTTTAAGAGGGAGATTACCTTGTGCATTCCAGTGACTTTTGGAATATAGAATACGCAGTAGGTACGGTTCTTGTCATTGTTGGCAGTGACTTTAGCCTGAAGAAAAGAGAAAAATGTCAGTTGAATCACTCCCACACACTCTAAATACATCCTACATATAGGTAAAACATCTGCACAGTCATACAAATGCCATGTACTGAGCTGCGTATCAAAACATTGAAAAGGACATTTGGTTTGGCTTTTTCTCAAGTGTGAGGAGGACACACTGTCCTATGGGTTACTGAGGGTGAGGTCTTAGTGTGGCCCAGTTGTGTAAACGTCTCTGCCTCACCTCCTCGCGATGTCCTGCAGGATCCTCCACGTAGACCAGCACCTCTCCCATTCCAGCGCTGATGGTCTCCACAGTGAACACAGCCTTCTTCATCACCACATTACCAGAGGGCTCGATACCTAACAAGAACAGGTTCACAGTTAATACATGGTGTTAGTGATGGTGTTAGTTTGGGGTTTTACACATTATTCATTGTATTAAGTCTTGACTCGGATGGATTGACTTGACTTGACTGGATTTAGGTGATAGAATTACTTAATGTTGGAAATGGAGGCTGTCCTCTGGGAAACACCATGCGTGGTAAATATATATATTTTTTTACCTGGTCCATAGGCGCGGGCCTTCTTTGGGTTGAGTTTGGGGCGCAGAGGAGCGCCAGGCTTCAGTTTGGACTTGGGGAACTGGGACAGGTAGGTCATGACGGAGTGCTCGTCCACTTTGGGGTCCACAATTTCTTCTGGGGTCATCAACTGGGATGGGAGAATTGGTAGGACATGGCAATGTGAGCTACAGTCAAGAGACCACCAGAGCATTTTATTCATTTCAGCTGAGTACTGGCATTACGTGCCCTGACAGCTTTAAGTATTTTAAGTTAAGGTTGCCGGGAGGTTCTCAAAAGCATGCTAGTCTCTTATATCCTCTTAACTGGAAGGTTCATTTGAAAACAGTCCCTCCAGGATTCCAAAGGTTGTATTTTATTATTGTGGCCAAAAGTGACTACATTTGCTGCAAGAATTCTCAAAAATTACAGTTAAAATGTCTGATATTGATTATTTTTTTTTTCAATATCCTGGAATGTATCATCAATATCAATGTACCTAGGCCTGTTTGCTCTTAAAAAAGTACAGAGCTGCTTCTTCCTTCCTTCTTTTTGAAAATCATTCCATGAAATGTTCTGTCCGCACATTCAGCACAGACGATAAACTTAATGCAATAGTTTGAAAAAACTCTTATGGCGTGGCTGCCTTGGAAACCACATGGCAGCCGGGGCTGAGTGACAAGCCACACGACTTTCATTGCAGAACTGCAGCCGTGGGGGTTGAAAGGCAACAGACCACAGACACTAACTGCCAGCACACACACACACACACACACACACACACACACACTGGCAGCACATACACGCACACACGCACACATACACACACGTGTGTGTGACACCAACGCTGGTACGGGTGGTTTCACTAACTGGCACGCAAGGCTAGCAGCACGAGTTGGTGACCTGAAATGATCTTTCTCTCTCTCTGGTAAAATCCGTAAACAAGGTGGTGAAATCTCAACAAAACCACTGAAGTGAGACACAATAGGCTGCAAACAGTTATCATTCAAAGGAATCCATTCAGAAAATGATAGAATGATAGCCATCGGCTCAAAGAATGATATATTTGGGCAGGAAAACGGACACGGGCCGTATTACCAGATGAAGTTCGTGAGAAGAGACTATCATTGGCCTTTCTTGGCAAAGCAAATGTTACATAGCACTCTACCGTTATTTGCCCATTCGTCCTTAACAGACTGTGTTACACCATTAGATTTACTGTGCAAATAACGGTAGAGTGCTATGTAACATTTGCTTTGCCATGAAATAGATTAGCTAACTTCTTCTATTCTTGGGTGCATTTCCCAAATGCGTCGTTGCACAGCTACGAAAGGCCAATGATAGTCTCTCTATCATTTTGAAAGCACCCTCTCTACAGATACCACAGTGGTTGCTCAATGACGCTTTCAGGAAACACAGTCCTGTTATATCATATGTTATTACAAATAGCCACTCTTTATCCAAACTGATAACTATTGTTCTAGTTATATGGTTTTGATGCACTCAAGATACTAACAGTAGTTGACATAGAGCAGATTATAAATTATTTTTTACCCATCACTTGAAGGAATCACTCTGCCTAACTGAAGTGATAATGGCTAAAATGATTAATGATAAGCTTAGACAATAATTACGGCTAACAAATGCAAGATATTTACTGAGTAAATAACAAAGGTTTAACATGATCACAGAATCAATGGCTCGCTAGATTAGCATGATCACAGAATTAACAGTTTGCTAGATTAGCCTGACTCAGGTGACTGTTGATGTGGAAGAAATCATTAGCCTGATTAGGGTGCTAACCTGGGGCACACCCAGCCAGTCGTCAGCCTGCTGCATAGCTTCCCTGGCGTTGTCCACAGGCTTGGTCTGGTCCCAGGAGTCCCAGTCTGGACACAAGCCTGGAGGGTTCAAAGACACAGAGAGACAGATGTGTGAGATACAATTCACATGTAGCCTGCACATTTTGATCTGCTCATTCAGCTGGTGATTTACAGACATTTTAAGGTAAGTTTCCTTATCTTTCCGACCTCAAGCAGATGGGTCCCCCCTTATGTGCCGTGGTTCTGCTTAAGGTTCCTTCCTGACTAACAGGGAGTTTTTTCTTGCCCCTGTTGCCATTGTGCTTGCACTAAGGGGGTTCAGGCTCTGGGCTCTGTAAACCTTGAGACAAATGTATTGTTATGGCGCTATATAACTCAAATTGAATTGAATTTGTTTTGCACATGTAGCTCAACAGCCCTGACATCAGGAATTTGACTTGCTGAGGACCTACATGTTTGGGCAAATGTGTAAGCTGAATAAATGTAAATGTAATCACTTTTTGTCCTACTTTTGAGTACTTCCAAACCACCTGTGGATTTTTCCTACCAGTTAAGCTACGAAGGATCAAAACCTGGCAGGTCCTTCCATTGAATGCACACTTACGTAACTCCACCACAAAGATCTGATTCATTAATTTCCAGACTTTTTTTTTTCAGTAACCCTCAATCTTTCATCTCCCATCTGCATTCCCTCCTGCTTACATAACCATCCTGCTCTCCTGCTCCCTCTTTCCTAGTTTTCTTTTATTATTATTTTCTTTCCAGGTACCTTTCTTATGGGTTTCTCATCTACTCCCCAAAGAATGCCAAATATCTCAAAAATGTAAACAAACTGCCGTCTTCCCCTCCCCTCCCTTTCCTCTTCACCCTTTCAGTGCGATCACCTTTGGCTTGGTTTTATTGCATGGCCTGAGTGCCCTGCCTCATGAAACACTCCCCCAGCTCCTCCTCTCCAGCAGCCCCTCCACCTCCCCCTCCCCCTCACCTGGGGCACAGCTGTCCACCAGAGCTCCCAGGGCCCGGCCCGTCTGCCAGTCGCTGTGGAAGTTGGTGATGGGCAGCTCGGGCAGCTTGTTCTGGATCCAGCCCAGCAGCCTCTGCTTGGGCGTCTTCTGCCTGCCGTCGTCCGACGTCTCCTCGTCCTCGTCCCACATGGGCATGGAGATGGAGTAGTGGAGAATGAGAGTCCATATCAGCCCCAGGATCAGCTTGAGGTTACCATCCACTATGGCTTTACTGTCTGTGGAAAGAGAGCGCAGACACAGAGAGGGGGGATTTAGTTATGAGAGATGATTGTATGGCAAGTTGAGGCGAGGGCCTAAATAGAGAAGAGGGCTCAGTCAAGAATGGCAAGACGTGGCAGCATTGCAGAACTAAGCAGAGGTGGCACTGGAGAGACTAAATGCCAGTGCGGTTAGTACATCATTTCCTGTTTATTTATCGCTGGCAAAATCTGTGTCTCCTTATAAGTGTTTGTAACCCCACCCCATCCCCAGCAGCTGTCTCTTAGTTTGACGATAACCGTGCTGAGCAGTCCTTTACGGTGCCAGTGGGGTTAGTATGTCTTGTTGTTGTTGTTGTTATGTTTTGGCCTACTGTGAGGCGCATTGTGTTACCTCCTGGTATGAAATGCGCCGTACAAATAAAGTTTAATTTGATTTGATTTGATTTGACTAAAAGAATCTGACAAAGAATGCTCACTTCCTCAGGAAGGCAATAACCAAAACCTCTCTGAGCATCTTTTCACATAATATATGTATTATATAATATATTTATATAATATTTTTTATTTATATATATAAAATTGCCATGTTGTGTCTGCATGCAAAGTCTTTTCATGAGGAAGTTCCACCTCTTTTCTGAAGAATCTGACATGGTTTCAATAATCATGATTTTCTCAATTCCACCCATTTGCTCAAAACTTCCAAAACTTTGTATTACTAAGTGCAGACTCTGAGCAGCCTGAACTATGTTTTTGGTGATTCAAGACATCATTCAAATGGGCAGATAGCTGGTAATTAAAACTTGAAGTCGTGGCTTGAACTATACATTGTCTGGGTGTGGTCCACTAAAACATGCTGTCACAGCCTTGCTCTCTCCTAGTCAGAGGAAGCACTTTCAGCAATACAGCACAGAGTTTTTGGGGCGATGCAACGGAATGATCAGAAGACCCCTGTATTTAAGGTCGTGAATGATCAGAAGACCCCTATATTTAAGGTCATGAATTAAATGAGGAAGTGTGCTTAGCTGCGGTCGCACTCTAGTTCACATGAACGCATATGCAAAACAAACCCACACCCTAGGACACACACTATTACACATGCCCATCTAGACACAAGCACATACACATAGGCTCAAGGGTAGAAGTAAACAGCTCCAGAAGACAGTGCCTAAGATTTTTCATTGTACAATACAAAAAGTGACAAGACAAGATGGCCTTGTGTGAAGCAGGCCATTGTGTGAGTTACTGTGTTTATTGTCAGTGAAGGACACAACAGTTCTACTATGGAGCCCTGTGTCCAACAAGCCCCTCCCCTCACACAAAAAACAGCCAATGATAACGGCTTTTCCTTTTTAGGATGAAGAATCCTTAAACTATGAGGACAAAGGCATCAAATTCTGGTCCTCAAAGAATGAAAGATAAATTTGAACCAACATGACTCGACCTCTAGCCCACCACTCATCACGCGCACATTGCACAAGTACACAGAACCTCAGACACGTACAAAATTGTCTAGGGCTTTGATTGGTGATAAGAGATGGAGATAGATAAGCAAGACGGCTGCCAACTTCTCAAATCAAGTTCCTTTCTCAAACATGGCAGGGCGTGGTGGGTCGATCCTCTTCCTGTTCCAGGCAGAAGCATGCTCAATTAAAGATGGTGATTCAGACGCTTTGATGTCCAGGGAGCAAAGGGGTTAGAGTTTGTTCAGGCTGCTCCCACTGATATTTATACCACTGCAGGATTTAAACGTGTTTGGACACACTATTTCAACAGAATCTGAGTGAGGAAGAATGTTTTCTAAGAGTGCAAGCTGAGATCTTAGCTAACGCCAATGGTATGTGCTTTCCAACATCATCACTTTTTTACTCTATTTGTACGTCTGGTTATTCTAATATGACATTTAGAGCCATGACTTACTCCTCATTGGCAAAGGTGCAGAAAACTTGACGCTATATAATGAAAACGTTGGCAATTTTGTTATGTAACTGACATAATGACTGTCCCTCACTTTCCAGCTATCAACATTTCTCTTTTGACCATGTAAAATAATACTTTAGAGCCGCTCTGTGTTCTTTGTTTTTACAAAGAGTGGTTTATAAACCTCAAATCCCCCAAGTCTGCTGGTATTCACTTTGGCAGCTGGACGGATGGCCATGCAAACCACTTCTGATTCTCTGCTTGGAGGCCTTGCTATCCAGGGAGCAGAAGACTTGGACCCACATCCAACCTGGATCTGGCCCATGTTTGGCCTGGATCTGGCCCACATCTGGACCAGATTTGTCAGATCCAGAATCAGCTGCTATTTAGGCAAGGCAAGGCAAGTTCATTTATATAGCACATTTCATACACAGAGGCAATTCAATGTGCTTTACATAAATGAGAGCAGAAGGAGCATCCAGGAAAGGTAAAGACAAAGGTTATTTAGAAACTTAATGGAGATGTATTCACCACATGTAGATTCGTGTGGAAAAGAATAGACATTTGAACACAAAAAAAACCTCCACTTTTCAGGCCCCAGGAAGTTGAATAAGAAGAATGAGTGTTCCCTGAATCACGGACTGGTCCAGACAAAGCTAAATGTGTACTTCTGGTTTAAGTTTTCCAATCCAGTCTCCGAAAAAGAAGTGGAATACCCCAGCTTTATTTACAGTACATATCTAAAAAGGTAGTGCTCGGCAACGCAGTAGGGAAGTCTGCGCATGCTACAAAACAGTGCGGTCACCACGGTACACGGAATTGTGATGCTGTCCCCATAGCAACAGGGCGGCAACCACCATCTGACTCACTGTCAGCATGCAAACGATACACAGTTTCTTACCAACTCTGATAGAAAGGCATGCAGTGGAAGAAACATAGAATGTCTTCAGGCATCAGATTAACCAATACCCTCTTATGCCCTCAACACATGCCACAGAGAGCTGTTGCAACACCAAGACATGACTGTCAGCTAGCTGACAAACACATAGACGTGTTGCCATCCTGTTGTGTAATGAACAGGTTGGAGCTTGCTTGAAGAATTACAAATACTTATGAGAGGCAGTGTGGAGCAGGACCTGTAGGGCGTGGTTAGCACCCCCTGATTCGACTGTGAAATCAACAGGTGAAAACAGCAAGCTGCACGTATGAGGGAGGGACGGAGAAATGAGAAATTTTCCTTATCAGACACTCACCGTCCTCTGACTCAAGAACACAGTGTCTCTAAATCGTGCCTGAGCCAGATCAGGGTTCAACCAGTCCAGACATGGTGTGCTTTTAGGGACTAAATCGTTGAGGTTAAAGGGGGTGATGATTTATCATGGAGCGCCATGAACATCCATAAACATGTCTTGTTTATAGATATCGTATATCAGAGAAAGAAGAAAAGCAGCAGTGAAAGTATGTACAGTATATGCTAAGGCTCGAATTTTCAATTACGGCAGCAACATAACTGAGATAAAACGATTAATGTGCCGCACTCCGTTTGGCAACAATGCTCTCTCTTTGGCTTGTGTTATAAATCTAAACACTGAGGGTCCAGCGTCCCGGGGTTCATGTCCACGTACTCAGCCACACCGCTGCTGGCAAAATAAAAATAATGGTGATTATGATTTTTGTCATAATCGAGCAGCCCTGGTATATGCAGACATGAGTCGTCCAACTCATGAGTACCAGAGCCCATCCATCCCTGGGGTGGGTCTAGCCCTGTGCCAGGTGAAGCTTCAGATCCATTTCAGAGTCAGACGCAATATATGGGTATGTATGTATGTATATACACTGAGTGTGTATGGAGGTAGGGTTGGTGGTTGTGGGGGGGGGGGGGGGGGGGGGGGGGGGACTGTGACGCACATCTCATCGTAGCGAACACACGAAACATGACAGGAATCCAAGCAGCATTCCCACCACACTACCACCAAGCCCACAGGGCCCAACTCTAGCCTTTTTTGGACATGGACGCTGACACAGCCATTCCACCAGCAGTTTAAAACTCAAATTCCCAAAACATGATTGTCATCAGACAGCCACGGTGTGTTTGTGTTTGTGTGTGTGAGAGAGAGAGAGAGAGAGAGGAAAGGAGGGGTTAGTGCAGGATTTGGGCTGCTGTGGAACAACGGGGGTGTCCAGGATGAGGCATTTCTATGGCTTGAGTCATCACCAAAGTGAACAGAGATCCCCCCCCCGCCCCCGTCCCAAGACAGATTCCCATGGCCCACTCTCTCTGGACAGACCATTAAACAGCGACCTCTTTCACGACCTCTTTTACATCTCTTTCAAACTCAGCTCAAGGGATTGTGACACTGCAAAACACAGGCCCAGGCATGGTGAGGAAACTCAGTTCAACCCATGTTCCCTGAGAATAGAAGAGCAACACTACTAACTTTGTTACAGCTCCTCTGTCTGCACTGTGAAGGAAAAAAACAAACAAAAAAAAAACAGGTAAAAAACACTAAATATGATGGCCAGTAGAGTCATCTAGGGACTGGCCACCACCATAAAGATTACAATATGATTCTACTTAGGAGTAATTAGCCAATGGTCCACCACAGGGAGAAAACTCATCCCATTGGTTCAGAATTAGCACGTCAGCATGAGTTCAAGCTGCACCTCGGCAGAGGAAGACACAGAGGAAATTGCACACATTCCAATAAGGACTTATCACCAAACCCAGGGTTCGTGGTCTGGACTCCCTCCCTCCCTCCCTCCCTCCCTCTGACTCTGTACCCTTCACCCCCACGCACAGTCATACACAGATTCACACAAACACCCACTAAACCATAAACCCACTCTCTAAGCGTGCAGTTCACACACACACAGGGGGTGAGTGAGTGTGTGTGAGAGAGAGAGACAGAGAGAGAGAGAGAGAGAGAGAGAGAGAGAGCCATGTCTACGTTTTCTGAATGTGAGGTAGCCAGAGTATTACATCATTTTTTGCTGTATTCAACACAGCTGCTGCCATTGGATTCTCTTCCACAGGCGCAGCCCTCGAAACAGACTGCAACTGCTCAGCTCCACGCTCTTAACATGCGTGGTGCTGATCCAAAAGCGAGAGAACACAAAAAAATGAGCAAACGAGAAAAGGAGGAAAGGAGGGAAGAGGTGGGGGTGGGTTTCTAATACACGATTCCAGGAGCATGAACTTTACCAACACACTTCCTCAGCCTTTCCTCTTTGCTACTTCCAATTGTCCCTCCTCCTTTCTTTCCTCCCTCCCACCTCTCTCCTTCCCTCCGTCCCTCCCTCCCTTGCTAACTCACTCTCTCGCTCACAAGCTGGAAATGTTCCCCTTGGTTTTTTAGCCTTAAAAGGGCAGAAGCAAACTTGATCCTGGCAGGCCACCCATTCCCCTGCTTGGAGGTTTCTGATTACAGTGGAGAGAAGGAGGGAGGAAAGGAGGGGGTCGGGGTGGGACAAGGGTGGGAGGGAAGAGTAGGGGTGAGCAGAGAGAGTGAGAGAGAAAAAAAAAAAAGAGCGAAACACTGAAAACTGCTGTGCTGGGACTTTTCTAAAAGCCCATATTCACAGGGTTGGATTGTCATTTGGCTGCCTTAGTCCTGTTACTGGACCAAGACCAGACCCATCAGGCTAGCCTCACACCAGAGAGTGCAGCCACATCTACGCACATAAAAAAAACGTCCACTCACAACCTTTTTGCCACACATCAGAAAATCTAAAACGTTTGCGAATAAGAGCACCACAATTCATCAGGCATTAACAGTCAGGGAGTTCGTTTCTACTAGGTATACTCTGAAACTCTTCAGCATACTGAGAGTCCTGTGCAGGTCTAACTTTTGGGTGAGTGAAAGGACAGCCTAGGTGACCCAAACAGGAGGAGGGCAGGAAAAAGAGAAAGTTGGGAGAGGCACAGAGATAAATGAAGAGATGAACTGCAGAGAAAAGACACAGATAGATTCAGAGTAACAGACCGAAAGAGATGGAGCAATGGAAAGGGAAATGTGTGTGTGTGTGTGTGTGTGTGTGTGTGTGTGTGTGTGTGTGTTTGAGAGAGAGAGAACGATATAGTTAATTAAGGTAACTATGATTAACGTAAAGATACAATGCAATGCGATGCCTTTCTACATGCCCCAGGCTAGTCACAACTTAACATACTCAACATTGCAACAAGATCTAATCAGCAATGAGCTCAGGGCCCTCATCACAGACTCCTGATCATTCTATACGTTCCTCAGAAGAGTGGTCACTGAGCATCTTACAAAATAAATATCACACACACACACACAGAGTTGCGCAAACGTTCACTCTTACTACACCCTTCCCACCCCACCACACCCCATCCGGTCTTGCTGTCTCGCTTGCTCACCATCACTGTTGAGTACACTCGTAAGGTTTTGTAAGGTTTCGTTTACATTTACATTTTATATTTAGTCATTTAGCAGACGCTTTTGTCCAAAGCGACGTACAAGGGAGGTCACACATCAACCTTGTTGAAATTCGCCTAACAAGTTCTATCAACTCTAATTCCCTTATCGTCAGTGCCAAGGCTGTGGGATAAGTTAATTACACGGCGGCACAACACAGTCAGGAAGAGCCATTTCCTGGCCTTGCCATCTGTTCATCTGTCTCCTGTCCTCTCTCTGTGTCCTTCCAAGCTATCGACTATCTATGTCTGTGCGTCTGTTCATCTGTCCATCTGTCTGTCTATGCGTCTGTCCAATCAGTGAAAGTTTAAAGCCTGTTCTGAGCGCAAGAGGGCACTTCGATTTTTTCTTTCTTTTACCAAGCTAAGGCCACTGTGGTGTAGCAGCTGTCGTCTTAATGGGCTGCCGTGGCTGCTGGCTTAGAGGGTTAAGGGCAAGAGATTTGAAAAGACTAAATAGGTTGTCATGTAAAATGTTAAATGACTAGGCTCTGATTCATCTATTGAGTTCTGCTGAAACGGCAAGGAAAAACGGATATGAGTTGCACAACACAGCATAACTTTGTGCTTTCCCCATCATTGCCACATGCACGCATACCTACCACATCACTGACCTAACAGGATAAAACACTCCTGTTACTAAGGGTCAATTCAATGCATCCTACACTTGTTATTAGAGCACTTTTTCACGGAGACCATTCCCTACACCCTACTTGGTAGCTTAGAGGAAATCCTGGCATCTTTAACAAAGGCACTTGGGCAGGAACCTCCTAAGTGTACAAGAATGTGGCCATACAGTGCATGTACTATGAAGGGTATGTGGGAGATAAGCATATGTCTTTTCAGTAGACCCGTAAGAGTATGATAGAACATAAAGTATATCGTTGATGAGTTGCTTTAAACTGGCCAATCTTTTTTATACCTAGGTGCAGGGTCAAGATGCACTCTCAAATAGTTCTCTAAACTATTATCATATCAGAGGTATGCAAGAAAACATGAGAAAACTAGAAGGGCACTTGGAGAGTGGAAACCTCCGCCAAGGCCAAATGCCCTATCTCACAATGATAACAAAAGTGAAAAATAATTAGTGGACCCTCCCCATTATTCGGATCCACTCCAAATTGTAATGGGTTCTTCCTTGGTACATGCTTCACCCCTCTACCAAGTTTCATGAAAATTGGCCCGGTAGTTTTCGCGTAATCCTGCTGGCAAACAAACAGACAGACAGACAAACAAACAGCACTGAAAACATAACCTCTTTGTCAGAGGTAATGATATGACTTCCACTGGGAAATATCTGCGATTAGCATTTCCCAAAATATCCAGTTATAACTCAACTTTATGAGCCACTGACAGTAAAAGGATAAGATAACAACTTTGCATGAATAGTACCGATTCCTTTGTGACAGAAATCAGCTCATTAAGGAGTTACCAGGAGCTTGGAGCAAAGTTGACAAGCATCAGGTCCTTTCAACAATGCCTGACAAAAAAACAACTTCATTCCAACTCTTCCTGTGTTGAGCAACATATAGTGCAGCCATAGTTCTCCTGCAGGGCTCCCTTGTCCAGGGTTGCCAGACGTAACAGCACAGCAAGGCAGCTTGGCTGTTTCAGAGCCCTCTGGGGTGAGGTGGGGGGGTGGGGGGTGGAGGCATGTCAGCTGAAAGCATTCTTCAAACCTTCATTATTGAGATATGAAAACGCTAGTTGTTGTAATGGAACGTGTCTCCAAGCAAGTCCTGTCCTGATTCATGACACTCCGGAGGGAGGGCATGCAGAGAGATGAAGTGAAGAGGGAATTAAGGTCTCCCGTTAAAGACAGGGGCCACACCTAATTATGACAGACGCTCCAGAGGAGCTGAAGACTCTCGTCTTGTGAAAGGGGACACTTTTTTTTTTTCTTTTGGGACAGGAGTGGCATTTGTTCTTCCAGTCACACACACACACACACACACTTAGTTTCAAAAGCCTGGAAGAAAATTCCACATATCTGCACTGACTAACTCCTTCCAGGTGAGTTTCTCTGTTCCACAGCTCTATTTCAAACGGCACAGCACTGAGAAACATGTGGAGGAGTGCAGGAACACAAACCGCCGTTGGATTTGTCCAGGTTTTCCTCTAGTCCATTTCCGTACACTGTAAATTCAGTTGGCCATTATACACAAACACACAGCCTATAAATATATCTCAAGCTAGGTGGCAGTCTTGCTGCTTGTGCAAAATAACATTTTAAATGGTAGAACCTCGCTTTCCAGTTTGACAGACCATACTCTGAGAGCAAACAAACACCATTACAAGGATATCTTGGGCTATTTCAATCAACTCACTTTTGGGGTATTCAAGTTTGCATGGTTTTCTTGAAGCATTTGTGCTGTGGCTTTCAAGTATGATACATTGCATTGGACATTTTGAAATCATCAATGTACTGATATTCTGTATTCACATGCCTTTCTCTGAAAAGTAGGTGTGACCATTGTGTAGACAGATGAGTGGCCCTACCTCAGTTTATCTCTGCAGACACAGATGGTCTTTTACTATCAGCAGAGACAGTAGCAGTGGAGAAGTAAGACTAAACACGCAGAGTGACGACCACGCATTTAAACTGATGAGTGACTTGACTACCAGCGCGCACATCAGCAACTCCAGCCCGCACAGGCCTGGAATGGTCCAACATTAACATTCACCAGGCTGGGCTAATCTACAACACCCCTTGTGTTGCTGTGCTTTACATGTTTGGACCAACACGCCTCGCTGAGTCTGTCTCGGCTTGAACGCCTCCCCAGAGGCATCGCTTTAAGAATGTGCGATCGCCCATAGACATCGGCAATGCTTCATTTTTTCCATTGTGAGGATGCACCGCCTGATTGCATGCTGTTCCGTGGCAGAATAAGGCGTTCACTTCGTTCCAGCTACTGTGGTGATCTTTGTTGCCGACAACTCCCTTCACATAAGCTGCATACTGTTTGATAGTCTACTAAACGAAACAACCTGAACTTTTCAATAGACTAATCCGTTAAAAAAGGTTGACATGGTTCGACCATATAACGGCATAACAGCCTGTCTATATCCTCCAAGCATTGCAAAAGAGCTAACAAAGAAAACGTTCCCTCTCCCCTCCCTTGATTAAGAAACTGCAGAAACTCAGAAAAGCCCTGAGGCAATCGTTCTTAAAAGTTGCGCTTCGAAATGCAACATCAAACCGACAACTGCTTGAGTTTGGGAAACAATCACTTCTATTGACAAGATCTGCCTCCCCACTCCCCTCGCTCAAGCTGCCAGGCCAACAAAAGTTAAATCTCTGCAAGCAATAAGCGCCTGGACCATAAGTTACACATGGTCCTTTCTCATTCGTTGTTGCGTGGAAATACAACGCCCGGGGCTCAGAAATGCTGAAGTAACAGGCCCCTGCGTCCGCTTTACGACATTGGAGCAGCAAGGATACGGTGTACGTTAAAACCTTGCAACCTGACGTAAGATAAATCCAAAAGTTCGACCCATTTTTGTTCACCTGGGCACATTCCAATGTATTCTATTATAGGTTTTCGTAGAAATGCAATACAGGGAAAACGGTTGAATAGTTTATGCCCAATATCCCTGACTTTGATTTGTTATTCTGCAACACAGTTACTCAGTGGTTTTACAACAGCCTAACTTTGCATCCATAACTTTTCCCTCATTCCACGGCCTGGAGATACCGATGTGCTGAACACACGGATTGGTGACAATTGGACATGCTTCGGGTGCATTGACATTAATCAACATCCTTGTTAAAAACAGATTATTTAGGCTATCTAGTTCGCGCATCAAAAGGAGGTCCGAAGGTGGGAATACATAGCCTACTGATACCTCGGATACAAATGTAGCGGTGAGATAACTCGTCTAGGTTACTTGAGCTGCAAAATAAATGGAAAAATCAACAGAGAAAGAGTTAGACGAACACCCACCTATGGAAACGAGTTTGATATTCTCCCTGTCCAGGAATTCTAACCCCACCGAGACGTTCTCCAGTTGCATCTGCCTGAACGTTGGGCGCTGGTTGTACTTGCGGAACATCTTCTTCTGGCTGAGCACCTCAAGGAGCGCTATCAGCCGGAGCCCATCGCCCAGATCCGTCTGCAAGTTCGCGAGTCTCTTATTAACACATTTAAGATGTTCGTTGCACCATCGTGTAAAGGTGTTTTGTTGGATCTTCTTCCAGGGTGCATCCTCGGCTAGATCCTTCTCCGTGGCTGGCATGTCGGCGTCCTTTTCTTGAGCTGCGTTGGATACGGGAGCAGCGGCGGCGCTCGACTGGTGGAGGCGTGGGTGTTGACTACTCATTTTTATTGACTCTGGTCTCCCTCACTAGTTCGCTGTCTAGTTTTTAAGGGTGGAGTCTTGCGGGATTTTACAATTCCTTGGTTCTTCTTTGTAGCGTTTTTGTTTGACTGAGAGAGAAAGAGACAAATGCAAATGTTAGTCTTACAGAAAGTGTCAAAATGTAAAATGTACTATAAACACGAACTCTGTTAGGTTATGCCCTTGTCTCCTTACACGTCGACCCTAAAACCATACAAGCCTAACTGATGGCCTATTTTCAACAACTTTAGACTGTGTCCTATAATTGTAGGGATTTCAGTGTTTCACCTTTTGGGACTACACATATAGTGAACATTAGCTGATTGACATGCAGGT